>NC_081190.1:34803554-35403554 GCF_902713425.1 Acipenser ruthenus | reverse complement strand
TACAATCTTCCACTTAGTTTTTCTTCTTTAAATTAGTCTACTGTAAATTCAGACCTACAAGCAATTTTAGTTAGTTCTTTAATTTGCTACATTAAATATACAGTAGTGCTATGGCACAGTGCGCTTTTTTCTCTATTCCTTGTTTGTTTAATAATAAAACAACCCTATATTCTAATTTAGGTATGTGCCTATCTAGCCCTACCACCTCTGCAGTCGCCTTGCAATGCACATCACAAAGCAGTATAATGAAGCACTTGCTTGATGCTTACTATTGCTGAAGTCTGACCTGACTTTCCAGGACTAAGATCTGTTGAAAATCCATCTTTATAACGCCTTCATTGTTATCACTGTTTGATTTGGTTAGTTGTGTCATAAACTCAGTTTGAATTAGATGACTGCAAATGTTAAATTATTAACAAAACATTTATTTCCATTCCATTTTGGACAATTTTTCATGAAGTAGTTCATCAGCATGTGAAAAAGAAAATACAGAATGTGGAACACATTAATACAATCATTTGGTTTAAATCAACTGTAAGTTCTTTCCTGGACTGTGTGTTTTGAACTTACCGTGCTTTGCTTCAATCCCATTATGCCCTTATAAAAGGTTTCATTGTATGTTTGCATGATATTTTTGCAGTTTTACAATCCTTCTCCAATGCTTTACCATAGTTTACCCTGCTTTGCCATATTTATGAATATGCTTTACCATACTTTGATATTCTTTATACTACTTACATATGCAGTACCAGGCTTTCACTATGCTTTATTACACTTTGCTAGGCTTTTACTATGGGAAACTTACAAGGATGGCAGGCACACATACTTTATATTGGTGTGCTCCTGTTTTAACAGTGTTGAATAAGAGTTTTTTTTACTTTAGCTTAGAAGTTCTAATTTTTGAAATTGACTGCAGACCTAGCAGACACTAGTGAACTTAACTTACTGTATCTAATGTGGCCTGTCTTTAATCAATCAGGGTTAGCAGCTGTATGTAGAATGTATTTTCAAAAGTTCAGCACTTAGAGCAATGGGAATTTGCAGGCAGTGTTTTTTCCCCCGCTAACTGTAATCATGCAGAACGAGAGTCTGCTCAATATAAATCATACTGCACTTGCTCCATTTGCTGAATAGTGATGACTGACATTATTGAAGTTTAGAAAATATTTACCCAATTTATACACATGCTGCATATTACCACTGCTCAAAAGAAAAATTTAAAACTCAATTTGTCAATAAATTTAGAAAACAATTCTGCATACAGTGCTATGCAAGCTTGTCAAATTGAACAGAAATATACTGGACACTTTGAGCTAGTTTTTTGAGTGTTTTTGTCAACTGTATTAAAATATAAATATATGAATGTACTGAGCATCCATTGCCTTCAGTTCTTGGACCTGGGTTGAATCTAGCCTGTAGACTATTGCAAGTCCACGTCGTAAAAACTGCCAACAGCAGTTCTTGCAAGCAGCGAGTTGGTTTGATTTATCTGGATTCCTCTCAACTGTCCTAGCATTGAAAAAAAATGTTATTAAATGGTTCATTTATTTTAATTAATCACATTTAAAAGTTCTTGAATGAGGCCAGTTTTCATCCATAATAACTGTTATTCTTGCATTGCCTACAACGTACTGTGCTTCTGCACTGACACTGGAGTGTTTAATGCTCTGTGCTACATTGACAGATATGAAACCCCAGGTGGTATCAGCCACAGTGCCCTGCCTGCCAGCCTACATCCTCTTCATGTGCATCAGGCACGCAGATTACATGAATGACGACCAGAAGGTCCACTCCCTGCTCACCTCGACCATCAACGCCATCAAAAAAGTATTAAAGGTAAAAACCATGCTGTGGCGGCTTGTTTGATCCATTCAGGTCATATTATCCACGCTGCCATGCTTTTGCAAAGTGTAATATTTTTATACGGATCCCAGGATCAGTCACAATGGCTGTGTCCAACATTTCAAATATGGGGGCAAAGTTTTTGTTGATGTCTAAGGACTTGGGTGGGATTTACACAGAACCAGTTAGTGCTGGAAGTACTGATTTTATATATTTATTTGTATTTATTTATCTTGTTTTACGCTTTCAGCACAGGGTCTGAGTTCATATCTCTTTCCAGCTCGACACATTTGCCATATTACGGTAAAGATGTATCTGTACTGTATTGAACTATTGTTTGTTTAGAAAGCCACATTATATAATGATAGAGGTATTATAGTGGAACTGGTATATTTGTCGGATTTTAGTTAAACTAATTCTGTGCCATAATGTATCCACTTGGGCTGAGCCACACTTAATAGGAGAAGCTGCTCCCTTCACGGCCGTTGATTCATTAAGACAGTATTAATAAACGCTACATTGTATTACTTTGTTACAGAAACACAATGACGACATTGAGATGACCTCCTTCTGGTTGGCTAACACCAGCCGCCTCCTGCACTGTCTGAAGCAGTACAGCGGAGATGAGGTGAGGCCCTTACTTTGCTAAAGCATATCAAGTATGTTGTGGTTGTCACAGAGGAGAAATAAAGGTGGATGGTTGTGTATGAAGATAGTTCCATATGGCAGGAGTTAGACCCCAAGGAGGGCTCATTTCATAATTCACAAACGCCATTTAAATGAAATGCGACACATTTGAACCTGTAAACATTGTCGTTCTGTCAATGCTCCACTCAGGCCTTCATGACCCAGAACACAGCCAAGCAGAACGAGCACTGCCTGAAGAACTTCGACCTGGCGGAGTACAGGCAGGTCCTCAGCGACCTCTCCATTCAGATCTACCAACAGCTCATCAAAGTGGCAGAGGGTATCCTGCAGCCCATGATAGGTGAGATCCTCTTCCTTGTTTTATTTTCTGTGCTTTGATTGACTCACTTCATACCTTCTATATACTGCAGGCTTCTACCTCGTTACCACACGACGTCATTTCGTAAAAGAGAGATCAAAGAACTGTGTGAAATACATTAACGCATTGGTAGTCAATAGGCGGATCACGGTATGAATCCGGACCGCCAGTACATTTTAAACGTACTGCCAAGTTAAATGCCAGTTTGTGCTTTGCTTGCATTCACACTGGAAATGCTATGAATTTCAGACGACATAGTTCTTATGACAGCGTGGTATAGTAGGTGTCGCTGTTATAGTAAAGTTGTAGATGAATTAGTGTTATTAGTAGCTATAATCTTGTAGTTGTGTCTACTGTAGCCTGTTTTGCAAGTGTCAACCTCTCCCTTCTCTATGGCTAATAAAATAACCGTCACTAGTACACTTTTTTTGGAAATAAACTAATAAGATAGAATATTGATACCTTCTGTGTGGTTCGTGTTCAGAAAATCGCCCCTCACAGAGACTATGTACGAGTACTACAAAGCCCATTTTTGTTAAGTAGCTTTTCCAAGCTGAATACAAATTATTACTGATAACAGTAAAACCTATGATACAATGCTCTTTTTTTTAGAAAAATGTTGTTATATTGCGTAATCATGACTCAGGAAAACACACAATATTGTACTGTACTACACATGTTGTATGTAATAAAGTCTCCATGGCAGCACTGAATGATCTCATGAGTAACAGAATAGCGCACATGCAGTAGTGTGCAAACACCTCAAGATTTGTCATTTATATCCTTTATATACCGACCTGCATGAAAACCTCAGGGTGTGAGAATTTAAATTTTCGGTCAGTAATCAGTGATTTAGAAACAATAGGTACTTGTGTGAAAAAGTTAGACCACTTTGTGCTTTAATTAGGCATCTTAAACAACTTCTAAAAAGTATTGATTACATATGCACAACAAATTGAAACTACAGAAGCAATGGGGTGTAATACATTTGCACACTACTGTATGTCATGTACAAATTGATCTGTAATTAGGGAGTACTTTGTTTTAAAATTGAACCTAATGAAAATCTTAAAGGGATATGCCCTTTTATCAAAACAAGCATTGTATTTGCCAAGTACAAGTTGATCTAATGTTGAGCAGTAATCTCAGCACTCATAAGAACCTAAATTATTTAATGAACATGTACATTTTAAAAAGGGGCAACACATGAGTTTGACTAATTTTAAAGTAGGTGTCATTCTGTTGAGGAAAATGGGAGCACACCTCAATTGGGCAGACATGAATAATATAGATCAGCAAGGCCTTATTAACACCAAGAGGCTCTTTATACTGTACTTAATAAAAGAAACGTATACAATTCAGTGACAAAAGCATAGGATGGAGGTCAAAGAAAGTTCATTTCTCACCAGGTAGCCCACTTTCAGTTGTGACCTATTGATTTACCATGCTTTATTGCTCCCCAGAGCAAAAACCTGTCCACTCTGTTACTTTTATATGATTGCATGTTATTTCAAGCATCTTTTTGTCCTAAATGATATATACTGTACAGTGCGTGTGTGGGTAAACAGCAAACAGAGTGGTAACGGGGTCTATCTTTTCAGTGTCTGCCATGCTGGAGAACGAAAGCATCCCAAGCCTTTCTGGTGTCAAGCCCATGGGTTACAGGAAACGCTCCTCCAGTATGGTAGACGGAGAAAACAGCTACTCCCTGGAGGCCGTCATTCGCCAGCTGAACGCCTTCCACGCCACCATGTGTGACCACGGCCTGGACCCCGAGATCATTCAGCAGGTCTTCAAGCAGCTCTTCTACATGATCAGCGCAGTGACGCTCAACAACCTGCTGCTGAGGAAGGACGTGTGCTCCTGGAGCACTGGGATGCAGCTCAGGTACCTCCGACACCTCGAGGATATCGTCTAGCACTGCACATTCGGGGCCAGGCTTTTGTGGTAGTCCTGGATATACAGCTGTGTTAAAAAGAATTAGGAGGGCAGCAGTGTGGAGTAGTGGTTAGGGCTCTGGACTCTTGACCGGAGGGTCGTGGGTTCAATCCCAGGTGGGGGGGACACGTACTGCTGCTGTACCCTTGAGCAAGGTACTTTACCTAGATTGCTCCAGTAAAAACCCAACTGTATAAATGGGTAATTGTATGTAAAAATCTTATAACAATTGTAAGTCGCCCTGGATAAGGGCGTCTGCTAAGAAATAAATAATAATAGGAGGTTATGTCAGTGGTATATGTTCAGACTGGACACTGGAACCATTTAAACCACTGTAACCGAAGCAGACTGTCAGTAATCTGTACAGCAAGATTACTGATGAAGAATTATTGATATATAAATATGTTAGCTGAATTGTTTGAATCTGAAAAAGCACTTGGCTAAATCCTCCGTTATTTTTTTTTTGGTGTAGTATACTGCAGCATACACTAGATTGTGACAAATGATGTTGCAATTGTAACTGCAGCAGGAATGTAATGGGACAAGTAAAAATTCACATTGAGGTTTTGAGATCTCATTTCCAAGGGGATCATGGAGGTTGACTACAGAATAGCTAACAGTAGGTATATGCTGAATACTGATTGGTGGTACTGCCTGTGTGGATTGCAGGTATAACATCAGCCAGCTGGAGGAGTGGCTGCGGGGGAAGAACCTGCAGCAGAGCGGAGCGGTGGGCACCATGGAGCCCCTCATCCAGGCTGCACAGCTGCTGCAAGTGAAGAAGAAAACCACAGAAGATGCCAGAGCCATCTGCTCCCTGTGCACATCACTCTCCACACAGCAGGTAATCCCAACTTCAACCCATAGGGATAAGGGATTCATATGTCTTCATCTCCTGCATCAGAGGCGCAGAACACAGTCAATTTACAATATTTAGTTCTGAAAATTTGACGCTCTACTAAAGGGGAGCAAACCTTCCACTTTTATTGGGTTGAAGATTTATTTGGTTCTTTGCTTGTTTACATGTATTTTTTTTCATGTTTTAATATATTTCAAGACATCGCCTTATGCTTGAAAATGCATGTAGCAGCAGGGTACAAAATTACTTCATGTACTGTAGGGTTCACTCCAGTGATCTGGTCTTCCTCGTGTGACCTGCAGTGTTATCCACGTACATGAAAACCAGTGTATCTAAAATTTAAAGTCTAAAACAGTGAGTATTTCTAGGGTAAGAAAATGCATATTAAGACCTTTCTTCTCACTGCTTTGATAGAATATGTCTGAATAGCACTGGGATGCAGCTCAGGTACATCCTATACCTCTAGTATATTGTCCAACACTGAATATTAAGGACTAGGCTTTTTTTTTTTTTGGTAGTTCTGGATGTACAGTACAGCTATGTTAAAAAGGGTTAGAGTTATGAGGTAATATCAACTGTATATATTTAGACTGGACACTGGGGTAAAAGAACATGCAGGTTCTCCTGTAAAACCTCAGGGGTGGGGTGGTTTAGTGTATTGTTAGCCATGGTGTGTTCGGGGCCTAGACCAATGGATAGGCAGTATTTGTCGTTGCATAGACTTTAATCTTGATATGCAGTGACAGGAAGCATGATAAATATTATTATTATTATTATTATTATTATTATTATTATTATTATTATTATTAGTAGTAGTAGTAGTAGTAGTAGTAGTAGAGTTGCTAGCAACTATAAAGGCTTCCAAGCAGTTATCATTTAAGTGCAATTTAAGTGGTTATTATAGATGAAACGTTATCATCACAACTGTGCTAACTGTGTAAATTTTGGCACAAATATGAGAATACTTTTGAAAATTCCCTGAAATTGTCATTAAATCTAAGATGGCTGCCACACCATGTGATCAAAGGCCGCCATATTGACCACAGTACAATATCCCATAGTCTTGTACATCCATGTCAAATTTTGTGCATTTTGGTGCAGCAGATCAGAAGTTATAGGCAGTTTTATAGCCAGGTGCGTATGTTGATGATGTCATTCATCACCGTTTGACCTTAAGGAGAGGTCACGGGCGATGACATTTTTTCATAGAACACATATAACTTCCTATACGTGTTCCATTATAACTTGGACCCTGTCGGCACTCCCTAGGAGTTAAAATTTCAACGTAAATTCCAATATGGCCACCGTGCCGTGTGAGCAATCAGTTTCAATCTTCAGCAGTTATTACTTTCCAAAGGTCTGTACAATTGTGTTGACACTGAAGAGCATAAGTGCAAAAGTGTTCTTGTTATGGGTTGCAAAAGTTTTTTTACAATTATCAATATGGCCGCCAAACCATGTGACCAAAATGTGTCATTTTCATATCACCAGTACTTTACGTGAGTCTCTATGGTCATATAAAGTTTCATGACTGTTTATGTATTGCACCTTGGATTTATGCACGAATGTATGAAAATAGCGCTGTCGTGAAACGGTTATTTGCACGCCGCGGCCATGTTTTTTAGCGAAAAAGCGTGGATTTTATAAACGGTAGAAAGGACCTGGTCATGAACATGCATGCCAATTTAGGTTTTGATTGACGTTGCGGTTTAAGACAAGAAGATTGTTGAATATTTGGCGCCAATCCAGCGTAGCGGGCAAAGTAATTGTTTAATCGACCTCGATTGAGCATATGTTTTTTATAGGCCATTGCTGCACTATCTGCTGCCATTGTCACAGTTCCAGCTTAAGTTGTTTTTAAAGGCAAGAGTTTTGAAAAATTCCCAAAATTTCCACGAAATCCAATATGGTGGTCGAACCATGTGACTTTTTCATTCGGGGACGCCAGTCTGGTTGTCCAGCCATAGGCATCTACTTACGTATGTGTTTTCATAACTCTGCGATGATGTTTGGGAAGAAAAAAATAAATAAATAAATATAATAATAATAATAATAGGCTTCCCAGCCATAATAATAATAATTGTAAAGTGCAAACACACCTCCTGCAAAAACGCATACGGTGCAACAGAATTGATAATGGCTGAGTAAGAAATAATGAATCATTAGAGACCTTAAATTAGCTTTTAATTGCAATGTTTCAGCATTATGACAGTTGATTAACAATACCATATTTTGTACATCTGTTCACAGTTGAGAGGAGTTACAAATGTCTGTGATCCCCTTCAGTTTCCTATTAATTGATTAAGTGCAGATGTAAAGTCATAACATTAATACAACTGTCAAACTGTGAGATACCAAACTATAAAAAACCCTATGAGTTATAATACCTTGTGCACATTCAATAAACTTTTTTTTTACTTTTAATTGCAGATTGTGAAGATACTGAATCTGTATACTCCATTGAATGAGTTTGAAGAACGTGTAACAGTGTCTTTCATTAGAAATATACAGGTGAGTTTTTTTGTCTGATAGAACAACATACCGTAGACAGTACGAGGCTTTGTGCTTATAGCTTTATAACCTGAACCAGTTGGCTGCCACAATAAACAGAACGCTGTGTCTTCTGGTGTGCTTGTCTGACTGTCTGCAAGTCTACATTAAATATTCAGTTTCAGAAACAGCACTGTCAAATCCTGAGCTCTTCAAAATAATTAAGTTAAAAGATATTCCATGAATGTGAATGGAGTACTGTGGGCATTTCATGAATGAAAATGGACAAATTACCAATGTTTACAAAATGAGTACTTTACTCTACAGCGCTGAATACAGAAAGGTTATTCAATGAAAGATATTTCAACGCTTGTTGTATAAAACAGTATAAAAAGATTGCAATAAAGATGATTTTCTAAACGGAGGTGTATATGTTTGGGTGAAAGTCTGAATCTGGTCAATCTTAAGTTTTACTGGTAAATTATGAAGAAATAAATTGCTTTTCAGACATTTACCGGTTAATCTTATGATTTGCAGAAGCTTATTGGTAAATGCAGGTATATCATCGAAGAATGTATTTATTTCTTCATATAAGTGGTCAATTAACATAATCATTAATGTCAAAGAATATATTTATTTCTGCATACACATTTTCCATTAAGAAAATAATCATGAATGAGCTTACAGTAATGCACAATTGAGCATTTTAAACTAGTTCTACATGGTACTGAACAACATTGTGATCCACTTATTAGAACAACCAACATTCTGGTAAATTTACGTATAAAACAATTCACAATGGCATTGAAGGACATTGTACTCCAAATACACAGTAGTTTGATGAAAAATAACATTATGTTAAATGTAAATTAAATAATAAGGACACAAGTTTTTTCAACAGAAAATCACGCTTTGGTTATGACACAAAACGACTCCTGAAGCCTTACAATGCGTGAAAGCAAGACATTCAGTCATTAGCCAAAGGCACTTGGTTACCAGTAAATATCCAGTAAATATCAGAAGGCGTTATCGTGTTTAATTTGGATATTGGTGAATGTCGACATTTACCGTAACATATACATGTGTAAGAGTACTGTAACCAGCTGCATCTCCTGTCATGGGCACTGAAAATATTAAACGATCAATAACATGAAGCAGGCTAGTACTAAAAATAAACATACCTGGAAAGTAAACAGGTGTATTTTTTAATTTGTTTGTTTTGTTTGAATGTGTGTTTTTATATATACTTGGTAACAAATGTGCTTTAATGAACAAGATTTAAATATGTAGTTTTGGACTGCAATGATTTATTTGTTTTGCTTTAACATTCTCTCTTTGCAACCGCACAAAAACTGTCAAAGTTTTTTCTTTAAATAATACAAATTTGTATTTTTTTTTTTCTTCATAGGGTCAGCTACAAGGGCGCAACGATCCTCAGCAGCTGCTGCTTGACTTCAAACACACGTTCCCTGTCCTTTTCCCTTACACCCCATCAGCTCTCAGCCTGGAGACCTTGCACATACCAGCCAGCCTGAACCTGGACTTCCTAACCAGGGTTTGATTCCTCTGCACTGAACAAGACATGGCGGTGACAGGCCCAGTCTGCAACCTGATGAAAACAGCTTGGATAAGTGGAGGGGTCAGGGCCAGCTTTGAGCTCTGATGGGACTTCCTATATAATGGTAGCGAGCCTATCAGAAGACTTCCAACTGAACCTGTAGTAACATTAAGCAGGGTTTTTATTTATTGTCCCTTAATAGTGACACTTTATTATGATCAATATATGTGACATATACAGCAATGTTGCTTGGTACAGTAGAAAAAACATGTCTGTGTTTGGAAATACTACTACTACTAATGATAATAATAATAATAATGGTTAGGTAGGAAATACATTATTATTGTTATTAGTAGTTGTTGTAGTAGAAACAGTACTCACAAGCCACTTAGAAGTGAATGCATTGGCACAGTAAAACATACTCCAACACCCAAGTGGTTATTATACTTTCAGTAAGAGTGGGAAACATTCACATTGTTGATAAATTAATGAAATATGAAGTTATTTTTTGAAGTTTGCATTCTTAATGTCGCTAGGTTGTCCTTGTTTTCCTGCCTCTGATTTGTCCCTGTGTATCGTACCCTCTGTCCATCCATTCTGTGCCAGAGCTACCCATTCAACTGAAGTAAACCTTCGTAATAAAGTGACACTATAATACAGGAAGTGGGTACTCTAGAATCACACAACAAATAAACCCCAGGCAGGCATGACTTCTCACTGTAGAGTCACACAAGTTCATTTAAACTTCATAAATGTTACTTGTTTGTTTCAACTGATGGTGAGATACAGTACAATGTTCTATAAGATGCCGTATAGACATTCTAAAAGGGCTTATTTTTAATATGGAAACAGCTACTGTGTTTAATGGACTGGGCCACTTGATTTGACCCCAGGCATAATCTTCCAATTCCTGTACCAACCAAGATGTTTCTTGTCTGAATTAACATAGGAAATGTTTACTGTGTAGCATTATGCTAGCCATATCTAATCTTCCATTTCATGTCATATGTGGTGCCTGTACAACCCTCAATGTAACTTGGTGATGACGGTCAGCCACATTTATAGTAAATGCGCTCTTTTGAATCATCTTTGTTGTGAGTATATTATTTGGTTCGTGCCTAATCTGGTGATCTGACATCTCCATCTGTGTAGATGCACCCCTTTATGTAACGCTGGATGTGGCTCATGATAGTCTCATTCAGTTGTTCTGTAAGAGCAACCAACACTTATTTGCCACATAATTAATATACTGTACCAGTAAGGCAAGCCAAGCATCTATTACATTTGCAATGAACTTGCAAATCTTGACGATCCGTCAATGGCTTTGTTTGTAATTACATACATATAGCATACAGTATCCTGTACATGGTTGCTTGTATTCTGTTAGGACATATTCATGAAGAGTAAATATCATATACTGTATGTTTGATGTGTTTTGATAAATCAGCTCTTGAAATGGAAGATAGATCACTGTGTTTCATGCAGTGTCTACAATTCTATTCAGATATTCTTTTGCTTTTTAAAATGTTTACACCACCTCTGTTCCAGTTCACAATTCTCCCTTGTGTTCGGTGGGTTCAACGCATGTTGATAAACCAAGCCTTACAGATCATCTTGTGCCACACTGTGGAAGATGCAGCGATGGGTACAAACACATTGGAATGTCTTTCCTTTCTCCACTGTTGTGCACAAAGTGAATCTGGATACATGACTGGTGTATTTATGCCTGTACTGTGATCTTAGCAGTAAAACTATACAGATGTAAAATAATGTGTATACAAATCAAACCATATGTGTGTGTGTATATATATATATATATATATATATATATATATATATATATATACATACAGCTAGATTTATACTAACAGTATGGTTAGCTAGCTCAAGTTCTGTGACCACCTAACAGAAGTTCTAGATGATTGAAAGCCAGTGATTTTTGTTTATCTTACATAATGATAATATTGAAAGTGGAGTTCAATATCACAAAACCCCAACATGTTTAAATGAATTGGCACAACTGACAGTCGCTGCTGAGGCCAGGCCAGGCCTGCATGTCAGAGGTAGTTGTTCTGGTCAGGATTGAAAGTGAGTTGGTGAAGCTCTGTGGAGATGCTCACATGGTGCCCACCGGTACTATCCCTTGCGTTAGTGTCTTTGTCCCTCATCCTTCATGAGCACGACACAAACATTGTGTGAATTATTATATATATATATATTTATATATTGCCTTCAAAAGGGGTGGGTGGGGTATATTATAATATCTGTATATGAATTGTACTTATGAGAGAAAAGTGATTCAAATTAAAAATTATGCTGATGAAAAGTTTTATCTTTTGAACAAACATGTAAACTACACATTCTTTCTGAAAACAGTCATAAATAAACCTCTGGATATAACAATTAAAAACATTTTAAATACATTGGAAAATGTCCTTATTTTCTTGATAAACCACATGCCAGTAGTATTTTGCGTAAACCAGCAGCACAATAGTTGAGGGAGTAATTCATTCTCCTTCACAATATTATCCCGTCTTCTACTACCACCAGAATGATCCATTAGTGCTGTGCTATTCACCTCTAGTTTTAGTTTTTGTATTTTAGGCTGGGATTCAGCTAACAGATTATTACAGCATGAATTTTCTGAAAAACTTTGAATAAGCAGCACTTTGTTAATCCTGCCACTAAGGCAGAAGATTGGGGAAATAGCATTACTATAACAGCAGTTCCATTTCAGGAATATACTATGATCTTTCTTTAGTCAGTGAAAAATCAATTTCATTAACTTTAGTGCCATATTATGTTCCCAGCTGTCCCGATTATTGCATAGCTGCAAAGCAGAGGAGAATGTAAAGCTCTTCCAAATTGAACCTGTTTGACTTTTCCACGGGCCAGGAACAGCAGTGACCTGGACTGAAGTGAAAAATAAATTGCACGAAATGAATCTTTGGCTGTGTTAACCCTTCTATTAGGTTTCGGGTCTATTTGACCCCTCTAGTTTCCAATTAGCTTAAATGCTATTTTTCTTTTCATTTTCTGTATAATATTTTATGACTTTTCCTAAGTTGGAGGTCATTAACTTATACACAGAAAACAGAACCTTTGAGATGTGTTTTTTTTTTTTTTTTTTTTTTAGGACAGGTCATGTAAACAAATAAGATGTTTCGGGTCACTGTGACCCATGGCATTTATCTATGTAAATTTGTGTGCAGGAATAAAACAAACTTCTTTAATTTGTTATTTTATTATTATTATATTTGTATTATTATTTCTGGAAATGGCTGCACCTGTCTGGAGATATTTATAAACAAAAAAAAACAAACTACAAGGCAGAGCCTAATTTTCTCTGTCAGTATTGCAACAGCATCTCTGGTAAAGACATTCCAAAATGAGGAGCACCAGGTTGGCAGTCAAAAAAGTTTTCTCACAGCTCCTGGACTAAAAGAGCATAACAGAGTAAAACCTTTGCAAATAAAAATATTTAATCAATTTAAGGCTGTTTAAATTAGTTTGAAATTGCATCGGGTCAATATGACCCAAAACATAACAGATGTACCTAAATTCTAGTTTCATATAGAATCTCATGCTCCTGTGTCCATAAATAACCCCCCCGGCTGATGATGAGTGCAAATGCAAGGTGTGGGCTGAGACGTATATTCATTAACATTACCTTACAACAGCACATCTTGAGTGTAGGCACACCTCCCAACATAAACGCATGTGCCTAATTGTGTGATTACTTAAAGGGCAGGCATGAGGGCTGCTTTTCGGCCAATATGGTGATGCTAACATTACCACTGCTTGGACCCCCCCAAATCTGATAATTAACAGAGAAGTCTTTGTTCTGCAGTGGTCACAATTCACCACCATTCAAACCATCAAAATATATAAAAGGAGATTAAAAATAAAACTGGGTATTTATACAATACAATATTTTTTTTTTCAATTAATGTGCCCTAAATATTTAAGACTTGTTTGTCAATAAAGACCCAGGTTAACAGTGGTAAAATATGTTTATTTAAAATGATGTATTTGTAAGTGGGGTTATATTGTTAAGTGCATATATCAAACTGGCATAAACAATAACTGTTCCTACACTAATACTATACAGAAAGGCTTTCAGAGGTAAATCACAATCTCAAGGAGGCTTAGAACTGTTTATTATATATAGCTAACATCCCCTGGCTCCTTCATTTGTTAACTGAAAAGATCCTAGGCAAACATTGTTACTCGCAGGCAAACAACATTTTGGTTACTGTTCTGTTTAACAGGGATTTTTCACTAAAGTTTGTACTTTAGGACTCTCCCAAAAAGGGATGCTGAATTAAGTAACTCACATTGATGCGTGCAGAGGTTTTCAAAGCCACGGCATCCCACTTCAGTCTACGCAAGATACTGTCATGATCACAGAGAAGCGTCAGCAACCAAGACAACTCATATCCACATCCCCATTTTAACATTCACGGGTGGCACTTTTGTTCTAAGAGGGTGCATAAAAAAAACAATAACCCGCTACATTAACAACAACAAATTAATGGTGCGCTTAACCAGAGTCGACTATTCAGTTAAGACTTGTGGTCTCAGCTTTTGCAACAGCACTAGTTCCATCATCAGGTTCACCTTGGAACTCGGATTGCGCAGTGGGCTAGTCATCATTGACCACCAATCTTAACTTACACGCAATATTTATGCAGCAGTTTGTAGCCTAATACACCCAATGTAAATCATATGACGAACGATACGACTATTAAAATAGTATATTACACCTCCAGCAACAAATAGTACTATTCTGGCTAACAAACTCAAAAAGAAAAAAAAAATGACATTAAAACTAAAAGCTTCAAACAACTCCATAGTTTCTGTGTGGTACTAGCTCAGTTTCTATTATGCCAATTAAACTGTTTATTAAATCGTATAATTTGAAAATATGAAGTGTAGTAACACAATCACAACTTAACATTTCTTTCTGAACAGATCTAGCCTCGCACAGAGAGAATCGAGTCGTTAAAACTAAAACTATTTAAGATGAAAACACGTAAGTCTAACACACATTTTTGTTTGAAACAGACAACCCCATCACCAGTTGTTTTCTAATCATTAAGATCTTCTATTCAGAGAGATCCCAGTCATATAAGGAAAATGACTGGATCATAGGGGTAAACATATAATTTATGCCCACCATCATAGAGGGCAATTTCAGCTTTAATCTTTATTTCTTCATCGAAAAAAGCGCTGCATAGAGCACCATTCTCTCAGATGAGGTATATCAGGCATGCAAATTAACTTCAGCACTTTCGTTTGTTAATCAAACCCAGAGACATTATATAATAAAAATCAGAAACGCAATATAAGAATTCAGTTTATTATTTTCTACAACTTCCATTAAATAATATATGTACAATGTATGTGCCTATTTAACAAATTAACTTATACATAACAAATAATCAGTGGGAGTTGATGTTTGTGTTGAATGTTATTCTTCGAATATATTACTAACTTTTTTCTATTCACATAGTCAATTTAAGCTCCTGATTGGGCGGGCTTTGGGAGGGTTTTGAGGAAGAAGTAGGCGGGTTTTTGTGAAAAAAAATAGTTGGCAACCCTGCCCATAGATATATAGGTAAAAGGTCGGGTCGAAGAGTTTGACAGTGCTAAATATATACAAATACAGGCGGTGTGACCTCCAGAGACTATCAACAGAAGACCAGCACAATGTCGCTTATTAGAGGTAAAATACTTTTTAAAACGTTGCTTATAATATCCATGTTTACATGACAAATCGTTTAGGTTTGAAAGCTGGAATTCTATATAGACCTGGCTTCCATAAGATGGCTTTAAAACTTTTTTAAAAATGATAACGTTGTTAGCACAGGGAGGGAGTAGAAGATTTGACATTGCATAGTAGCCATTGTATGCAGTGTTTAAAGTGGTTTGAAACGTGGTCGGGTTGGATGATTTTACCACATTCAGACATACCTACAGATTGTCTGATTAAGATTCTTTAATATTGACTTAATTTACGTTATTATTCATTAAATTAATTAGCAATTTGAACCTTAACACCCGTTTATTGTCATTTTTTATTACAGATACTAATATCCATGTATTCCGAGAAATAAATAAATTTTAAAAAAATAGCAGGGCTTCAGTGAGTTACAGAAAAGTAATTCCATCTCTTGTTTCTTGTTTCTGTGACAGTTAAACTACTCGACCTAACGGTCGCATAGTTTATGACGTCACATAAACCCTGGATGTTTATTTGGGTACACTGCACTGTGTGAAAAAAAATGTAAGTTTTCGCAACCCCACTTTTTTGTTTAAAAAATAAATCAGTAAGCGCTGTGTGTAAATGAAACTCACGACCGGGAGTCTACAGTAAAATATGATCTGTGTTCACAATTTCAACAGCCGATTAGCAGGTGTTATATAATTCTTAAAAAAACAAGTTATTGTTGTATGTGTGTGTGTGTCCGATGGAAAGGCACTTAACTTTCAACAGTGAAGACATAGTAAAGAAAGATGCTTTACACACTCAAAATGGCTAACCAAATGTATGTACCCTAAATATTCAAAACACGTTCCCATATATTTTTCATTTTGACATCATAAAACTAGTACACAAAAATAAAACGGACAAGATTCAACACTAAACCTATTAGTAGGATTTGACTTGTACGACTTCCAACAGTAATTCATAAAATTCGCGGGTACAGTGACCTACAGAGGGGAGTGCTTCTGGAGAATAAGGGCATGACCTGAGGTGAAACATACTCACGCTATGTAGAGACACTAAAGTCAAAGTTTGTTTGAAACTAAAGAAGGCCGGGCAGGGTGTTTTGCAGCAGTATGACATTTATACCGTCAGTTTTCTTACTGGTGTGCAAACAGTTGTATATATTTTTTTGTATTTCAGGTGTATTTATTGTGTCTGCCAAACGAACGCCTTTTGGCACCTATGGAGGTCTGCTGAAGGACCACAGTGCTACTGACCTTGCTGAACATGCTGCCAAGGCTGCCCTGGCTGCAGGGAATGTGGCTCCTGAGATTGTGAACAGTGTCATTGTTGGCAATGTCATGCAGGTACTGCAGCTATTGTTCAGACAATGCTTTTAAAACCATTAGAAAAACATGATAAATTGTTTAAACCTGTTGTTCTGGATACGTCTTGGAAACAGACTGACAATGGCAAGCTCTTGCAGACTGAGCCCAATTTATAAGTTACTGTTTGAAAATAAAAGTTAAGTTAATGTTAGACAAACAAATTGAATCATGTGACATTTCACAAGATTTCTGAAAGGGGCATGATGGGCATCTGTATCACAGACTGCAACTGTAATCATTTAATCCCAAAATATGGTGTTCTGTATCTTTAAGAAATGGCAGGCCTCCAAGAATACTGTGTTACTGCCTGCACATAGTTGTGATGAAAACAGGGATGAGAGTAAACCTCACACTACATACCAGTTTGAGTTGTTCCCTATTGTAATGTTATATTCAGCTTTAAATAGATTCTAGCCCACAATTCTGGGGCTAGATTGAGAATATCTACCACAATTCATGCTGAAGTCTAATCCAGACAGACAAAAAACACCTAGAACCTAGAATCTAAATGTTTGGTTCCTGGTTCTTGTGATTTTTTTTATGTAAAGCTGCCTGTTTGATGTATTTCTCTGCTGCAGAGCTCCTCAGATGCAGCCTACATATCCAGACATGTCGGCTTGCGTGCTGGAGTCCCGATTCCAGTCCCAGCTCTCACAGTAAATCGTCTCTGTGGTTCTGGCTTCCAGTCCATCATCAGTGGAGCGCAGGTAACTAAATTGCAATCAGTCGTTGTTTAGAAGTGTTAATGCCTGGGATCGCTACTAGAGCTATGGATGCTTTTATATAAAGCACTGGGGCTCAGAATCTCTGAAACTGGGATATATGGTGATACCTGTCTGTCTTTATGTACTGTATGTCACACTTACATTTTAACAGCTACATTCTGTGGATTTTGGTCATGTTCTGCTTTTACATGATACTGTATTTGCAGCTGTGGCAGGGGGTGCATGTTACGAACATACTTGATCAAAGTGTCTTGTTTCTCTTTGTTTTGATTAATTTTGTAATGTTTGTTTGTGAAACTGTGCTTAACTGGTGTTAAAAAAAAAAAAAAAAAACTATGAACAGTTTCAGACTTTAACTCATATAGCATTAAATAACTTGGCAGAAAGACTGTGTTAGTCTGTTAGAGTAGCCAGCAGTTTTGAGTGGAGTTATGTTTCCTACAAGACTTCAGTGTTGAAGGAGTGCAGTGTTCAAAAACTTTTTAAATAAATGACTCACGAGTTAGAAACTGTGGGTTTAATCAAAAAAAATGTAGAACAATTTGGTGCAGGATGAAAAGTTTTAACATTTTATATGCTCACCCATTGTTTAATCATGGTCTTTATTAGAATCGCTCAAATTAAAGGCAGCCTAACAAAATCAATCAATCAATCAATCTTTATTTTATATAGTGGCTTTCATAGTGGACCACCATCACAAAGCACTTAAAATACAGTATAAAAAAATGTGCATTATACATTAAATACAGTGAAAAATGCATAATACATTAAATACAGTGAAAAACAATGCATAATGCATTAAATACAAGGCTAGGATGTAAAACATTGTGGAATGACAGAACAGCTAATAACAGATATTAGGCTTAAAGAGCATGGCAAGCAAGAGAGAACAAGTAGGTCTTGAGTTGATTTAAAGCGAGTGACGGTGGGAGCATCAAACACCAAAGCTGGGAGAGAGTTCCAGAGAGTCGGAGCCATGAAGCTATAGAGCGTTTTCCAAGTGTGGTGCACTTTTGCTTGGGGATAACAAGCAGGCCAGTGTCAGAGGACCTCAGCTTGCGGGCAGGGACATAGCGGGTCAGCAGGTTGAGGAGGTACTCGGGACCTGTGATGGAGGGCATTGTAGGTGAGCAGGAGAGTTTTGAAAATAATCCTGAACTTTACAGGTAGCCAGTGCAGGTGGGCAAGACGGAGGGTGATGTGTTCACATTTTTTACATCTGGTAAGGATCCTGGCAGCGGCATTCTGAACTAGCTGCAGTCGGTTTATGGCACGTGCCGGGAGACCACCATAGAGATCCATAACTCTTAAACATGAATTCCAAGGTAAAGCGATAATCTTGATTTAAACAGTAGCAGATCTAAATTCTGCCATCCTAAAACATGTAAACATCCTCTGTTGCGCTCCCGCCAGGTCATTTGTAGATTAGTATTTTTCTACTAGGTGAGAAAGTGTATAAATATTCTGCTAATCTTTAAAAACACAAAAAAAATCTCATGTCTCATGTATTTTTGTTTTCTATTTGGCATAGGAAATATGTCTGAAGGAGTCTGAGGTTGTGCTCTGTGGTGGGTCAGAGAGCATGAGCCAGGCCCCCTATGCAGTTCGCAACATCCGCTTTGGAACCAAATTCGGAGTGGATCTCAAGGTGCAGAAATGTTTTATTTGCAATGCAAACCAAGAAATAATTTGTTGTTTACACGTTAGTTACCTTTTTGCTCATTTTCCTCTGTCAGATATGTGTGTGGTTTAGATTGCCTGTTTTTTGTATTTGTGTTTCTTTAAAGATGGAAGACACTCTATGGGCAGGCCTTACGGACCTGCATGTTAAAATCCCAATGGGAATAACTGCCGAGAACCTGGCTGTTCAATACGAGATCAGCAGGGAAGACTGCGACAAATACGCACACAAAACACAGCAGAGGTGGAAAGCCGGTGAGTGTGTAAAGTTCAATTCATTCTTAAGAATAATAAGCCAGTCTTCAGTTAGTTTCAATCAAAATAATTTATTCAAGAACAAAGTAAATCAGGAACAAAGCAAAGCACATGTGATGCATACACAAAGCTTCAGAGATGGTATGTCTGAGCTGGCGTCAGGGTAGATGTAGTTTTTCTGAGCCATGGCATCAGTGTAGATGTTTCTCTTCTGAGCTGCCATGGCACCGAGATGGTATGTCTCCGCTCTCATGGCATCAGAGATGTTCGTTTTCTCAGCAAAGAAATTACTTCGTACGGCACATATATATATATATATATAGCTAGCTTACATCATTTTCTTGACCAAATTTGGTCTTATTTTCCCAGCCTGATACATGATGTAAGACAAAGCACATTAGCAGTTAACAAGGTAAAGCCTTCTAAATCAGTGTTTTTAATCGTGGCATCATACAGTCTCAGCAGTCAGATCAGTCTTTGCACTAGTTTCAGCAATCTTACCAGTCCAGCAGTGTCAGCACCAGTCTTACTAGTCCAGCAGTATCAGCACCAATCCCAGCAGTAGCTGCATCAGTCCTAGCAGTAGCAGCACCAGTCCAGCAGTGGCAGCACCAGTCTTCCCAGTCCCAGCAGTGGCAGCACCAGTCTTCCCAGTCCCAGCAGTGGCAGCACCAGTCTTCCCAGTCCCAGCAGTGGCAGCACCAGTCTTCCCAGTCCCAGCAGTGGCAGCACCAGTCTTCCCAGTCCCAGCAGTGGCAGCACCAGTCTTACCAGTCCCAGCAGTGTCAGCACCAGTCTTGCCAGATGCAGCTGTAGCATCAGTTTCACCAGTCTCAGCATTAATTTCAGTAGCAGTGAACCAAACGCATGTCTCTCAACGAAGGTATAAACCCATCTACTTATTCATATGTATAAGTTTAATATTACACATTTGACAGTGTGAATAGGGTAATTTTAGGTTGGTGTGTTTTTGCTGGGAGGTTTGTTTTGAAAAATATGGGTCCTGAAATTTCAAATATCATCCAAGGTGGGTCATTGGGTAAAAAGAGTTAGCGACTTATATTGCTTTGCAGTTTGAATTAATAGTCTCCAGGCTTTTTAAGATGATAACTTTCACCTTCGTAAAATAAACAAGATATGCAGGGGTGGGGTTTAGGCAAAAATGTGATTTTTGCCTCAGTAAAAATCTCTTCCTAGCTAAGCCCTTGGTAACATATCAATGTTAACTATTATTATTATTATTATTATTATTATTATTATTATTATTATTATTATTATTATTATTATTGCTGTTGTTGGGGAAACATTCATTTAATAAATGAAGAGTATTTTTTCCTTGGGCTTTGCGCTTCAAAGCTGATATACGGTAATCTTCAGTAAACACTATCTGAAACCATGGGTACTCAAATGCAGCACGGCTAATAGTAAGCCTTATTTTTGCAGTCAGTTATTAGCATCATCAACATTGAAAACTGTTAAGCTCCTTAAATTGGGGTCTTGAAAATTGTTACAGTGATCCTTGATGGCCCTTAAAGTCCTTGAAATTTCCATTAGAAAAAACTGTATGAATCCTGTAGCACTGACTAATATTAATCAGAAATCAGTCATTCCAACATTGATCTTCGAGTTCCACCTCCTCCTTCGACAGGTCAAACAATTGCAGTGTCAGAGACCACAACAATACTTTCTGAACATTTAAGTAGGAGTATGGATTTCTGGTTATTACAATTAACAAATCATCATGCATTCTATATTTATTTCAATATCCTACCAGCCTCTTGTCACCCTGGGGTAGCCCAAATTATTATTTTTTTATTTTTTTATTATGTATTTTTTTTACAGCTCATGATGCTGGTCACTTCAATGCAGAGATTGCTGCTGTGGAGGTGAAAACGAAGAAAGGGAAACAGCCCATGACCCAAGATGAGCACCCCAGACCCCAAACCACACTTGAGCAGTTGGCCAAACTGCAGCCAGTCTTCAAGAAGGGTGGAACTGTCACTGCAGCAAACGCTTCAGTAGGTTTTATAAAGCCCCTCCTCACACACGCAGTTGCAGAGGCAGCTGGCAACAAAAGGGGGGTGATATAATCTATGGTTTAAATAGGGAGACTGATTAGAGGTTTTTAGTACAGTGTATTCTTTTTAATAAATGTTCCACTTACTTGGGTCATTCTCAGTGATTATTCAAACCAATTAATAATATAATTATTACATTACATTACTATAATTTATTTCACCACATATTGGTGAAATTGTACAAATAAAATGCAGTTTAGTTGATAAATCTTGTCCTCAGTGTTATAGACTTTGTTAGCTCATTAATTATGAGTGCAAGATGTATAACCTTAGTTGCTCTTGCTATGTCTTTCCTCTTACTCACCTTATGTGTTCGGTCCATGAAATATTTAAATAAATTAATGTACTGTGGTACTCTGTTCTATAGGATTAAATACCAGCTCCCCAATTAACAGAAAACGAGTCTTTGTTGAACCGGTCACAATAAAGAGTTTACTGTATGTCATTTTTGAGGTTTGTGTATGACTGTAGGGGGATACATGTGTGGTGTACATATGTATTAATATTCCCTCCAGTTCACGTTTTTAAACAATTTTTTAAAATCTACAATATCAGTGAGGCATTACCATAACTAGCGTTTGTCTTCCTGCATGCTCAACAGTTGCTCTAGGCGAAGCCAGACAAAAAGAGCAGGGCCTTTTGAGGCAGGACTGTATTTCACATATTTACTGCTCACCCAGCTTGGCATGATGGTTTCTCATCTAAATACCCAACTGCCTGCCCCACACTTCTGTTGTAACTTTTAGGGGGTATCTGATGGAGCTGCTGCTGTTGTGATTGCCAGTGAAGACGCTGTTAAACAACACAAGCTTACCCCATTGGCTAGAATTGTAGCTTACCATGTGTCTGGGTGTGATCCCAGCATCATGGGAATTGGTAAGTGTTGCAAGGGGTACTGGATTATTAGATCTGATACAAATCTTCAGAAAATGTAATCAACTTTATGCTGGGGAGGGGGGGGGGAGAGACCTCTTTTCTCTTTACTGCTCAGTTTTTAAGTTGAATTGAAATCAAGTTTTGTGAGAACTTCTGTTGGCTCAAATTTGAATGGATTTGGTTTGGGATTTTCAGCACTGCAAGTACACGTGTCTGCAATATACAGTATTATGTTATTCTATGTGACCAGCAGATGGTGACAATAAGGCATTTAAGTGTAATATGTCAAGAATAGATTTTTGTTTTACAAATTGTCATCTTTTACAAAGCATATAATTGAATGCAGTATAACTTAAACAGATTTAAGAATTGTTTTCAATATGCATTTGAGAGAGTTACAAATGCAAAGCAATCACTGCAAATAGAACTTGTCTTCATGACACAATGATGGAGCACGCCACTGGAGGGGATACTTGTACTGCTTGCATGTAAGTTATAGGCAGGCATGTCCCGTACCAAACACTGTAGTGTTTATAAGACCATTAATAAAGTGCAGTGTTTAAACATTGAAACTGAAAATGATACACTGCATTTCACACATACCAAATTGTTTTTTAAGTTAATCTGAAGAGTTATATTAGCAAGAAATAACTTTATTGTATGGGAGAAATATCCACAATCTCCACATAATAGTATAGAGTTTGTTAATATTTTCTGGAACAAATCTTAGTAAATCTGCCTTTTTTATTTTTTAGAGGGGATAACAATGTTCACTAGTTATATAGCTTTTATGAAATTCTGATTCCCTGGCCCCAATAATCTTTCTTGTAGCGGACTGTTTGTTATTGCTGATCCCAAGATAGTGATAGTAGGTGATCTTTTTTTATTCATCCAGGCTTCGATTTTAATCTTCATATTGATTGTGTATTAAATCTAGCAGCGTGTACAGGTACTGTAAACTAAGAGACTGAAATAATCTTGGGTATGCAAAACTTCATATATATACTGTAATGGCTTGATTTTATTACCCTTGAAACATAATTCAGTACAAGTGTTTTTTTTTCTTAACCTGGACAATGTTATCTGTTGGCTTGAATTTAAAGCGCTAAAGATGTCACATTCTTGCACTGTACATTACAGGAATATCATGTTTTTAGAAATGGGCCCTATTGCTGACTCGGAATCATAGATCTGATCATCTCCCAAACTGACCACCCTGTAAGAGTAATCTTTTAAATAATTCTCTTCAGTTTTTAAGGCTTTAATCTACACTAAAGTATTACAGTATATTAAGGTGCAGTGAAATTTGTATCATTTGTACATGGCAATAACACCACAACTTAATAATTTAAACAAACTGGGGTCAACTTTAGTCTTTACATTTAGACTATTGTAAATGGCACTCATTATTTATTTATTTTTTTTAATCTAATGATTTTGGTGTGTGTTCTTTTTTTTTAACATGTATATCTCAGGACCTGTACCAGCAATCAGCGGAGCTCTAAAGAAAGCTGGACTTACTCTTAAGGATATGGATTTGGTAGAGGTAAGTAGACAAGAACAGCCTCCTTGGGGGTTTGCATCAATCATTTCTTCCCTAAACAGTGAGATTTTCCCTTTGACATTCTTAACTTTTATTTCAAAGCTTTCTATACCAGACTTGACTCTTTGGAGATTTAAACAGTATCTACAGTACTTTATATTAGGTACAACTAACTGTTTTTGAACTTTGCTGTGCAATTGTTCCTCCTTTGCTGTAGAAGTTTGTAGCCTGACCCTTATACCCCCTTCCGTATCCAGGTAAACGAGGCATTTGCCCCCCAGTACCTGTCTGTAGAGAAAGCCCTGGGACTGGATCCGGAGAAGACCAATGTGAACGGAGGTGCCATTGCATTGGGCCACCCTCTGGGAGCCTCTGGCTCAAGAATAACTGCACACCTTGTTCATGAGCTCAGGTAAACGGATAACTGTAGTCCTTGCACTGTAATCCTCAATGTATTAGTCTGAAAATGTTTATACAGTGACCAAGAAGCAAGTACCATTATTAATTTATTTTTCTTCCCAGGCGCCGTGGTGGTAAGTATGCTGTTGGATCAGCCTGTATCGGTGGCGGGCAGGGCATTGCCATTATCATTGAGAACACCCATTGAGCAAAGACATGAAAAGGGCTGGGCACCACAATCAACTTTTTTTTTCTATTACTATTTGTATTTAGAAAGCTGAAAATGGAAAATCGTGTATGTAACAAGCAATTTTGACAGTATTTTGTTGTGCAGCTGTTTAGTTTGGCAGCATTCAGCCTTGCCTATTTAAACTTGGTTTATACCCAAAAACGATAGCTAAAGAGGTAAAAATGAATGTGTCTTTTTTTAAAATGAGTAATTAGAAATGTTTTCAAAAATGTAATAATGCTAATATACCTTAATGTCAGTAACTCCTTTATCATTGCAAAAAAAAGATTGTGATGGCTGCTTTAGAGTCCAATATCCATGCATTTCATCGTTCTGTCACATTCTGTTATGTGTGAGTATTAAATGTTGGGCTGTGTTTTTAAACACGCTGCCATAATTCCCTGTCGATGTGCTTAAGTTGTCTCTTCTTTCACAACATTTAACATGTTAAAAATCCCCAACAAAGCAGATGTTTCATTACTCTGAAACCGAGTAGCACTTTTACTTAACTGAAGAATAACTGAGTGCATTAGTTCAGTCTGTGCCTTAACAGTGAATTAACTGTGACAGTAAATGTTACAGCTCAGTGGGGCTGTATGAAGAATTGTTCTCGGTTAAATTGTTAATAAAATTGAAGACAAAAAAAATCCCTGAGGATGGTTTTTTTTTGTTTTTTTTTCCTTAGTGCCTGTACACAGCTGTATGAAATGCATGGTTTTAGGCATTTTTTAGTAAGTTGGTCTAAGCAGATATATTTGTACAGTGAAAACCTTTCACTGTGATCATGTTTGTGTACCTATATTTTGATCGACTAAAAGAATATTTAATATTACGTGAATAGCAAAGGGAATATCATTTTTGATTACAGTATGTAGTTGCACAATAACTTGTATGAGCTCTGTTAGTTTGTGACATAGTCTGAAGGATGGTTTGCGTGGTTGAAGCAAATAATCATAAGTTAAAAACATTTAATCTTGCTATTTCTGTTTTTATTTTTTTTATTACATCGCCGAGTCTCCAGCACAGGCACACGAACACACAGAGCTCATTACCAGCCACCTACATCGGTTGGGCCTGAAGGTGAATTATGCAAAGAGCCAGTTAATGCACACCCAGATAATTACCTTTCTAGGGGTGCGCCTGGACTCAGGGCTCATGTTGGCCACCCCATCAGACGACAGAGTGGAGAGAATAACCGCTCTGCGTAGAGCTTGGCAGAGCACTGCCAGTAGTGGCTTTCCACAGGCTAGAAGCCCGAATTATATATTTATGTTTGAAATACTGCAATGTATTTTCTTTACCACAAGGTGGTGCGTTAGCTCTTTTGATGAATTTAGGAATTTCAGTTACAATCTGCGCAGTTTCCTTTCTTCAGTAATTTAAAGCAAATGGTTGTGAAGTGTTGGCTGTTTAGCAGGCTTGCTGCTCACATCGTTTATCTCGTTAAGCCTGTGAATTGGATTCAAGTGAAAAATGAGATCATAAAGAGGTTATAGGCAGAACAGTGGGAATGGCGGTCATCTGTTAATCTTCAGTCCTCAGGACATTTAAAATTGAGTATAGACAAACGGATAATAAAAATATATCATAAGAACTTTATCAGTGACAACTAAGTATTCAACACACTCAACCACATAGTAACAACATATTGTATGTGTATTGAGCCATACTGAACTCCTTGAATATGTATGCATGTGTATGTATATATAGAGTTTACCTCAAGAGAAAGTGCTGGGCATAGTATCTTATTGCATGTACAGCAGTGGATATTTTTTATTAAGATGTTGCAACAGGCTATTTTGTAGTTTATAAATGCTGTTTTTTCTTTACTTTTGATTTTTGACTTTGTGCTACAGTACCATATTAAACCATATGTTGGTGTGTTATGTGTCTCGGGGACCTCTATTTTTTACATTGTGAAAACAAAAAATTAAAGTTGACGATATAACAACACACTAGGAGAAATCCTATTATAGTATTCAAGTACCTTCAAGACTTCTTCCCTAACCTTCAAGTACTTTCAAGACTTCTTCCCTAAGCTGTCTGAGGCAAAGGTCAAAGCCGGTGTCTTCGTCGGACCACAGATAAAGAAGATCCAGGAGTGCAATGAATTCCCCAAGAAGCTCACTAGTGAGGAGCAAGCGGCTTGGAACAGCTTTGTCGCAGTGATTCGGGGCTTCCTGGGCAATCACAAGGCCGAAAACTATGTGGAGCTGGTTGAGACTCTGGTGAAGAACTACGGCACAACGGGCTGTAGGATGTCCCTCAAAGTCCATATCCTTGATGCTCATCTTGATAATTTCAAGGAGAACATGGGAGCGTACTCGGAGGAACAAGGCGAGCGCTTCCACCAGGATATACTGGACTTTGAACGCCGCTACCAAGGACAGTATAACGAGAACATGATGGGAGACTACATTTGGGGGCTGATTCGTGAAAGTGATTTACAGTATAATCGTAAATCTCGAAAAACTACTCACTTCTAAATCTTTTGTAGTCATTTTTGTATTACTTTAGTATAAATACATGTTAATTTGGATTCATATGTTGTTTTTGTCTGATTTTGTGAACGAAAAGACACAAATTCGCCCGTTTTCTCATTGGAAATAGGTAAATTTCAAAATATCACTGTCCTGGTCACAAAAGCAAAGTTTGTGGGGAATAATAGCCATTTTCTATACTTTTGAGGCATAAGCAATTAGGAAATAACACTTACTACCCAGGAACAAAAATTGTGTTACATAGTGTTGTCGGGAGGAGTCGGGGAGTAGAAAGGGAACACAGCTACGTAAGTACAGCACCTTATGCTGAGATTACAATCTACGGCCGGAGCTTTGTTTATTTGTTACATGTTTGTTTTGTGAGTTTCAGAAGAGGAGTAAGGATGCAGGAGCTGTCGCCACGGAGCCAGCACAAGTCCTTGATCACTCCCTTCACCACAAGGTACTCGCACACACCACGATCCCCAACTTTTGAAGAGCACAGTTTTGTGCACTGGAGAAGTGGGATTACTATTGTGTTATTATTTCTGGGTTTGTAAAGCCTGTCGTGTCCCCCCCGATACCATCGTTGGTAAAGGGGTGGTTGCAATTTGTGTATGATTACTTTGTTTGTTAAAAAATAAACATAGACAGTTCTGGGGATCAATAATTTGGTCTGGACATTGTGTTCACTACACCACTTCACATCCTGTTCACAGGCACAAAAAAAAAAAATGAAAAGCAGTCTGGAACAGAATACATACAAATGCTTGCGCTGAGGTCTTGAAACTCAAACCAATTGGTTGCAAGCTACTTGTACTGCGCCTCCAACACAAGTGGGGTTTTAATGGAAATTAAAAGCAGTTCAACACTATTTTCTTGCTTCTGTTACTGCAAATTGGACTTACCTGTTTGGTGAATTAGTATTTGCCCTTTGGGTAGTATTTTCCCTGTTGCCTTCCCTCTAACTCACCACTTGTCAAAATAAATTACAATTAATGCATTCTGTTGTCATTGATTCAACTATCACTTTAATGGTGAATGGCTTAAAGCCAGCTCTTTTATGTTTACATTGTGTCCCTGGCTCAGCTGAAAATAAACTGGTATTTGTTGTATAAGAAAAGTAGTTGCTCCCAACTTGGCCAAACAACAGTCCTTTGCATACATCTTTGTGCAAGGGGAGGGGAGGGGAGGGGAGGAGGGGGAGCGGGGGCCGCCAAGCAAAGCCATGGAAACTGGCAGTTTCAACTGTATTTTCCATCAGGCTTGGTGCTGAGACTTCACAGCTTGCTAAAACAAATCTAAAGGGGAGTCGAACTAGAAGGGTAAAGCCTTAGTTGGAATAATAAGGGGAAAAGTAGACCACCACTACTGCTATTGAATTTTCTCAGCACTCCTATAGAATTTTTTGTCAAACTGATTGAGTGATGCAGTGCCCAAAGAGTGTTTGATTATTCAGGGAAGAAAAAAAGAGTTAAAACACTGCTTCCTCATTTTAACATGTACATGGAATATATATATATATATATATATATATATATATATATATATATATATATATATATATATATCATCCTAACAAGTTGCTTTATTGTGTCTGAACAAATATTAGACACAGATACCCACACATGCAGGGGCTTAACAAGCTTAATTTGGTGTTCTAGTTACTGTAGTTCACTGTTCGTCCCTGTGGAATTAACAGCAGCCTTCTTTAAAGGTACCACATAAATGTTTTAAAATTGAAGGAGCTTCCATAGGGTTCAATGCAGGTCTGTGACACCATAAGAAGGAGCTTCCATAGGGTTCAATGGAGGTCTCTGACAGCATGAGAATCCAAACAGTACAGCTTGTAACCTGTATTGAACTTCACAGTTCAGAGCTGTCAAGGTTCAGTGTAAATTATTTTGTAGTGGATCCTTTATTTAGCTCTACAGCCTGCAGTATTAGCTTTCAAACAAACTACACTTGTTGCAAAGTTTTGAAATCCAACAGCTCAGCTGTCAGATGCTTACAAGCTCATACTAGATTAATATGACGTTGGCTATAAAATTCTAGAATGAACAGAAGCTATTCTATTGAAAGACATATAATGCCCTGAAAGCTATCTTATCATGTATTTGTTCTATTTAAACAACTTTATTACAGTGTTATCTTTGTCCCAGTAAGCCCAATGCAAACAGTATCTCCAAGAGGTATTATGGGTCGATACTGAATTGTACAGCCATTTTTAATGTGGGGGTAAAATACTTTTACCCATAACTGGTGCCTCTACCTGACATGTTTCAGTTAATCCTAGCCATATTCTCCCTAACACTCCATTCTACTCAAGTATTTATATGACATTCTTCCCACTTGACTGGTGTCAATACTTCCATCTCGCTCTGAGACCAACCTTATCCCTCCCTCTTGTGTTTCTTTGTGAATGTCTTAACCCACCTAATAAGAAACGAAAACGTGGGCTCTTATTTTAGCAAGGTTCTTCCCCAGATCTTAAAAATCACAAGCCAGAGCACATTGGGTGACTGCATACTCCACACCATTTAGCTGTAAGCATCAAAGGGGGGTACCCCCTAGCTTGCTAACAATGCACACCATTATGTATGTACCATTCAAGAAACTGTCAACCACTTTCAAAGCAGAGCTCAGAGCTAGTGTTGTAGACACTACAGTAGTCTCATGGTTCTGTCTGCAGCTGATTTAGGCCCCATGGTGTGTAAATAAAAAATGTCAAAACAATCACGATGGTCCCATGCAAAGTAATGTGTTTCTTGTGATGTTGCAAGGTCTTCTGCAGCCCTTTAACCTGCAGTACATTTTAAATATGTTTTGAATTGTTATTGCTTTCTGTACATCAAAATGCTGTTGAAAATACACTTTGAAATATTTTGAATTTTTGAAGGCATTCTGTGAGAGGTTGTCTCTTCCATGCCTGTCTATAAATCCACATCCCTCTGTTATGATTCAGAGCCTTGGACAACTCTCACTACAGCAATTCTTCATGATACAGGACTACTAGTATACCGTGTTTCACGTGGAAAAATACTGAAAAACGTTGCTAAAATATAATGTAGAAATGTTATTATACCCTCTTCTTGGTTACTGTTCATCAGCTTTTTGTGAGTATATGCAGTCTATTCATCAAGTGTTGCTGCCTCTGGCACAAACTTTCATTTGAACATTAGCTTCTTCTATTAGTGACCTGTGTTCAAGTGCAAGACGTGAGTAATCTATGAGCTAAACATATTTCTAAGTAGATGTAGTTAATTTCTTAGCAGATTTCTGTCATTATGACAAATACCTACATGAAGCATCGCTTTAGCTCAAAAGAACAGTATTTAACTAATAAAGCATGTACTCTAACAGTAACAGGGTCTGACCTAAACTAAGGCCCAAACCAGCCCTATATTGTTTATTGCTAGCTGCATAATCTTCTTTGCAATTGTTATATTGTCATATATTCTTGATGCTATTCAATGATGCATTATGTATTAAATTAAAACGTGTAAAATGCTTGAGACATGACCATGTGGAAAAGGAAATCCCTCATTTACCTTGACCAGGTTTAACATTTTAAAATAAATAAAGTACTACAGCACTGCACTGTATAGTAGAGGCATCATTAGTTGGGGTGCAAAAAACAAACAAACAAACAAAAAAACGTATTCATAGAAATAGTTTTGCCGTTCAATTAATGAATCTCACAGTACAATTCACTACTTTTTTAAGCTGAATGCCCCACCTCTCTCCGCCATGGATTGGTAAACCGGTTAGAAAACTGAAGGCTGCTTGGTTTAATTGCCTGTTACTTATTTCCTATATTTAATTATCTTATATGATTATCATATTAAAGTCCTTAATAATTTGCAATTCATCAAAGAAAGAGGATGTTACTGACTTTTGTAGGATGCTGACACACCCATGACTCAGGAAGAATTTAACATGAATACAGTATACGGAGAAAAAATGGAATGATTACACATTCTTCCCAAGAATTCCATCATTTTTGTATCTACAGATGTGCAATCAGATAAAAAAAAAAACTATTTAGTACAACAAGTAGGGGATTTTTTTTTATTTTTAATAACACGCTAGTACCACTGCTGTATAGACGTCATTGAAGTACCAACACAATCTCTGTCCCACTTGTTTATAAACTATGGCTTTCCAGACATTCCTCCTTCTTATGCCATCAGATTCTTGGCAGGATTTCTGGTCTTGAAACAGCTCACTGTAAATTTTACATTTACAAATTGAAACTCCTATTCATTCCCATGTTTCATTTATATGGGGTATATTGTTTGGACATGCCCCTGGTAAACACCCAAGAACTTGAGATATTAATAAACAACGGAAACAGAGTCATATGCCACTAAACAAATAATATCAAACATTGGGTTTCTTAAACAGGCTTTCGTTACACTTTGAAAGACAGTTGCATTGGACTGTTGCCTAGAAGTTATGATCCACTAAAGAACCAATGTAATATTAGTGGTAAGAACAGTACAGTATATAATACAGAATACTGTTTGCATAGTATTAAGGCTCACCTTAATAACATTCAGTGTGTCTTGGATGTTGCCTTGTTTCTTTTTAATGAGAAAAGGGATTCATAAAAAAAGGTTTCTTGCAAGGTTTAAGCTTTCTGTATAATCTGTATGGTATTTCATGGGGGGGGGGGGGGTCTTAACATACTTTTCTTATTGGTTTCTAAAGGGTTTATTATTATTCATTTCTTAGCAGACGCACTTATCCAGGGCGACTTACAATTGTTACAAGATATCACATTATCCATTTTTTCACATTATACAGATATCACATTATTTTACATACAATTACCCATTTATACAGTTGGGTTTTTTACTGGAGCAATCTAGGTACAGTACCTTGCTCCAAGGGTACAACAGCAGTGTCCCCCACTGGGGATTGAACCCACAACCCTCCGGTTAAGAGTCCAGAGCCCTAACCACTACTCCACACTGCTCATATACATGTTTTTTAACAATAACTTTAAGGATCATGAAAATTAGGCGTTGTCAAATATTAATGGCCATTCTTTATGTTTGATTACATATTGCAGTCCATTGGAGCCATCACAAGCACCATGACTCCAAATGGAATAATAGGTCTAACATCAGAAAAGCCAATTCATTATCCAGTATATGGGTATCTTCACTATACTTCCTACAATTTACTCTGCTTTTACCATGTAAAAACCTTTAAAGTACGTGGTGCTACAATTCCAGACAATCTTGCCTTATAATTGACACGCGGTGACGTCGGCCTCCTTGTAAAGCCCCAGTTGAGCACTGTTATTATTTTTTGCATGTTATAAATAAGTATGTGTGTTTTTACTTTTTTTGCACTTTTGTATATTTTCTTTATTCCTTTATGAGCATGTTTATAAAAGTATTATAGTATTAGAACTCAACTTATATTTTGACACAGAGCACTTATTAGGATTGTTTGTGTATGGAGCACAAGGCTATGAGAGGGGAGGCCATGGGAAATGGAGGACCGCAGAGCAAAGGTTGCGGGGAACTGGTTTTGTTTGAGCAGGCAAGGTGAAGCGCTGCTATAGGATCAGGTATGAGCTCTCATTGAAGAACCAGGTTGTGCATTGGTGGGGAGGTTTGAGGGGAGGAGTTGACCCTGTATAAGCAGGTATGCAGCAGCAAAAGAGAAGACAAAAGAGCAGACAAGACAAGACAAGACAAGACAAGACAAGACAAGACAAGGAGAGGAACAACTGGGAGATAGATGAAGTTCTGGACTTGGACTTGGACTTGGCTGCTAGTTCAGCCTGTTTTATCCCAACTGTTTTATTAGTATTTTAACAGTTTTTAGTGTCTCTAGAGAGAGAGAGAGAGAGAGCGCTTTTATTGGGATTTTAACAAAGGTCTTAAATGAGGCATTTCAATTGAGTATTTAGACGTCCATTTTCGTGTCGATTTGTCAAAGAGGGAAGAAGAGGTGGCGAGGGACTTATCGTTTTTAAAGCTTGTAACCAGTTTCTCTGCCCCTCCCTGATAGGTGCAGTGGAGGAGCCTCAGGGGCTGCTGGACCCGAACATTGTGCTGACGCTACACACCCAGGAGGATTGGACTCAACAGCGGAGAGCACGGCTGAAGTCCAGTGGGCGGGGCCTCTGCACTGCCAGTTGTATTTTTCTCTCCTATTTTGATACTTTGCGCCCTAGCCCAGTGGTGGGCGCGGTAACCAGGCAGGGAGGGGGTTAAAATTCTCCCTGCCAAAAACACGTGCGTATGCACGTTTGTTTAGTTTAATTATTGTTTTATTAAGTGTCCCCTGCACCTGGCTATCCTTGTAAATTAGAGCCGGGTGCAGGGTATTTAACGGAAGCAACCAGTCTTATTTTGATACTTTTCCACCCTAGCCAATTGGTGCAGGCATGTCAAGTCTCAAGGTTCACCCATGAAACTCATGTTTTTTTCACAATTGAGTCCCACGGCCGTGCAATGGATTCTCACGTTTGTGCATAAGTTTGTTATTGTTTGCGAGGCTGCGAAACCAGCCCCTTTGTACATGACACAGCGGTAAATCCAATACAACTGTCCAAGCATATTATTTCATTTGGGGGGGAGGGGGGAGGGGGGTCACCATGAAAAGGTGTACATTACCATTCTCCCCCCGGCCTTACTCCAACGATAGAATTGCCTTGTTACTGACGGTTGGTCTGAGCGAGCCTTCTATGTTTCTGTACACAACACGTAATTACTTGGACAGAGTCGAAGGAGTGGCTGTTAGACTGTCACTGTCTCCTTCACGCAGAAATAAGAGAAATGGACATCAATGAGAATTTAATTATTAAAGTTGAAAAATATAATGTTCTTTATGATGCCAGTGTCAGTGGTTATAAAGCCAATTTTACAAAAAGACACCATATGATAAGAAAAAACAGAATTGGAAATTGATGGTATGTCTATCTCTCTTTATTTCACCTTAATTTTAGTCAAAATGACGGGGAGCGCTACACACTGGTTTCGTATTTCTGTAAAATGACGCTTTTTTGTTTTAATAATGTTGACCAATAATAAAAATCACATTCACAGACTAACTGAAGATTTTATTAAAACTTAAAATCAATAAAAACGTGTATTAAACAAATATGTGTAGATGTATTATTTTTGAATGATTTACACGTTAAACCAGATCACATATAAACATTTACAGTTAAATGTCATTTTTTTTTTACTGTGTGGTGTACCCAGACTTTTTCTTTGTTTTAATTATTTTATTTCGTCTCCACAAAAGGAGCAAAACCAGACAGTATTTTCTTTTCATGACTAGCTAAAGCTGTGTTTTTATTTTTATTTTTTTTATTTTAAATGTATTCGTGCTGTATTCGTGCTGTTTGCTTCGCTCCTGGTGTGCGTAGCCCTTCTTCTGTCAGCCATGTGCAAAAATCTTGATCCGTCAAAAGACCCCCCCCCCCCCCCCCAAAAAAAAAAAGTGGTCCAGGTTAAGGTTTTTCAGCAGGGGTCTCACTGGTATGAACACTTAAGGGTTGACATGTTTGTTAGTGTGTGGTGGCCGTTTTGATGAAGTTTCAATTGTTTTTGCCATTTTTTATATAATTAATAAATATTGTTTTAATTACGTTGCTGGTGTTGTCTGTCTCTGGGCAGGCTGGTCCCCATTCTCCTACCTATGTTGCAAATTAAATGAACCTGTGCAAATTGATGGTTTTATTGTTGTATACTGGGTCCTGGTGCCCACTACCACCATGTGGCGTAGTCAGACTACATATATATTTTTACTGCCTTGCCAGTGTGTACCACGACATATCTATTACCATCACTTCACATTTTTCCATATGAAAGATGCACACATTACCGTATATTAAACGTGTATTTGATTTATTGATGGTACTGTACTTCATTAATAGTATTTCTTAACAACAAAAAAAAGGACAAATGTCTTTTGCACCCTTTTTCATGCTGCACTTTCCGTTGAAGGAAAAAAGACAGCAAACCTGAGTTGCTTCTGCTATTTATATATTTGCATTTTAATAGTATGTATTGAGCGTGATGCTGTTATTATTTGCATTACACAATTTGTATTTAATTATTGAAATAACTAGCTAGTATTACTTAATGTAGCTAGAGTGAAGTTTTATTCCTTATTCATTATTATTGAGATATATATATATATATATATATATATATATATATATATATATATATATATATATATGTGTTATTTAAAATCCAGATGAATCTGCAGATGGCATTGTGAAATGCATCACTAGCTCACTGGAGAGGTTTGGATTGTCTCTGAACTCAGTTTCAGCTTTTAGTCGTGACTTTTTAAATAAACATTTCTCCCCCCCCCAAAAAAAACCTTTATAAAACGTTATAAAATGTTATTGAAAAGAACTCAAACTTACAAAAGCTTCACCCCTCAGCTCACCTTTGAGGACCATTCGCTGCTTGACTGGTGTTTTAAATGTCAATTTAGTTCCCTCATGTGTCCTATCAAAGCTGACTGGTAGAGTTACATTGAATCTGCAAGGAGCGCTCAATAAATAACAGCTAACACTAACAGCTTCAAATAAATTAAAAAATCTAATTCACCTTTACCATAATGTCTGTGTGTTTCATATTGGAAAATGTGAGATCAAAGAAATTATGGCAATACATATTATGTAAGATTTACTGGATTTATTTGATTAGCATCATGTGCTTAAGGGGCAGAGGGAGAAAATACTAATATCACTGTTACAGATCTCAGATTTTGGGAATAGGCAGGCCAGCATGTTGACTGTAATTGAGCTTGAACTAACAGTACATACATTACAGTGCAGTATTTAGTATAAAGTGGTCTATTGTGTGTTTGGAAAAAGAAGAGCTACTGTATATTCGTTTTTCTTATTTGAAATACTGTGATTTTCTAGGAATCGTATTTAGTTCACATTGACCACTGTACACACATGCCTTTGGGCTGTGGGGAATACTTGATGTAAGTCATGAAGTTTGTCTGAAGAACAGTTCAATAATACTTGATCAGAGTAAGAAACACATACACGTGCAAGGGTTAAACTTAACTCCCCGTGAAATTAGTTATTGAATTGTGACTGCTTTGGCGTTTATATATAATAGCTTCCTGCTCGATTTTATGTTTAAACAATGGCTTGAGTTTGTGGTTACTGTTTGGAGAAAATGGTACAGTACCTCCATTCCTGAATGCTAACAAGATTGATTGTTCGTTGTAATCCTGGAACCTGGAAATAAGCAGTCACCCAGGGATACAAGGTTGAATTCACTGAAGCATCTTTACAGTACAGCTTGTGAAAAGATACTTGTCAGCCATTGGCTAGATGACAGGGCAGGGCTAATTTGGAATAACAAATTGCTCAGTGCTGACGGCAGGTCATCTGTTTATTTAACCTAATGGGTTTTACAAGCACTGCGTCTTACAGAGGTCTGACATTGCTATAGGTTGCTTCACATGAGAGCAGCTGCCAGCAGGCCAATCAATGTATATCAAAACATTTATTTACATTGAAAATGTGATGTAAATATTTCTTTTCTTTTCAATTCAGGCATGGTATCATCCAAATTCCTGTTCTGAAAGAGCTAGGAGTCTATGTGGGTTACTTTGGAATTTGTGTCTTTGTAATGAAGAATGTTTTTATAAAAAGAAAATGATATCCGAGACATTTTTACACTTGAAACATTTTTTTTTTCATTTACCCTAATATGATATTATTAGGAAATAGTTTAAACCACAGGTTCTAAAAGAAGAGAGAAAAAAGTTGCCAAAATAAAACCACGGTACAAGAGACCAAAAAAACTAAAAAATTACATTTCCCCTAAGACTGAGAAAGTTCTACTGGGCAACCAAATAAATACTGAAAATAAAATAAGGATAAATCTGTCTGTGTGAAAACTGTTCCAACAGACCACCCTTGAGAAAATGAGAGGTCTGTTACACTAAACATGTTTCCTAAAGGTAGTAATACATTACATTTGGGTTGCTTTAGAAAAACAACATGACCAAAGCTGTTCAGACAAGACCTTATCTTTTTTTTTATCACCTTGGACACCATCTAAAGGACTAAGAACAAGCTTTGATAATCCAAGTTTTTGGATGTGAATGAAAAACTATCCATCAAAAACCAACAACTTCTCTGCAGTATAAAATGAAAGTCATCCTTCTCACAGGCACTATCATTACTAGTTGTTACTGTGCTTTTAATTTCCACAGATTTAATCTTACATTTAGGGAAAACAATCGTGAAATTAAATCACTATAATAAAAATATGGTCTATGACGCTGAGAGATTAGAGCCTAATTTCATTCTTAAAAAGTACTGAGCATGTTTTTGCATGGAACTAAACCAATGAGAACAAACCATGACGGAGACTCTTTTATAAGTTACACACCGATTTTTTAACAAGACGCTGTGACCTCTTGATAAATTCTAAGTTGAGGTATCCTGTGAGGATTTCGTACAATCTGAATAGAGAATGTCAGTGTCACAAAGTACTTTTGTACTTTTAATACTGTTAAAAAGGTATGTCTGGGGGTCTGATACTGTGAAAAGCACAAATTCAAGTTATTGTTAAGAGATGAATGCACATCTCATCAGTTGGGGGTGTTGGGGGCTCTCTTACTAGAAGACTTGCTGCCTATATGTACAGAACAAGTGGAAAGTAATTGAATTGCCAATAAACACCAGGGTCATTGTTAACAGGTCACACATTGTTCAGAACACCACAAGTCACGGATTTCACAGAAATAGCGGCATTTGGAGGAGATCAGTGTATGTGGTGAGTTTAAGTCCCATACATTAGGTTAGGTTAAGGACTGTTTGTTATCCCCAGTTTAGGTAATTTAATACCAGTCTTCAACTGTGTACAACGGTACCATTTAAACTCAAAAGCGCACTAACAGCAAGTCAGGTTGGTTGCATGAGCAGTTCTAGCTTTTTGACCTCATCACCGGGGTCAGCATCTGTAATGGAAGTGCATCACACAGCCCTTTAAACTCTTGGTAACACTTTACCTTAGGCATCTCTTTCTACACAGTAACTACAATGTAATTGTATGTGTGGTTACACTGCAATTATATTATAAATTCACTGCGTGTGTAAATACAGTATAATTACAATGTCAACACCATTTCATTTTGTAATTACGTATGTTGTTGCAACTCCATATGTAATACTATATTACAGTGTATGAAGAGACTGTAATATAAAGTGTTACCAGATACAACTTCATATCTCTTACAGTCAATTCTTCAATTCTAGTTAAAAGAACTCTGATTAGACGATGAATCAAGACTGCTAACACAAATTTCCAAAATAGTACAAATTATTTTGGAGCCCTCCCAGGGAAGAAAAATGTGAATAAAACTAAGAGACTTAATTCGAACAGCTGAGTGTAAAGGATATTGGGAAATGTATTAACTTGCATCCACATTAGCATATGTGCTGTTTGGGGAGTACAGATCCTGTGATGCATTTCAAGTTGCCATTGTGCTCACGCAAAAACATGCACTATCCTTGCGTACAAGAAAGATGTTGCTAAAGATTTTAACATTCCCACAAACACTGTCAACCATTCTAAAAAAACATTAATACAGGCTTATGAACAGCAAACTGTGGATGCAAGTAGTTAGTGTTTCCGATTTGCTCAATACCCTGATGTTGAGGACGCTTTGCTTTTATGGTTTAAAAATGCCTATATTATGTTCATTTGCAATGTATACTTCTTGAAAGTTCACTTACAGCAGTATTTTCAATAAAACGCACAGTACTTTTAAATGTATAATACTTGTCATTGTTCTGTAATTCAAATTTGATTTCAGTGTCACTGTAACTTCAATACAAAGTGCCAGGATGCATTTGGCTTTAGATTCCTGATAATATGAATTACTGATGAGACACATTTTTTTTGCTTGTCACTTGAAATTCGTATTAACGAGAATTGACTGTATTTGTATTTCTCTAGTACTGTTTCTATTGCTCGTTTACACAAGATGTAAATAGCCTGTACACATTACAGTACGGTACTTCTGCATATTGTTTAACACTGTCCACTCTGACATTTGTAGATACATCCTCATGTGCTTTACTCAGCCTGCGGCATTAGCTGGAATGGTGTCACGCCATATCTTTCTATGGAAACATGAGCTCCATGAGACCAGATGACAGATGTTAGTTAGTGGGAACAATTTTAAATCACTGGCAAGGTCAGCTTGGTATCTCACGGTTTCCGTCAGCACAGCAATACTTCACATTACTTATATGCATATACATAAAACACAGCAGATATAGCAGTAGATTGTTAGAAAAGGTGCAACCATGTTTATTTACACACACAGACATAAAACTGTGCACTAAACAACTAAATACGTACTGTCACTTTAAAACACACCATTTACAAATTGACATGTCCTGAGAGGAGCACATATTTATAAGTCCTGGTCCTTTAAATACTACAGTCCCGTGCTTGACCAGTCCTTGGCAGCCAAAAGGCAGGAAACTGCTCTGCTTAGTCTGACAAAAAAACCACAGAAAGGTTAAGGCTTTAATCCAGCACTGGTATGCTCTCTCTTCTATCCCACAAACACTGGCCCGACTGGTGGAGAGACTACCCCAGGGGTGTCAAACTCAGTTCCTGGGGGGCCACAGTGTCTTCTGGCTTTCGTTCCATCCGAGCTCTCAATTACTTAATTGATCTAATTATTTGATTAACTGGACACATTTAACACTTCTCCTCAGGCCTCAAAATGCTTCAGAGGTAGTGTACCTTGAATCAAGGGCATTTTTAAAACCATCAACTGTAAAATACCATGAAAAATATTAAATATGTCAAATTGAACAAATAATTAGATCAATTATGTTAATTGAGAGCTTAAGTTGGAATGAAAACCAGAAGACCCTGCGGCCCTTGAGGACTGGAGTTTGACAATCCTGGGATACCCCTTTTGTACACCTTGGCTCTGCCCTGTACCCGATTACCTGGGCTTGGAACCAGGTGTACCTCGTTCCACTCCACCAGCCTCCAAGCAGGCCGGCTCTTACAGAATGTTAACCCTGTAGTTGCCAGCACCTGCTGGAGGGACAGGTCCCCCATGTTCCCCCTGCTGGTGGGAGGTGACCTTTTCAGTGCAGGGATTTCATCTACCCTGTCACAAGTAGCTATTGAGGTTTTTATATGATCGAGAAGTCTAGTAAATTAATTCATAATATAACCCTAAATGGACTAATACAGTATTAATTTCCCTGGAAGATGGTCTGGTAGGGCTTACTTTTAGAAAGGAATGGATCAGCACACACAGGAATATAAAGAGACAGTGTGAAATGTTAACTTGGAGAATTAGGAGAATCTTGGAGCCAGATCTGCACAGCAGACATCGTTTATATTAGGCTGATTTGAAGTGCCAATATTCCTGAAATGGAAATCCAAACGGAGCGTGAGGGCTGCTGGGAAATAAATGCTGCTGTTTGGCACCGGGCAGCTCAGCTCAGTTTCTACAGAACTGGTGATGCAGCATTAATTCACATTAATAGTGGGACACTTGAGTCACAATTCATTCTCAGTGTGCCAATCAAATATATGGTTCTTTACATCCATATATGTATATCTATCTTTACTGAGAGTCTGACAGCCTTGTGCAGCTGGGTAGCCTGGGTACCAGGCTGTACATTTCTAGTAGTAGTGTAATGAGGAGGGAAATCAACGGGAGATTATGACATGCTTCGAAAGATGCATTAAAACTGTGCCAGACACATCATTGTCACACGTACATTCAATTAGGATGGCTCTTACTTATGAACTCAGCAGGATTGTTTTATGTTTAAGGTTTTTAAAGGCTTGGTACCTCCCTATTTGAGTGCTCTGGTAGAAAGCATGGCTATAGTTTACATTGCCAGGATTCTGTTAATTTAGCAGTTCAATGGGTTCGAACACGTTTGGGAGAATGATCTTTTGCACATCAATTCCCAAAGATGTGGAACGGTTTCCATCACAGTATGAGATGGAATTTGATAATCTTTCTTTCTTCGGTTCTAAAGATTGTATTTGAGGATTGCTTACAACCCCCTGCCAATGCTTCTCCCTCAGTCCACATGTACACAGATGTCTTGTTTATTCTGTTCTTTGATCTATGTATGCTACCGATTAAGTTTGAATCTCACATGTTTTTATTGTTTCCCAGGACCCCCTTGTAAATGAGGCCTCATCTCAATGGATACATCTCCTGGTTAAATAAATAAATACATACATAACTAAATATAACTATAGTTCTCCCTCTTTATAACACTATACTCATGAGTGTGTATTCCTCCTTATAACACGAATGAAAGTGCTAGTGGAATAGCACTATGAGCCAAATGGGAGCCATGACCATGCTGCCTTATAACTGGTACTGCGGTATAAATGGCACCTAAATAGTTGGATCAGCACATACAGGAATATAAAGAGACAGCGTGAAATGTTAACTTTGAGAATTAGGAGCCAGATCAGCACATGGTTTATATTAGGCTGATTCCTGAATAGGAGACTAACTCCAAATGGAGCGTGAGACCTGCCATTGCTTCTTGTATATTTGTTCAGCCACACCAGAAATATTATGACGCATTAGAGAACAGAAAATACAAAAATAATCTTAGACTGTCCATGGCGTAGGTGAAAGCTCTGCCTTTACCTATTCCAAATCCACACTCGGCAGTGCTTAGTAGGAGTGGTTAGGGCTCTGGACCGGAGGGTCGTGGGTTCAATCCCAGGTGGGAGACACTGCTGCTGTACCCTTGAGCAAGGTACTTTACTAGAATAGAAATTGCAATCTTGATTCATTACATTGTTCCAGGCAGTGCAGATCTACCATGTTCACACAAAATTAATGTTGAAAAAAGAAAGAACTGGGGTACAGTTTCACAACCCTCCCTGCGGGTGCTGCTTCTTGTGACCTTGCACCTCTGAGGAAATGCTTTATTTTACGTGGCATAAAATAGTATTTAATTGATATGTAATTACCTATTTATTGAAGTTTAATTACATGGTAATAACCAAACATATAAAACCAACAAGAAGTAGTACTACAAAACGTAATTAATAACCAATCATTTACATAGAAGTCTTACATATTTGTTGTAACAGGAAATTACTACTATAAGACAATACAATTAAATACACACAGCACTTCCATAAACGGTCAATTTCATATAAATTAAATACTTTATACCAAGCAATTTATACCCTGCAAAATAAACAAATATTATATTCTTGAATGGGAATCAATCCCCACTATAGCTGAATGATTTCAAGTCTTTGCATGTCCTTCTTCATCAGAACTTGTCAGTACTGGTATGTGTTCAGTAATTGAAGCGTTTTTTTAACTGGCCAAGATGCTGACCAGAAGTGAGTCAGTAGTGTGTCAAAAGGAATACCATGGAAGGGAATTTCTAATGATGGCAAGTTTAGGCACAATGGGCAATTGAGGAATGTGCGTTTGTTAATCCAAGCTGTCAAAATAAAATCAGATGTGGTATACCTAGCAGCCAGAAACTCTGCTGTAAGTGGCCAAAAAAACAAACATCATATAGGAAGAGACCACAAATAATTTCTTTAAAAACATAAAACAAAGAACATTGCAGGTCAGCGTCTTTAATTCAACTTCAGTTACTTCAAGGTAGTGTTAATATGTGAGGCACATGCATGGACCACCCATTCAGATTCTCAGCTCTGCCCAGTGAAAAGCAATAACCAACCACAGGTGTATTCAAAACCCAATTGTTCATTTAAAATGGAAATATCATGAGGCAAGACCAATAGTATATCAAGAAGTATATGAAAAATGAATGTAGGACTATTCCTTTCTTTCTGCCCTCCTCCTATTTACACAATCTCTGCATCTCAGATCTTCACAATAAAGTCAAAGTTTGATTTTCTACATTGTATTTACCTTGGTTTTGGTTACTGCATTAATACGATACAATGCATTCTCAATTACAACTACAGCAGCCATTTACTCCACTCCTTTTTTGCATACCATTCGCTGTCAAACATACATTTTTGTGTGGAGCATCACATGTTTGATATGCAATACTCTTAAGATTTATCACCTCAAAGGTACTGTGGAATTTACTCAAAGGTATGTATGTGTATATGAATATTCCTTTGTGCAGACAAGCTTTACATAGTGTTCCAAAATCAGAACTCAGTGCAATACTCTGCCCCTATATTACCTGTAGATTGCTAATACAATTTGTATGTGATCATGAAAAATAAGAAACGATCATAAAGTTCACATGAATAATAAAAATAATAATAATAGCAAAAATAATAATTATTAGTAGTAAACGGGTTACACGACAACTCTAAATAATAATTCTGTAAAGAAAATGCTGCAACAATGAAAAAACTTTGAGCGATATACCAATTTAATATGAACGTGAGAAAGCTACTACTAGAATATAAATTTGGGTTAACATTATAGACTGAACAGTAACAGGAACATAAAAGGAGATTATATTGGGCAGTCAAAGTGCCAGTGAGGATATACATTATATCCACCCCATCATTTGATACCAGGAAACACTTGTCATTATGTTGTTTTGTCATGTTACCAAATACAGTAGCCCTGTTATAGTTGCAGTACCAGGAGCTGATTATAATAACCTGATGTGTATCAATGTTGCTGCCACTTCTCAGAAAATGCCAGAGGGGATTGGTACAGTACAATACAGAAGCAATCCTCCACCATGAAGTCACACCATATATGACAATGTAGGACGCAGTCTGAAACAGAGAAGGGTAAAAAAGATCAAGGAAGCACATGCTGAGATGTAATAGATGCTCCTCTGCTTTGTACCTGTGATGCAGTAAGGACCCCTTAGTTCAGTGAAGTAACCACTAGGCAGAAGTTGTGTGATACAGTTAAACAGGAAGCATGAGTAAACCTTGAACACTGATTCTGTACTATTTCCATAGGCATTGAACAATAAGAAGTGTCTGGCTGTCTTCACAAAACTTTAACATTGGCTTAATTTCAGGACCGATTTTCTTTTAAACTTTAGGAGTGGCTAAAGTGGCTTTTATTAACACAGTAAAAGGAAAGGCTCTCAATATATCATATATTGATATATCATATATATCAAAATAAGGTACCATAGCAGTCAAATTTAATGAATTATCCAGGAACAGCATCTGTGGCCGTGACTGAGGCACAAACAGTTGGAGCTCCCTGCTTAGACTATACAGTCCAATCATTACAACTGGATGAGCCGTTTTACAGATTTATGGAGAAATCTGTGGCGTGTGACATAAGTATGACTGCCTCCACTATATCCCCTTTGAAGGGATTTCATCCCTAGCAGGGAATAATACAGATTTGGGGTATTCCACATGTTTAAAAAAAAAAAAACAGAATCTGTTCTCCAGTACGTCCATCTTCACAAGTCATAGAACTAAAGATAGTTCACTGAGCAGGTTCCTTAGGCAGAAGCTTGGGTTTCGGTCAATTATAAAATAGAGCTGCCTGCTGCTGTGGGGAGATTAACCACAATGGACTAGATTCTCGAAGGTCTTAACTCTTAATCGTCATTGGTGCATTTCTGTGAGAAATGAATGACGCAGACAATAAAGTTAGCAAATCAGAAATAAACTACTCAGACATTTCCTTTAGGGTCTTGTAAACAGTCTCAGGTTGTTTCTGATTAGTTTTTATAACTGTAATTGGTGTTTTTTTTTCCTTTCTGAAAGAAAAATGTACTAATGTCAACTAATGTTTGAAAGGGCCAAAGTGAAATAATCAGATATGCGTCACACTCTTTTAACCGTCAGAGGTCAACATTTTATATGATTAACAGTCATTTACAAAAAATAATAAATTATAGATAAGGTACACTGTAAGAGAACCACAAGGTTGACAGTTTGTGGAAACAGTTTCCTTCTGTTACATTGGTGCCATGACTTGAATGACTTCACAGATTAGTGGCTAGTGATCACCAAAGCCTCAGGTGGTAAGAGTCCAAACCTAGGTCCAAGTCTAATGTTGTCATAGTTTTCAATGGTTTATACTCATCCCTGTTTTTCACATACACCACAGTTGTATCTATAGCCATAACTTGCTCAATTCTAAGGTAAACCTAAGTCAAGTAAACAAACATGTCAGCTTGTTCTACTTTTTTACAGTATTTTTTCTTGGAGTATATATTGTGACAGATATTACTGTCACTGACACTGAAAACTATTTCAGGTTTTTCATTCTTATTTGTATGATTTTGTATGACACACACATCCACAATGTTTAGAATAGTTTAAAACATCCTAGCCCTGTATTTAATGTAATATGCCTGTATTTAATGTATTATGCATTGTTCCTCACTATCTTGTAAAGCGCTTTGTGATGGTGGTCCACTATGAAAGGCGCTGTATAAAATAAAGATCGATTGATTGATTGAACAGTCTCAGGGACATCCAAATGACTCCTCCCTATCAGCAAATTCTTTATTTAAGACCTGTTGTATGGTATAAAGTGGGGGTCCAAGGTCCGGGGGTGAGTGTGTTGGAAATTGGTGCTTATCTTATATTTATCTGCAAAAAACTTGACTTACAGCTGGTGTGATGGCATCAGAGTTTTTTGCAGATAAATATAAGCTAGCACCAATTTCGAACACACTCACCCCCGGACCTTGGACCCTCTGAGTGGTTGCTCCTGTAATGTTCAATAGTGGTACAGCAATCTGCTTATTCTCAGTAGCTGTCTGTGAGAAGGCATGTATGTAACGCATGCCAGTTACACAGCACAGGAAAGTTGTGGTCAACAAGCTTTATGAAATATTTCTGGGATATCCGCAACATGTGCAACATTGTGAGAGGGCTAGGGGATAAATGTTGGCGCAAACCCCAAAAATGTGTGGAAATCCTGTCCTGCTGTTTTCCCCTTATTCAGATGTGCCCGTGAGAATGAATGAATATCTATATTATGGCATGATTTTGTTTTTCTTTAAAACATTCATGCTTCGGAAAATTGGAAAGTAATTTAGATTCCATATTTGTTTTAATCTTTATATATATATATATATATATATATATATATATATATATATATATATATATATAACGCAGCTGGTCATGTTGTAATGTTTGAGATTCCATAAACTCAGAGTAGATTAGTAATTGGCCACAAGCAAAAGTTTAAAAACTGTAAGGATTTGTTTAATAAAATAGACAAAAAAAAAATTCTCAGTTATGACCTTAAAGTGTTACAGTTTATACAGCATATCCTGTAGTCATTCTCTGACAGCACAGTGGGTCATTTTTATTCTTTTCATGGATTGTGTTTTAGGGCAGTTTGGTGTAGAAGAGGCAGTAAAATGTGATTCTATTACAATTATTCAGTAACAACTCTTTAGTGTTGACTTAAAGAACAAGTAGCAGGGTTCAGAAAAATATAGCGTTATTATTATTATTATTATTATTATTATTATTATTATTATTATTATTATTATTATTAATATTATTATTATTGTCACATTGTAAAGTGTCACATATCAGAATTTCACATTACAGAATATCACATTACATTACAACTGTTTAAATAACATACCTGTAACTTTTCTTTTCATTGACATCCTGACAGCGTTTTACACTTATAACTTTAGGCTGCATTCACACTGGGTCTGTCTGAAGCGGACTCGGTCTGGTTAGTTTTGTTTGAAATAAAGTATCAATTTGTTTTCTGTTCACACTAATCTGTGAGCAAAGGGACCGAGTTCTTTTTTTTGGTTCTTTTCCCATTTTGTTCAGGACTGAGTTCATTTGTGTTCACGATGCAGTTTTCAAGTGCACTCAGTTTGTTTATAATAGGTCTGATGTCTACAATATCCTGCAAGGCATATTGGAAGATGGCAGCTATTGATGTATTGCTCCGTTATTTAATATAGCATGTTTTAGATTCTTACATATTGCTGTGGAAGAAAGCACTGGGGGAGCACTTCACTAATTTAATGAATACATTTATTGAATGCTTACAGTAGGAGAATAATGCAGTGTTATGCAATTCTGAATGGTCCTCGTACTGTCGGCATTAAACAAAGTAATTTGAGAAAAGACTGAATATTACTATTTTGTGAGTTCTGTCCACTTCGACTTGGATGTTGGCGTCTGACCACTGGGACTTTTTTTTTCTTCAATTCACTGACGCCGTAGCAACTCTGAAGCTGTTAAAATAACAGTATATAACAACACAATGATAGTTTAAAAATGAAACATCTGGTGAATTTATTGCAGATCATAACTCATTATTTTCTTTATCTTTTTCTTTGTCATCTAGTCAAAACATGTTAAATGTGCAAAATGCCAGATTTAAAAAATAGATCAGCTATTACCATTTAAATATATGAAACATATAAAGTGTCAGAGATGGTGTGTCTGAGCTGCAAGTAAACTTACAGGCCCTGGCAGTTGGATGGAGTCCGAGCCACGTAATACCTGTTACAAGCATTAGTATAGTTAGCACTGGGAGTTGGACTCTACCTAAATGGAAATCGCCTACCTTCACAAATGACCAGAGTTGGCCCCCCTTTACAGGAGGCGTGTTAGTAGGCGTTCCATGAGGCTTGCCTAAAGTTATAGTGTGTCACTTTTAGCACAAGTAGGTGATTTTAGAACCAGTTTTAATTGGTTTGATTATGGTTTGTACATATGCTCAAAACTGCTTTTTAAACAGAAACAACTTATGCAAAAACAAAGGGTTTATCATCCGTCCAAGGTCACAGCTGCACTCTGAGTTCTGAAAAGCCAATCACTCCCTGGCATGGATGTATTTCGGGCCACGTCCCAAGCTAAAGAGCTACAAAGTCAGGGCAATACATAGGCAAGAGTTTCAAAAGCCTTACAAAATGAAACTGGAAGAAATTGAGTTAGTTCCCTGAAGTGGAGACAGGCTTTTGTTTTGATTTATTGTATATGATTTTGTGTTTGTTGCTTATAATAAATATAGAGGCACTGCCCTGTTTAAACTCACACATTTCTTTCTTACACTAGAAGAAATTAGTAGAACGCCCTGAACTGTGGTCAAAGCTCCTGCACTTTACCACAATACATACACTGTATGGGGTTCATCCTGTTCACCCACCCATACACAGTATACGTGTCGCTAACTGATACACAGCGTTAATCTCTATTTTGCATTGAGAAGATGCTTTACACTCCCTAGAAAACCCTATTCCAGATGACTGTGTAAGAACCAAACCATGCTGAGTTTATTCAATGTCACTGAACTTTAATAACCCTCTATAAGGTAGGGCCACACCTAAATCCACCAATGAGAATCCACAGAGTATACAACTTAAGATCAGGCTTTTTTTTTTAGCCAATCACTGCCCTGGGCTTTTTTTTTTGTCTTAACTGAAATTACTGGATGGTTTTAATGAGTCATAAAGCTAGCTATACAAATGGAATGCTTTGTGGGTTCTTCAGATCTCGAAGTACATGGAAATGTAATTTTTTTTCTCACATACCTTGCATACTCTTGCATTGTAAGGGCATTTTTTTTAGTTTAGCCTATTATTGGTTAAGACCCATTTAGAATATAGAATACTACTGTAAGGTATTCTGTTATTTGAAGTGTGTATTGTTTTTCTCAATCCAAATTTCAAGTAACAAAGTACCAGTGTACAGTAGTAAAAGTAAGAGATCCCTGTTTCACAGATATAACTGTTTAATGGAACACCTGGCTGTGCTGTATTATTTTAACCCTTTGCTGTATTTTGTCTAGTATACTGAACAATCAATTAAGTCATACAGACAGTGGTGTTTTTTTTATTTTCTTGCATACTTGTGACAAAATAAATTACTTGACAAGGATGATTTAGGGGTTTGTCCAATGTTGATCAGGTTTCCTGCTTTGGTTTTGCTATGCAACACAGGGTTACAGCCATTAATATAGTTTGACTTTGGGGTGTGGTATATGCATTCCCTTTTCATTATAAACAATGTTACCTAATTATACAGCAGTTCTTGTCAGTGAGACAGGGCTGCTGCAGGTAATATCAGTCAGCCTGTAGCCGGCTGGGGTGGAAAGTAACAAAGTAGAAATACTTTGTTACACTACTTAAGTATTTGTTTTCAGGATCTGTACTTTACCTAAGTACTTTATTATTGGGATACTTGTACTTTTACTCAAGTACGTTTGTTTAGAAAATATTGTACTTTTTACTCCACTACATTTCCCAGAAGCACCTCGTTACTCGTTCTTTCAGCACACTGACGCTTGCGCTGGCCAGGATTCTGATTGGGTAAAGCAGAGCCGCATGAGCAAAGTGTCTGCTTGCTTTGATGATGATATAGTATGTTGATGCCCAACCAGAGACCGTTTTGATTTTTAAAATAACCAATCAACAAACACAATGTTCAGCTGCGGAGGATGCATTATAGTTTAGAAGAGTACCAGGAATTTACAAGCAGTTTTAAAACATGATTTTGCATTTTTAAACATTTGATCCTAGAATTGTTTCATGAATACTTTTTTATTTATGGATAAAGGTTGTGACTAAAATTTTAAATTCCTGATTTGAGATTTAAATTAAGCATTTGAGCCCGAAGTCGTGCAGTTACATGCCTGCATCATGCAGTTTCATGCCCGAGTCGAAGACGAGAAGGCTCCTAAGGGCTCAAATGCAGTTAGAATATGGATACGTTAAACAACATTTAAAAATTAAGTTTTTCTAATAGTTTTATCCTGATTTTATGAAGAACTAGTTTTTGCTGCTCAGTTTACCTCAGTATTCCATGAGTAATGCAGTTTTCTCAAAACACATCCGTGGTCTGTTCAAGCTCTTTGGTAATACTATGTAACACAATTTTTGTTCCTGGGTAGTAAGTGTTATTTCCTAATTGCTTATGCCTCAAAAGTATAGAAAATGGCTATTATTCCCCACAAACTTTGCTTTTGTGACCAGGACAGTGATATTTTGAAATTTACCTATTTCCAATGAGAAAACGGGTGAATTTGTGTCTTTTCGTTCACATAAAGTCAGAATAAAACAACATATGAATCCAAATTAACATGTATTTATAGTAAAGTAATACAAAAATGACTACAAAAGATTTAGAAGTGAGTAGTTTTTCGAGATTTACGATTATACTGTAAATCACTTTCACGAATCAGCCCCCAAATGTAGTCTCCCATCATGTTCTCGTTATACTGTCCTTCATTGACAGCCCATCCAGGAGCCTCAAAGTCGTGCTGCTCCATAATGGTAACAAGTACCTGTCTCTTCCCCTGGCTCACTCGGTGCACCTCAAAGAAGATTACAACAGCATCAAGACCTTGCTGGACGCCTTGAAGTATGATGAGTATGGCTGGGACCCCCGGAAGGTGCTGATGCCACCACTGCACATCAAATTGGGCCTTATGAAACAATTTGTCAGAGCTCTAGATAAGGAGTCGGTAGGCTTCAAGTACCTTCAAGACTTCTTCCCTAAGCTGTCTGAGGCAAAGGTCAAAGCCGGTGTCTTTGTCGGACCACAGATAAAGAATATCCTGGAGTGCAATGAATTCCCCAAGAAGCTCACTAGTAAGGAGAAAGCGGCTTGGAACAGCTTTGTCGCAGTGGTTCGGGGCTTCCTGGGCAATCACAAGGCCGAAAACTATGTGGAGCTGGTTGAGACTCTGGTGAAGAACTACGGCACAATGGGCTGTAGGATGTCCCTCAAAGTCCATAGCCTTGAGGCTCATCTTGATAAATTCAAGGAGAACATGGGAGCGTACTCGGAGGAGCAAGGCGAGTGCTTCCACCAGGATATACTGGACTTTGAACGCTGCTACCAAGGACAGTATAACGAGAACATGATGGGAGACTACATTTGGGGGCTGATTCGTGAAAGTGATTTACAGTATAATCGTAAATCTCGAAAAACTACTCGCTTCTGGTCACAAAAGCAAAGTTTGTGGGGAATAATAGCCATTTTCTATACTTTTGAGCCATAAGCAATTAGGAAATAACACTTACTACACAGGAACCAAAAAAAAAAAAAAAGTGTTACACAGTGTAATCCAAGCGATGGACCCTGTAGGATACTTCCAGTTGCGGCGTAAATAATAATTTAATACAGTACCGTATTTAATTAAAATATTCTACTCCATGCAGCTGTTTCGTACCCTGTTTTGTGAAGTGTTTGTTATCGATTACTTTTTTTTTTTTTAATAGGATTTGAGTGCATGTTTGTACAGCCAGCTAAATTTCAGTATGTTAGGCTACTTCTTTTAAAAAATGTGTTATTGGTAATCATGCTGTTGTGTTCATAAAGTTTACAAAGTGCTGTCAGAGAACAGGTACCATGTCTGTGTTGCTGGTGATCCCTTGAAATAAAGTTATTGAATGTCAGTCTGCATCCATTTGTTTTACAACTTGTGAATAAAACCATAGAGTAGTTGCTATAGCCGCTGATTAACACTATTTTCGATTGAGTTTATTTTCCTTTATTTGCAATTCTAAATTTAAATAGATGCAGTAAGGACAGTTAGGAAGTAGACACTGACAGACTGCGTTCAGAGTGTGTGTACAATAAGAACTGAGATTTTCTTCCATCAAGCAGGAAAAGGTCAATAATAGCAGAAGCGAATACATACGGAGGTCTGCAGGACGGGTTTTTATTTTTTCAGGCGGATTTCCATGGGTAGAATTTAAGGGCGGCTACTTTTAACTTCTGATACTCGTGCACTTTTAAGATATGATACTTTTGTACTTTTACTCAAGTAGTTTTCTAGAAGAATGCTTTGACTTTTACTTAATTACATGTTTTTCCAAGTAACAGTACCTTTACTCAAGTAACACGTTTGAATACTTTCCACCCCTGGTAGCCGGAGGCATCTTAATCCACAGAATTCACCGTGCTGCTACCTGACCAGAAAGAATTAATAATCAGAAAGTACTGAAAGCTATATCAAGTGAACCAGGAAGATAAGAAAACAAAAACAAGGTATAATACATCTTATACTGTATATATTGTTTTAATATAAATTGATTGCTCTCTGTAATTTGTACTTCTGACATCTGACTAGTTGTTCAAGCCCTGGCTCCACTGTCTGTTGAAGTTTCAAACTGCCAGAGGTTTTAAGCATTAACATAGCAGGGTGTGCCAATTCATTTTCCATCGACTTAACAGCACATTCCAAACAATCCCATAGCTATGAGGCAATAAACATAAGTGTATATTCCTTTATTTACAGTATGCCCCAGTAATCCATTTGCCAGAAAACGTACAAAATTATGTCGCAGTGCTGTTTCTTTGTTTTTGACTGATAACGCCATTATCAATGTACTGAAACCAGCCTGGTTTAGCCGTTGCAGGCTATATCACTTCCTGTGGTACGCATCCAGTATGGAGATCGAGCAGATAGGTAAGAGTGTGGTGTGGCTGTTGATTTCCAAGCCATATCAATATTCTTCCAGCAGCATTGGGTAATACAATAAATTGCATTCATAACCAGTGGAAATTCTGTAAACACAATTTCTTAAACTTCTAAGAAACAAACATTTTGACTATAGTGTCTTTATTAATATATACAGTTATATTTAAAAGTATTTGGGCAGTTAAAAAACACAAAGTGATTTCTATCATTTCTAATTGTTCTATTGAAAGATATAAATTAAAGTAGAGATTCAGCTTTATAATAAAACAGAACATTATTACATAACAGGCATACAATGAAAACTACATGCAAAAACAAATTTCATACTTTGACAAAAGTATTTGGGCACCCTTACATTAGTATTTTGTCTGCCCACCTTTACAGCTTGCAGTCTTTTTTTGTATTTTGAAACCAGTCCCTGGCATCTTTTTTGCCCATTCTTCAACACACACAGCTTTGAGTTTTGCAGTCGACTTTGGTTTCCATTTTGCAACAGCAGCCTTCAAGTCAATCCACAACATCTCAATGGGATTCAATTCTGGGGACTGAGATGGCCAATCCATAACAGTAATCTTCCGTTTTTCAGAAATTCCTTTGTAGACTTTGCAGAATGCTTAGGGTCATTATCCTGCTGGAATACTAACTTCGGTGCAATAAGCCTTCTACCAGTGGATAACAAATGCGAGTGCAAAATTTCAGCATTCATTGATCCTTCTACAATACAAAGGTCACCAGTGCCTGAGGAAGAAAAGCAAGCCCATATCATCACACAACCTCCGTCATGTTTAACACTGGGCATGAAGAACTTTTCTTTAAATTCTTCTCTCTTCCTCAAAAAATATTATTGCTTTCTTGGTGAAAAAACTTATATTTTGAATTTGTCTGACCATAAAATTTGGTTGAAGAAATAATCAGGCTTCTTCAAGTATTTAGGAGAAAACTCCAATCGCTTTCTTTTGTGTATTGTTTTTAACAAAGGATTGCATCTTGCTTTTCACCCATGGACATTCATCTTGTGAAGGTATTGTTGAATTATTCACTCATGAAGTTCTTGACCATTTTCTCTCAATTCTTGTGTCAAATATTTGCAGTAATCCGAGGATTTTTGCCAGGATGCTCGGACAATTCTTCCAGGTTTTGCAGAAATCTTTCTTGGTCTTCCACACCTGGAGCTAGTTGCAGTAGTTCCTGTTCTCCTGTGTTTGTCAATAGCCCACACAGTGCTTTTCGGTAAACCAAGTCTTTTTGCTATTTTTCTGGTAGTTTCTCCTTTTTTTAGTTGTATCAACTGCCATTTTTAGATTGTTGCTGTACTCTTTAGTTTTAACTATTTGTGTTGCTTTTTTGAATCACAAATTTCCAATTTATTTTTCAGCACTTGATGATTATGTATTTATTTATTCTTTTATTATCACCAGGTGTTGGTTTTCAATCATGATAATTGTCAATGATTATGAACGAATGGGTTTCATATGAAATATGTTGTCAAAGTATGCAATTAGTTGTTGCATGTTATTTTTCCTTTTGTGTCCATTATGTAATAATTTATTGTTTTATTATAAAGCTGAATCTCTACTTTAATTTATATCTTTCAACAGAACAATTAGAAATTATAGAAATCACTTTCTTCGTGGTTTTTCTCATTTTTTAACTGCCCAAATACTTGTCTCAGGCTGTGTATACTGTATATATATATATATATATATATATATATATATATACAGCACTGTGCAAAAGTTTTAGGCAGGTGTGAAAAAATGCTGTAAAGTAAGAATGCTTTCAAAAATAGACATGTTAATAGATTATATTTATCAATTAACTAAATGCAAAGTGAGTGAAAAGAAGAAAAATCTAAATCAAATCCATATTTGGTGTGACAACCTTTGCCTTCAAAACAGCATCAATTCTTCTAGGTACACTTGCACAAAGTCAGGGATTTTGTAGGCATATAGTCAGGTGTACAATTCAACAGTTATACCAAACAGGGTCTAATGATCATCAATTCAATATGTAGGTTGAAACACAATCATTAACTGAAACAGAAACAGCTGTGTAGGAGGAATAGAACTGGGTGAGGAACAGCCAAACTCAGCTAACAAGGTGAGGTTGCTGAAGACAGTTTACTGTCAAAAGTCATACACCATGGCAAGACTGAGCACAGCAACAAGACACAAGGTAGTTATACTGCATCAGCAAGGTCTCTCCCAGGCAGAAATTTCAAGGCAGACAGGGGTTTCCAGATGTGCTGTCCAAGCTCTTTTGAAGAAGCACAAAGAAACGGGCAACGTTGAGGACCGTAGACGCAGTGGTCGGCCAAGGAAACTTACTGCAGCAGATGAAAGACACATCATGCTTACTTCCCTTCGCAATCAGAAGATGTCCAGCAGTGCCATCAGCTCAGAATTGGCAGAAAACAGTGGGACACTATTACACCCATCTACTGTCCGGAGGCATTCTGGAGCGAAACGTACTGCCCAGTGTCAGAAAGCTCTGTCTCAGTCGCAGGTCATGGGTCCTCCAATAGGATAAAGCACCCAAGAATGGATAAGAACAAAACATTGGACTATTCTGAAGTGGCCTTCTATGAGTCCTGATCTGAATCCTATCGAACTATGGAAAGAGCTGAAACTTGCAGTCTGGAGAAGGCACCCATCAAACCTGAGACAGCTGGAACAGTTTGCTCAGGAAGAGTGGGCCAAACTACCTGTTAACAGGTGCAGAAGTCTCATTGAGAGCTACAGAAAACGTTTGATTGCAGTGATTGCCTCTAAAGGTTGTGCAACAAAATATTAGGTTAGCGGTCCCATCATTTTTGTCCATGCCATTTTCATTTGTTTTATTATTTACAATATTATGTTGAATAGAAAATAAAAATAAACAATGGTGGATGCCAATTACTTTGGTCAGGTTCAAGTTATTTCAGAGAAAATTGTGCATTCTTCGTTTTTTGTGGAGGGGTACCAACAAATTTGAGCACGTCTGTATATATATATATATACACACATACACATATTAGTTTCACAAAAACAGGTGTAGCCAGTTTCACCTCTAACCAAAGATTGGGTTTGCCATGATTTAAGAGCACATTTCCTCTCAAAGAGGCCACAGTGTTTCTCTCCAACAGAGTGAGTGAATTTGCTCTGGGTGTAGGTGTAGGTTGTGGTTGTATATTGCGTAGGATGATTCTCAGAAGAGATGATCTTATCTCAAACAAACAAGAAAGAAAATGAAGGTTATTATAATTCTGTAACTAACTCACAATATTATTAAGCTGCATGAATAAGACACTGAAGCATCTGAATAATAAAACAACTAAATGTATCTTTATTTTGTAACATTAATGTTTCAGTTTTTTATTTTTTTTTAAATGCCCAGATATTTTCCTTGTGTTTTTCCCCTGTGGTCCTGCACCTGTAAATAGTGATTTGTTGTGGTTTTGTTTGATTGTAAATAAAGTTTATAGCAAATTAAGTTTGTGCTAGATATGGCAGGGCAGGAGGTTAGAATTCCCTCCCTACCTAATTCAAATCTATGTGCAGAATGTGGCCAGGTGTTGATTGACTAATTCATTATCAATCAGCCCTGGCCACATGCCTTTAAAAAGGAACTCAAAAGCTGAAGAGGAAGGACTGTGAAATCTGTGGAAATCCCATACGCCTGCGTGTATTTGCAGGGTGAACAGACCAAGTAACGACCGTGTGTATACTGGGGTTCCAGTGTTTAGAATAGGGATTCATTTAGCGGAATTTTAGGGAATTTTCACCACAAAAGTATTATAGCAGACACACTCTTGGCAGCTCGGGTGTTGTGCCCGGGGAAAAAGTGTTCTAGTCTTGTATATGTACCTGTAAGAGCTTTGGTGTGTGGTGTTGTATATGTCTTCCTGCACTAGAACTACCATTGCTGGTACCCTAGTGGCGGCCACCTACCACTGCCTGCAACTAAACTTAAAATAAAACCTGGGCACTTGAGCGGCGTTTCAAATACAATCTCTGTGTCTCTCCCATCTATCAGAGGATACCCACACACGTAACAAACACCCCTGTTCATCCCCCAATTTAGAATATCCAATTATCCTCACCGCTGAAACACAGCTGCACAGGAGAACTAAGGGGGAGTAGCTGTCCTCTGATTCCACCTTCAAGCCAACCGATTGCGACCCCCTTGGATTACAAGCCAGCCTTGCAAGTGTCCGCTTGACTTCACCTGGCCTGTAGGGGCTGCTGTAGCCCCTACTTTGGGAGCGTCAGAGCCTATGCAATGCTCCCTGTGGATTCCTCACCAGTCATCGACTTTGCACAGCCAGGAGGCAAACCTGACTCTGCACACCACTTGGCTTTGACTTTGCAAAGTGTTGCTGTTGGCTGGCAAGTTGTATTAAAGTAAGAAAATAAATACAATCCGACAGATAAGAAGAAATACATCCCTTAGAAGACATTTTACTGGTCTGTGGCAGGGCAGGAGTGCTGCACATTTTTTTGTGTGTGTAAATATATTGTAAATAGTGTGTGTTTATTGTAATTATTGTAAATAATTAATGAAGTACTCGACACTCCTGGGAGAGCCTGCTAGCTGTGTGTTCCAGCAGGGCGTCAGGTATAAGGAGGTCCCGTTTATTCCTCTCAGGTCTGCTGCAACGCCAAGGACAACAGGTTGAATATCGTCCATGCTACACGGACATGGAGACCTGGCTGTGTAATCCTCTGATCGTCCTGAGAGTGACCCGGGAACACAAGATAAAGACAGCGAAACCACTGACGGTCCAGCTAGTAGTAGTCAGAATTCAGGGTTTGTTTATGATTGAACAGAGAAGATTAGTTCAGGGATTGTAGATCTCACTAATGTATAGTGAGTGAGGTGTATAAAGTGGGACCCCCCTGTCTTACGGAGTAGCGCATGCCGTTTTCACGGCACTTTATTTTGATATTTTTTTGTACTGTGTTTATTTTGTTTTTTGTATGCTAACCATATGTCCTCAGTGTACTACCATTGTTGGTAGTGTCACGTGAGCTGTTCTCACTGTGTAAATGTAAATAAACCTGTGCGCCTGCAGGGCGTGTGAACTTCAAACTCCGTCTCAATCTCCTGCCTGACACATTTTTTTTAATTTTTTTTTTTAAAGTTTGAAAGACTGCATAATCCTGCCAAATTTGCAGATTGGAACTTTCCTCTGTGACAGAAAAGAAGCATTACTGTAAAGCAATGCACGTCTGAAAACTGTTTAGCCTGATAAATTGCTTTATGTAGGAGAGTCATTCTTACTACTGTAATCAGTAGATCTATATGGGGATAGAAGTTTCCTGCAAACCATGTCTTACATATTTTATAATTTAACATATAAGATAGATATAAAACAAAAATAGATAAGGAAGCTAGTATTCTGCAAATCATTGCCTGCCAGCCTGTAACTCTAAATAAACTTTGTACAATAACCTTTGGGTTGGGAGACAGGTGACCAAATCTAAACCTGTCTCTCAGGGCCTTTTGATTTATAAGACCTTGTGAACAAGTGGTTTGCAGTGCGCACGTGTACAGGTGATGCAAGTGCTCCAAACAACGTTAGACACAAAGTTCACGGTTCAAAACATTTCTTTTATTTCTTTTCCCAGTTTGCAACCGGTTAAATAATAGTACTGGCTCAACACAACGATGTGTATAGCCAGCATGTAAACCACGGGGTTCAGTCCCGAAATAATACAACAAGAATAACACACAATACAGACACGGTCACTTCTCCCGATAGTGAGTGCTCTTAGTGCAGGTGTGGTGCAAGGCAATAATAGTGAAAGTAGTGCAGTGTAGTCCGGGCTTGGTCTAACAATGACAAACACAGACAGTTAGTTTCCACAAACAAACAAAACACTTAACACTCACGATACGTTTTTCAACTCTCTGTTTACTTTACCGGTCCTTATGATAACCATAGCAAAGGAACAGATTACATTGTCACATCCCCTGTTATACCTGTAGTCACACCCCCTGTGATAGCTAGTTCAATCACATCTCATCCAATCCATGACTGACACATCGCGTACCGTATTAGGGCGATGACTTCGGACATTGTGACTCCGCCCCCTTCCTGGATGGCTGGCTTCCGACTGACCATGGAATGAACTGCCAGACCATCCAGTACGGGGCACACTGTTCCTGTTATACAGCGCCCTCACAGGTCGGGAGGGAGATTGTTGGCTTGGATTCATTCGCTCTCTGTCACAAACCTGTACTTTATACAAATCTTGAAAGAAGCACTGTACAAGATGCAAAAAAAAACATAATGTGCCTGAAGGGAAACAGATTGTGTCATCTTTTTGGCATTAGTTATGTATGATTGGCATATCAACCCACCATATATAATTCAATATTCTTTGTAGAGGGCAGTGCTCACCCTGCGTCAATGCTATGTAATATTTCACTGACATACACAAGTAATTATACTAGACTGTTATTGAATAGGTTAACAAAAAAAGAAAACATAACTAAAAGAAACCACAGACCTCATTAGAGAGCACAGTGTGCTGTCTAATGTGTACAGGAAATGTACCACACGTGTTACCACATAGTAGGGTAAAACAACAATAACATTTAATGTGAAGCAGAAGGTGAAGGCAAAAGGTGAAGGCAAGCAATATTGTTGCTCAGCTGACCCTCTTACTTTTACCTTCAAAACACTGCAGACTATCAAGGTCACACACTATTTATTGTCATTTAATTACAGCACTGAAAATAATTTTATACTCTGTGGGAGACTGGCTGTTGGTAGCTGTTTACACCAGGTAGGACAGTCCAGTAGTTAGCTTCCTGTAAAGTGGCTGATTTGTGTATTCCTATATTGAACATACAACAGGTTATTTAAGAATTTTAAACACATTAGAAAACGATTCAGTATCATCAGCCAATCAGCTTCTGGCTAGATATAGCAGGCCTTAATATAGCATCTTTCAACAACAACAAACTGAGACACAGTCAATTCAGTAATATTGCTCCATTCAGATATCTGACATTGTTCACTTTTTTTTCCCTCTAATTATGTGTGTGATACTTTATGGGCATTTTTGGGTCTGTTTTCCTAAAACTTTTCTCAGTGGAAGACTACCCAACAAACCATTACATGTTCAAGGCAAATGTAGGTTTTAAAGTATTTTTTAAAGAAAATAGTGAGAAAATGGTTTTCTAATAGCGATAGTGCCCTCTCGATGAAGGCTCTTCCGGGTGGTAGCTGACGTTGACTTTCGTTAGCACCCTTGCCTTTGGCTTGGGATGCATAACTCCACTCGGTAGAACCTTCATCGACAGGCACTATTGGGACAACCTTATTTTACACATAATTTACATTATCTACAGACTATATAGGTGGGACATAATTGACCTGTTTAAAAAGGATATTAACCCTATGTTAATGTAGGATATGTTTAGTGTCCAGCACACTAATTTAAGTTCCAGATCGGATATGTCATTTTCAAAAACAAGCAATTTTCTTTTTGGAGGTGATGGGATCTTTACCAGATTAACAGACACTTGTTAGCCAATCAGCTTGCAAGTTTCCCAGCATTCATTTATTAACTTTCGTGGTTATAAAGCAGTTCTCAGTAAACAGACACAGCACGGAATTTACTGGAATTCAAACTCATTTCCATTTTAGTGGGAAATACATTTGTTTTTTGTTTTGCTGACAATGGAATCATGCCAGTCAGCAGCATAGGAATCCAGCACACTAGACTCATATTCAAATGCAGGTGTATTTTATTAAAACAGAAAGCTTGGTTGACTTGTAATGAACATTCTTGTTAAAAACAAAAACTTTTTTTTTTTTAGGGGATTTTTCTACCAACAAATACATGTGCAAGCAGCTGATATTGCTTGCAGATGTAGTTTTTTTTTTTTTTTTTTTGTTATTCTTTTTTGTACCATTTAGTCATGCTTTGTGCTTTCCACATTCAAAGATTTACCTCTTCGGTGTTGGAGGAAATGTGCGGTTAATGTGTGGTTATAAACTCAGAATTCCATCATTTTCTTTCTTCTTTTTTTCTGTTGTTGAGTCAATACAAATGTTGAAATGTCAGCTTGACTAACTACAAATATTTAAACACACAAATCGTCCTTTAAGTACTATTTTAGCTTGTTTGCAAATCTGTCCCCAAAATTGGGATCTGCGGAAAACATATTTTCTGAATTTGGTGGAAGTTCATAACACTATGTAACACAATTTTTGTTCCTGGGTAGTAAGTGTTACTTCCTAATTGCTTATGCCTCAAAAGTATAGAAAATGGCTATTATTCCCCACAAACTTTGCTTTTGTGACCAGGACAGTGATATTTTGAAATTTACCTATTTCCAATGAGAAAACGGGCAAATTTGTGTCTCTTCGTTCACATAGTCAGAAAAAAACAACATATGAATCCAAATTAACATGTATTTATACTAAAGTAATACAAAAATGACTACAAAAGATTTAGAAGTGAGTAGTTTTTCGAGATTTACGATTATACTGTAAATCACTTTCACGAATCAGCCCCCAAATGTAGTCTCCCATCATGTTCTTGTTATACTGTCCTTGGTAGCGGCGTTCAAAGTCCAGTATATCCTGGTGGAAACGCTCGCCTTGCTCCTCCGAGTACGCTCCCATGTTCTCCTTGAATTTATCAAGATGAGCATCAAGGATATGGACTTTGAGGGACATCCTACAGCCCATTGTGCCGTAGTTCTTCACAAGAGTCTCAACCAGCTCCACATAGTTTTCGGCCTTGTGATTGCCCAGGAAGCCCCGAACCACTGCGACAAAGCTGTTCCAAGCCGCTTTCTCCTTACTAGTGAGCTTCTTGGGGAATTCATTGCACTTCAGGATCTTCTTTATCTGTGGTCCGACGAAGACACCGGCTTTGACCTTTGCCTCAGACAGCTTAGGGAAGAAGTCTTGAAGGTACTTGAAGGCTGCCGACTCCTTATCTAGAGCTCTGACAAATTGTTTCATAAGGCCCAATTTGATGTGCAGTGGTGGCATCAGCACCTTCCGGGGGTCCACCAGTGGCTCCCACTTGACGTTGTTCCTCCCCACAGAGAACTCGGTCCGCTGTGGCCAGTCCCGCCTGTGGTAATGCGCCTTGGTGTCCCTGCTGTCCCAAAGGCAAAGATAGCAGGGAAAATTGGTAAAACCGCCTTGGAAACCCATCAGGAATGCCACCATTTTGAAGTCTCCTATGACCTTGATGCCATCTCAGAAAAATGTGGATATGTATCCACTTAGGCAGCTGGAACTAAACTGAACTGGTGGGCTTAAGGCCCCTGTATTTATACTACTAGTTATATTACTGGAAAGTTCTAGAAAGTTCCTCCAAGTTTACTCAGCACTGAATTATCTGGAATGTTCTGGAAAATAGGTAAATTTCAAAATATCACTGTCCTGGTCACAAAAGCAAAGTTTGTGGGGAATAATAGCCATTTTCTATACTTTTGAGGCATAAGCAATTAGAAAATAACACTTACTACCCAGGAACCAAAAAAATAATTGTTACACGGTGTAATTATTCACAACTCCTCCTCCTGATTTGAGGACAAAACACAATAAAAAAATTAGGAAAATTGAGGAGAAAAAAGCAGAGCAACTGCCCTCGCGAACCTCCTCCTTTGAATATCTGGCTATTATAATTCATGTTGCTACAAAAGAATGTTGTATATAAAGAAAAATTGCTAAAAAAAAACCTGTAGATATTCAATTGATTTTTTTCATCTATTTTAGACACAGACTACTGAAGATGTTCTTAACTAAAGTTGCTAAAAGAATTTCCAAGATAAACTCTTTTTTAAAAACTCACAATTAGCTGTTTAACATCGTCCAGTTGGAATCCACATTGTATAGAAGTACCACTTCTCTTTATTGGCTTCTGCAGAGATGTAACTTCCATGCATATGCATTTCTCATGTTCAAAATAAAAAATCTTTCTACAAAGGCTAGTTTTAAACAGTTTATTTAGTGGTCATAATAAACAGGTTTGATTATACTTAAGGCTATTTTTTCATGGTTATCACAGATTTCAGGATTTTCATGAAATGTAGCCATTGCTGTGTAATATGTAGTTCACCATGAAAATTCCCATTTCTGTAAGAATAGTGTAAATATACATATTTATATAATTTTACCTTATTGCCGACCTACCTGTTACACTGCATTTAGGAACCGGTTTAGTTTGTTTCCGGTAAAAGATTGAGCACATTGTGTAGAGCTGCACAATTTCTTTAAAATGTCTTCAACAAAAAAGACACCAGCTGCATCAAAGATCAGAAATATTTCCATACATGCCAACAGTCCCTACATGATCAAGACAGTCCTGATTTCCAAGCTAATGTCCTGAGTCCCAATGCATAGGAATTCTGATATTTATCCTTGGAAATTCTTCACAGCTCTAGGACATTCGCTCTCGTGCCCGTAGTGTTTTTCTAATTTGTTTTCTGTTTTTCACGGCTGCTGACCCTTGTGCACTGCACTGCCTTGCAGGGATAGTGTTCACATGATCCAATCTCAGTTTATTGTCCTATCCAGTCATACTGGAGAAGCGGATTGTATCCTCGCTGCTGCTGCAATATGATTTGATGTGTGTCCAGTTGAACAGTTTCCAAATGTTGGCAAGTATGTATTTTGGCTAAAGATCGCTGTATTCAGTACAAGAAGGGGACATTTCACGTGTCAGTTATTTTTATATTTATGTTTTCATATTGTTTGAAAATTCACTGATGGTGAAAAGAGAATGTCTTTTAAAGGTAAAAAAACTAAATATTTTACAATCTAGCATTTACTGTTTTTCAGGTAAGCATTTAAATATTTAGGAAACTTTGTTGTATAATAACTTTAGAGAACATTATCAATTTTGAATTGCAACAATGCTTTTTTCTGCTTTAATAAATATTATGTTTATCTTGAAATACCCATTGTAGACCATGAAATGCCATGAAATAAGCTCAAACTATACTGTATTTTAACATTTCTCAAAAACTTTTTGGTACAGGGGAAGTTACTGACCTTGAAAAATCCCATATTTATCATTGCTCCTGATATGACTCAACCCAGCTGTATAGGTTTTTTTTTTTGAAGAGCATGAATTTTGACCAGATATAATTTTGTTTTCCAAAGTCAGCAATACAAATCACTGTAGTATTTATTATTAACAATTATTATTGAATTGCAACATTTCCAAAGTCAGTCTTAATGTGTTCTTGAATTAATACACATGCCATAGACAAACTAGGGCCAAGAAACTGAATAATATTTATCGACACAATTATAGCCGCACAATTGCTTATTTTTTTTTAATCATATTAAGAACAAAAGAACATAAGAAAGTTTACAAACGAGAGGAGGCTATTCGGCCCATCTTGCCCATTTGGTTGTTAGTAGCTTATTGATCCCAGAATCTCATCAAGCAGCTTCTTGAAGGATCCCAGAGTGTCAGCTTCAACAACATTACAACATTATTATGATCATGTAAAAGAATAAGCTATCTTAATGAAAAAAAAAACCCTGATGAAACAGTGCAAGTTCTTACAGTATCAGTATGTGGTATCATTGTCACTTGACAATTCTGTTGACTCTTGTGCTCATTTTATGTCAACCTAAAGCATAATATACTTTTAAACAATTGGGTCTGTTTAAGGTTCCAATTTTTCTATCTTTTTCTTTTGAGATATTCACATTTTGTAATATAGCCATACAGGTGGTCAAAAATATAAAGGAATCATAAATCCACATGACAGTCTATTTATTTATGACTCCAATAATAATAATAATAATAATAATAATAATAATAATAATAATAATAATAATAATAATAATAAGTCAATTGTATTGACACAGGGATGATGCTTGTCAACTTTGGAGTTCATCAAATAAACAATTTTTCAACTGAAGCGGTTTTAAATTTAAAAAGAAAATGTAGGTCTGGTGGCCATATTGTTTTACAAAAGAACACCATTTTGCCCTATTTGAATTTCATTGTCCCCAGGATGATGCCTACCAAGTTCAGAGTTAGTTGGTTAAACGGTTTTCAAACAGAAGCAGTTTGATGTTTGGGGCACGTTTCAATGAATTTTCTGGCAGCCATTTTGATATTAAAATTTGGTTGTTGATGACATATGCAATGTTTCAGATCAATCGGTTCACCGGTTCCCAAGAAGAAGATTTTGAAAATGTTTTTAAAGAAATGCATCAGACGGCCATCTTGGTTTACGCACAAACACCATTTTTGAAAAAGTCAATTATATTGACACAGGGATGATGCTTGTCATCTTTGGAGTTAATCAACTAAACCGTGTTCAACTGAAGCGGTTTTAAATTTAAGAACGAAACGTAGGTCTGGCTCCATTTTGCCATATTTGAATTCCATTGAATTCCCCCAGGATGATGCCTACCAAGTTAAGAGTTAGTTGGTTTAACGGTTTGTAAACAGAAGCAGTTTGATATTTGGGGCGCGTTTTGACGAATTTGGTAGCAGCCATTTTGATAGTAAAATTTATCGCAGCAAATTCTGCTTCACAAATTTGAAGCAGGTTTGGGTGCTGATGTGAAGTTTCAGACCAGTTGGTTCACCGCTTCCCAAGAAGAAGATTTTGAAAGGCTTTTCCAAAAGATGCGTCAGGCTGCCATCTTGGTTGACACAGGAGCGCACATTTTTTTGCATCTGAACTGTAATCCACACAGGATGATACCTGCCAAGTTTCATGTTGATTGGTTACACCGTGTGCAAACAGGAGCAGTTTAAAGTTTTGGGAGGAAAAATGACACTAATAATAATAATTAAAAAAATCTTTACAATAACAATAGGATTCCCAAGCCAGCTTGGAAGCCTAATAATAGTTGGTTAAAATATATATTGAGGGGCGAGCGCTTAACTGTAGGTGAAAAGAATCAGGATAATCAAGTGCAACGTGTCATCCTTTACAGTCCTGGTTTGTCACCACAAAACATGAAAGGAAACAAGAAAGCAAAAGGTAACAGGAACTAATTTAACAGTGGATCCAGTCAGTCAAAGCCAGTGCATGCATAACAGGTCTATTTCCCAGCCCTACCCTTCCAGTACATCCTAAATGCAACTCATATGTGCTCAGCTGCTAAGGGTAACAGCACTAACATACACCAGAGAAAAACTGAAGCTAGACTGAAAGGAGTCTTCATTCAGTAACAGAGTAATACTGTAGAGCTTAGCTTCCTCCATGACGTAATGTCATCAGAGAAAGGATTGCACTTTTTGGAGGGGAGGGGGGTGTGTGTGGGTGTGTGTGTGTGTGTCAAGTACCACAGACAAGAGGAAGGGTGCGTGATCCAAAACGATTGAGAACCACTGGTCTAGACTGTATGACTTGTAAGTAGCTAGTGTGTGTGCAAGTTAGCCCTCATTGTCATTTTTATTGTTTTAAAACTGCAGCACCTGCTTACAAGTTCCTTTTGAAGGCATTTTACAGGTGTGTAAAAATATGATTAGTATTATTATAACATTACCAATGTTTCCAATGACATCCATTGCACTGTCGTCCACAGTCTATTACACTGGGAAAACACCTGGACTTCAACAGTGTATCTTACCATATTAAACTTGTTCATTTTATTGTTGGTAAAAATGCTGATAAATACCAAAAAAGCATAAATGAGGGGTAGTTATTCAAGGTGCCGAAATTAGATGGCATAAAGTCAACTATTTTTAACTTGTCCAGTCCTGAACTTTGCTGAATTCTAAATTAAGACTTTTTAAAAATTAAATCAGGATACAGGATCAATAAAGTGCTTCCAAAATCTTACTGCTAGCATTATTTGTTTATTTAGCAGATGTTTATTTAGCAGATGCCTTTATCCAAGGCAACTTACAGATACTAGACGAAAGACGGAGCACAAGGAGGTTAAGTGACTTGCTCAGGGTCACACAATGAGTCAGTGGCTGAGGTGGAATTTGAACCGGGGACCTCCTGACAACAAGCCCTTTTCTTTAACCACTGGACCACACAGCCTCCTAGCTGTGTGGTAGCATTGTAATCAGGTTGTGGGGCTGTCTTGAATTGCCTACAAGTAAGCAATGGTCAAGGATATGTGGCCTGCCTTGCACTTTGTTAAATGTTTAAAATCTCAGATCCCTCTGATTATTGGTATAAGTTGTATGGATGAGTGAATGATAGTATTTGATTGGCTTTAGTTCATAATATTTCTTTCATCGTATAAGATCCAGTGAGTTCTTCTGCAGACAATATTATTATGAGTCTATGGGCTAGCACTAAATAATCATGACTAAACTATGGGAGTTTGTGACATTATAAAAATGATGTTGCTAATACTCATCAATGAGCATACATTCATAGAGAGAGAGAGAGAGAGAGAGAGAGAGAGAGAGAGAGAGAGAGAGAGAGAGAGAGAGAGAGAGTTATACCTAATATTGACACACAACCTATAGTAATTGTTTTCGGTATATATATATATTTATATATATATATATATATATATATATATTGGGTTTTTCAAGTACATGTACAATTAGATTTTTCTTTGAATTTGTATGTGTGAGTGTCTGAATTGGCCCTTTTCTTTTCTTTCGTACAGTAACATATACCATGTTTCCCTGTATAATTAAAAAAGAATGGCATGAAACAAAATACGTTTTCATTATTCTGTGTCTCTAAAATACTTTTGATTGATTTCAATTATAAAATACAGATTGATTTCATTATATGTTACACACAAAATGTGACAAATTTCCCACTAGAAGAAAATATTTTGCTAATCATAAACAGTGTAGCAGAAACATTCTTTAAACAAGTTTTGATTCCAATACATTTTCTGAAATGTCCAACAGACAATGATACTTTTATGCAGTGTTGTTCTGGTTTGAGGCAACGGAAACCACATTGTTTATTGTTTGCATGCATTCAAATTAATTTTCGAAATATTAGTGATACAAACCATTTTCTTATATCCTCCTGGTCAGAATTCTACTTCTGTGAACAAAAAGTATAATATGGGTGGTAAACTACTCAGAATTGCATATTGCTAACATCTGTAATGTAGTTACTTGCACCTTTGAGACACTTGGACAGCCACCATGGGTCTTAAGCCGGGTCCACACCTGAGCGATCAGTTGTGCAACCAAATTGCTCTCAAAATTGCTCAACTTAATCGAGAAACTACGCTGACCTTGCTGGTGCTGTCAGTTCTTTCCTTCAGTCTGTCATTATTATTTATTTATTTTTATTATTTATTTCTTAACAGACTCCCTTATCCAGGGCGACTTACACTCGTAAACAAAAATACATTTCAAGAATCACAGTACAAGTAATAATACAATTAAGAGCAAGATAAAAATACAGTGACTTTGGTTCTAGCAAGTACAAGTATATGACAAAATACGATTCAATAACGGAGCAGATAACAGTGTCAGTGATAGTTACATCAGGATTCTTCGTATGTTGCTCAGGAAGAATCGGCAAGTGCGTGCGAGTGGAGATGTGCTGGGAATAAGAGAGGCAGGGGTCCAGGGTGACTCCGAGGTTCTTAGCTGAGGAGGAGGGAGAGAGTGTGGTAGATTCCAGAGGAACAAAGATAGAGAGATCAGAGGAGGGGGAGGAGGAGGAGGAAAAGAAAAGGAGGTCAGATTTAGAGAGGTTGAGTTTGAGGTGATGCGAGTGCATCCAAGAGGAGATAGCAGACAGACAGGTAGAGATACGGGAGGGGATGGTGGAGTCAGAGGTGGGGAAGGAGAGGAAAATCTGAGCATCATCAGCATAGAAATGGTATGAGAAACCATAAGATGCGATGAGGGGGCCCAGGGATCAGGTGTAGAGAGAGAACAGGAGAGGACCCAAGACTGACCCTTGGGGGACTCCTGTTGAGAGAGGGCGAGGTGTGGAGGCTGCTCAGGTTACCTGGTAAGTGCGGTTGGAGAGGTAGGAGGAGAACCAGGCCAGAGCAGTGCCAGAGATTCCCAGGTCAGCGAGAGAGGATAGTTATCTTTAGTAAACGATTGCTTCACTAATTACCAATGAATTGGCTGTTATAGTCGCTCATCTGTAGTTATTTTAAATGCGATTTTAAAAGTAGAAGCGAGGCCACATAAATACTGGACAAGACCTTGGCTGAGGCGTCATCAGAAACACGGGGCATATAATGGCCTTGTCCAGGAGTTCAGACTTGAGACACAGAGAAATTCAGGAACGTTTTACAGATGGATACTGGATCATTTGACTTATTACATTTAGTGAAACCTGCAATTGAAAAGAAAGATACTTTCTACAGAGCAGGTATACAGAAGAGAGACTGTCAGCGACACTGTGAAACCAGGCTACAGGTGACATAGCTATACAAACAGGCCCTGTATGTGATAATCCCTGATGTGTGTGCTGCAATCTACCAGGTACTAAAGGACAACTATTTACAGGTAAGCACAAAAGCCAGACAGCATTACATTTGTATTTCATTTTCATATGTTGGGCACGAAACATATAACAGTGAAAACACAAAAACTGTAAAGTCAACTAATGTAAAATTCATAAAATCAAACCTTTATGAATGAATGTATACAATTTTATTTTACTTTTTAACAATAATGTTGTGGGTCCTAATGCAATAGACTGTCCAGGCAGATTTCAATAGAAAATTAAGTACATTTATTTATTGTCCTTTCATTACCCCTCCCCTGCAACCACAATAAATAAATGCTCAGAAAAACAAAATATATCTTTTCGATCGGGGTGGGATCAGCCAGGCAGAGCACCAGAAGGAAATAAACCAAGACCACAATATGCAGGGCAATGAACATCGTTTTATTAAATACAGGTGGTTAATTATATTTAACAAATAGGACAAGTCTAAAATACACAGTCACGGCATGGGGTTTGCACTGTTCAATAAGAACAATACCTGGTTAATTATAATTAAAAACAAAGTGCAGTGCTGTCCGAGACAATCATGGAGACGGGGCTTACTAAAACAATAAAACCCATAATTAAAAAAATCCCTGTCTCCAGCACTCCTCCAAAATCCCCAATGCCTTTTAAAAAATAATATAATCTAAAACAGTTAAAAACACACACACACACACACGGAGGGACACAGGAAGCACAGCAGCAGCCTCTCTCTAAATGTCGGCGACTGTTGCAGCCTTTTTTCTTATTTCCCCAACCCACCGCCGAACACAAACAAGTCCAATTCCTTCTCTGCTCCTGCTGACTGTGCGGCCAATCTCCACTCCAGACAAACCCGGGTTCACGTCACACTGGACCAAAAACAATCACTCGAATGGATGAAATCAGGAACCTTTATACCAGGTGCTCAGCTTCTTCAAATTATTCAATTAGCACCTATGGGGGCTCAGAACAGGAGAGCATCAACGTGCCAGTGAGATCTGTGCAAATCTATAACAAAGTAACATGCCAAAATAAGCATGCTTTATAAACTTGTTAAAATAAAACTAACTAACTAACATTAAATCAAATGTGACAAATCAAAATGTGAATATACTACAATAACAAAATCAAACGTGCCTAAATAAAGTGACAATAAAAGTATTACATGGCTCCATTATATTTTGTATTTGGCCATCTTTTTGGCATGGTTATTTGGCAAGCTGCACAGCTTATGTCTTTTTCTGGTAGTACATTTCTGAAAGCGTGTGTAGAGTATATTGTTCAATAAATTTAGTTTTGCCATATAGAACAGTTACACTACTGCATTTTCAGAGCTTTTCTATATATTTCTAAAAGTAACGCATATTTTATATTAGAGTGTGCCTCAGGTGCCTAACTCCAAAGAACAATGGTTGGATGTTGCTAAAAAAAAGACAGGTGGAATTTTCAGTGATGCATTGGGGCAATGGATGGCAAGCACACTGGCCTTCAGGCTCCTGTTTGATCAGGGTCCACATATTGTGCTTCTCGTGGTGGCTGACTCGATTTCTGTACATAGATGTTGGATGCCAAGGCAGAATTTCGGATGGTGGTGTTTTCAGAAATTCAAGCCTGTACACTGCTTTGGAAAACAACACCCTGTGCATCCCTGACAGTGATGTACTGCCTGATCACATTTGTATATGCCGGGGCAATCAGTGGACATTGAGGACACCCAATCAATGGCTGTCTTCCCTGCACCTTGACGGAGCAAGGAAGTCACAGGAATTATGTCAATGCACGCCAAATTTGGGGTGAACTAATGGATTTTTTTTTTTACCTCTGAGGGCGCTGTTTCCTATCAGTGGGGAATGACATAGATTAGGAGTTCTCAAACCCGGTCCTGGGGACCCCCTGTGTCTTCTGGTTTTCATTGCAACTGAGCTCTCAATACTTAACCGAACCCCTCATTGAACTAATAATTTCAATAATTAGACCATTTTAATTGTTTTCAGCTCTTAAACATATGCAGATTTCAAGTTAAGTATAACATTTTATAAGTAACTTGAAATCTGCAACTTTTTAGCTGAGAACGATTAAAAAAGTCTATTTAAGTAAATGATTTGTTCAATTAAGGGTTCAGTTAAGTAAGTGAGCGCTCAGTTGGAATGAAAACCAGCAGACACACGAGGTCCCCAGGACCGGGTTTGAGGAGATGTAAGAATGTCTTGAGGGAATAACATCTGGCACACTACAGAGCTGCGCAGGCTACAGCGAATGGCATTCAATTTTGTTTAGCGTAATAAAAGTAACCACAATAAACAGGGTTCATTCTTTCTGCAACATTCATTATCATTTTTATTGTTATTTCTGTTACTGATTCGACTGTGGGGATGTTTGTGGTGTTTATACAAATGATACTGTGCTAGAGGAATCATGGGAGGGGGTATCTCTGAGTAGCTTGAGCCTTCATTTATCAATCAGTAATTGTATTGTTGATTTATTATTGATTGTTGTATTCAGCATGGCCTACCGGCTGCTATATTGTAATTTTTTTTTATATTTGTCATAGTCGTGGTAGTGACAATATGTAATTGATTGTGAAAGGCTGGCTTCAGTGATGTCGTCAGACCATAAAGGAGTACACAGACAGATAGTAGTGGTGAATCTGAGACACATTAGCTGCGCTCAGTGTTTTAATGAAACAAATAAAAGATTTAAACAAAAACAGCACACAGCACTTTATGCCAAAATAAATAGACAAACAAAACGGACTAACACTTAAACAAACGGTGGACTAACAGACAAACAAACACAGTGAGTCTAAACAACTTATGTTTACTTTACTTTTTATTCTCTCCTCTCCACACCTGTTCTCCACTCACCGAACACACCACCTCGAGTGAATGAAACATGCATCAATATAAACAATTGTGCTGGGATTCAATTACCAATTATTTATTCACTTGAATCCCAGCACGTGAACTAAATCTGTGCAACCCCGTGCTCACATATTATTTAAGACTTTAAATGCACGTAAAATGCATTTAAAACACTCATGTTCATTACCCACATTATATCCTGTGTACCAACTACAATACACCAACATTAACACACGCAACATACAACATAAAACACAAGAATACACACAGGGGCGGGGCACATTGCCACATTGATACATAACTGTAATTATGAATTAAAATTGTGTAATGAACCTTTGCTGTGCCTGCGTGTGTTGAGGGGAGAATGCTATCTTATTGGTTTTAGACATAAGAACATAGGAACATAAAAAACGTTTATAAACAAGAGGAGGCCATTCGGCCCATTTTGCTTGTTTGGTTGTTAGTAGCTTATTGATCCAAGAAACTCATCAAGCAGCTTCTTGAAGGATCCCAGGGTGTCAGCTTCAACAACATTACTGGGGAGTTGGTTCCAGACTCCCACAATTCTCTGTGTAAAAATGCCTCCTATTTTCTCTTCTGAATGCCCCTTTATCTAATCTCCATTTGTGACCCCTGGTCCTTGTTTCTTTTTTCAGGTCAAAAAAGACCCTTGGGTCAACATTGTCAATACCTTTTAGAATTCTGAATGCTTGAATCAGATCGATGCATAGTCTTCTTTGTTCAAGACTGAATAGATTCAATTCTTTTAGCCTGCATATGACATGCCTTTCAAACCCATTTAAATTCAACACTTTTTACTATATAAATGCTCAGATATATAGTGAAAAGTGTTGAATTTAAATCAAGGTAAGTAATGTTAAAACTTTACAGTGATTAGTGAGACGTAGAATATTTTTATACATCTATACATCTTTTCTTGCAATACAAGTTTTCAGATTTAATTAATGTTTACTTTGCAATGACTTGATTGCAATATTTTTTATATTTTTAGACGCCAAACCTTTTTATTTGGACAAGGGCAACAGTTCAAGAAAAGTTGTCTTCACTGAAGAAGAAAAGGAGGCAATCTTCCACGAATGCCATGATTCACCGCATGGAGCACACCTGGGAAGGAACAAGACTATCCAAAAAATATCCTCCAAGTAAGGTTTTAATTTTTTTCTTGCACTTCAGAATAAGTTTACCATTAAGTACTGCAAACAATGGTAGGGATTCTGATTACTTTACTTTACTTTAGTGCTTACAATATGTAGCATAAATACACCATTTGGGATTTTCACTGAAAAATATCCAAAATATTCCATGCAAACACTTAACTATCTTAGAATTACACAACAGTTTTAGAAAAACATTTCCAATCCTATCCCTGTACTAATTAAATAGTTTTAGCTTACTTCACTTACAGGTGCTTCACAGGAATGTGGTAAAGTTGGGCAAAAAGGGAGATAAAACTAAAATTTGATTGGCTTGGTCCATATGTAATAGATGAGATTTTCAACAATTGTGCAGTTCTTAAAAATATGAATAGGAAAACCATTTAAAAAAAGGTGACTATTTTTCCATGATGTTAATCGATATTCTATATCATTTGCAACAAACTATTTTTTCTTTCTTTGCAGGTGTAGCAGGGCGATTGCCCTGCACGTGTGTATTTAGTGTTGGTATCATTTGTATGGGGAAATGGGTTTATTGTATGTCGTTTTGGAGTTGATTTGTTTAATTGAATTATTGTTTTACAGACGGGCGCTCGATTGAGACTTGCTGCCTGCTAGGCTTGGTTGAGGGGAAGGGCAGCAAGTGATTGGCTGTGCTGGACCTCAATCGGTAGGTGGGCGGGTCTTGATTGAGTGTCCTTCAGTTCAAAAGCATCCGTGGGAGATGGTTCGAGGCGACTGCAACGCCATGCCAGAGGGGAGCGGCGTATACTCGGGAGGAGAGGGTCCGCGCTGCAGGAACGACAGCTACACAACCTTGAGACTGCAAGCGGTGCTTGTGAAGGCAATGCCCAGCCAAGGTCGTATGAAGCAGCACGAGTCGTTGTATGAATACCGGCTCATGAGTAGGTTAGTTAGGGGATTGTGATCCCATGTGATGTATAGCGAGGGTTACGTAGTGTAGCCGGTTCCTGGAGCAGGACGCCTCGTAATAAGGCTAGCGCTCGCCCTCTGGGGCACCTTTTATTTGTAGTTTTTGTACTGTGTTTTATTTTGCCTTTTGTACAGCTTGCTGTATGGTCCTCTGTGCGTTACCATGGCTGGTAACGTCACATGACCACCTTTACTTTCATTTCTGTTTCCATTAATAAATCCTGCGTGCCTGTGCCGGCGTTTTCAACAACACCACGTCTGTCTCTCTGTATGCTTGAACAGCGGCTACCCACACGCGTGACACGAGGAAGACCCGGTCACAGCAGGTATCAACAAACAAAATGAAAAACAGCTGGATGCTGTGTGCACTGTGGAACCCCACACCGAACACAAGCCCATAGCCAAAGCAAAAAGAATCACCAGAGGAATAGAGAAGTTATGCCTTGATGTTATTTATGATGGGTCATGGCTTTTGGATATTCATATTGACCAGGCCCAGTATTTACTAAGTCAAGAATATCCCTTTATTGATGGGCTACAGAGTTATGTCCTGTTTCAGTCTTTCCTGATAGGCACAACCACATTTTAAATATACAGGACAACCACTGGATAACAGCTTCAAATGTGCATTCACAGCCTGATTCTGCTGTTCAGGTCTATGACAGCATGAGTAGTGCTGTCACCCCAGAGTTGAGATGCTCTGTAAGTATCATGCTGAACTCTGCTGATCCATTGATCATTTAGAACATGTTGATGTTAATTTGCAACAGGGCAACAGTGACCCTGGCTTGTTAGCCATAGCCAATGCTCTTGCTCTTTGCAAAAAGGAAGATCCAATGATTTATATTTGGATCCAACACCAGATGAGGGAACCTTTAATTAATTGCTTTAAGTTTGGGAGGCTAGAAATGTTCCCATATGTTAAAAAGAGAAGCAAATGTCCAGTAAAAAAAAACAACTATTTTTCATAATCTTTTGTAACTGTTGACACCTTTGGTATAAAGCTCTAAAATGGTACAGTGTTTTTGCCACGCAGTTGTAACATTAATCAAGCAGCCTATTTCCGCACCAGAAAACCGAAGAGCCTCAACAAAAGAGCCGGGAGTCTAGCTGTGGGAGTCTACAGCAAACAGAAAAGCCTCAACAAAAGAGCCGGGAGTCTAGCTGTGGGAGTCCAGCAAGGGGAGGCCTGCGCTGAGATTCTGTTCGAATAGATCCAAACCTAACAGTGCTCTGGAAGAAGCCATCTACTAGTCAGGTCTGTACCCTCCACCCCACTGCTCCTACTGTGCCTTTTGTCTTGCCTGTCCTGATGACTTTGCCTCCTTCTCTTCTAAAATCTCTTAACAGGAGTCCCCCAAGGGTCAGTCTTGGGTCCTCTCCTGTTCTCTCTCTACACCCGATCCCTGGGCCCCCTCATCGCATCCTATGGTTTCTTATACCATTTCTATGCTGATGATGCTCAGATTTTCCTCTCCTTCCCCACCTCTGACTCCATCATCTCCTCCCGTATCTCTACCTGTCTGCTATTTCCTCCTGGATGCACTCGCATCACCTCAAACTCAACCTCTCTAAATCTGACCTCCTTTTCTTTCCCTCCTCCTCCCCCTCCTCTGATCTCTCTATCTCTGTTCCTCTGGAATCTACCACACTCTCTCCCTCTTCCTCCGCTAAGAACCTCGGAGTCACCCTGGACCCCTGCCTTTCTTATTCCCAGCACATCTCCACTCTGGCACGCACTTGCCGATTCTTCCTGAGCAACATCCGAAGAATCCGACCCTTCCTCACCAACTACGCCACCCAGCTCCTGGTCCAGGCCTTGGTACTCTCCCGCCTAGACTACTGCAACTCCCTCCTGGCTGGCCTCCCTGCGTCCGCCACCCGTCCGCTCCAGCTCATCCAGAACTCTGCTGCCCGCCTGGTGTTCTCTCTGCCTCGCTTCTCCCACGCAACTCCACTGCTCTGCTCACTCCACTGGCTCCCGATCACCACTCACATCCAGTTCAAGACTCTTGTACTAGCCTACAGATGCCTTGACCAGACTGCACCCAGCTACCTCCAGACCCTCATCTCTCCCTACACCCCCACTCGACCTCTCCGCTCCGCCTGCACTAGAAGACTGGCTCTACCTCCTCTATGCTCCCCTGCCTCCAGAGACCGCTCCTTCTCCACCCTCGCTCCGCAGTGGTGGAATGACCTTCCTACAGATGTCAGGACCGCCCAGTCCCTGACCACATTCCGGCGCCTCCTTAAGACTCACCTCTTTAGACAGCACCTGTAGAACTCCTCTGTTTTTCCCCTGGGACACTATCACCCTTCCTTAAATGCACTTTATTTGCTCTTATCTGCCCCCTATTTTACTGCATTTAATCCTGTACTTCAGAGTACTGTAATCTGCCAAGTGTTTAATCTGTAGTATTTTGTATTTAATCATATCCTGATGTAACTATCACTGTCACTGTTATCTGCTGTATTATTGAATTGTATTTTGTCACACTTGTACTTGCTTGAACCAAAGTCATTGTATTTATCTTGCTCTTATTGTAATATTACTTGTACTGTAACACTTGAAATGTATTTGCTTACGATTGTAAGTCGCCCTGTATAAGGGCGTCTGCTAATAAATAAATAATAATAATAATAATAATCCTTAACGTATGTTATTAAAGCGGTGCTCTTTTGATCAAAGGAAGACTGTTGAGATTATTACGACAAGGACCGTGTGGTGTTTGACAGTTGATTCAGTAAAGATACTTGCCAGAAACATTTATAGTTACCTTTATTAATTGTGGTTTATGACAAGGTGTTGTTCTGCTTCCCTTCAAGGCACCCTCCTCCATGACCGACGGCCCAGAGGAGCGAACAGGCACCAACTGAGGGAAGGACTGCCAGCTCCCTGTACGCACCGAGATGCAAGATCGGGTTGTACATAGGGAATGACCAGGGACACAGAGGGAGTGTGGACATCGGGTGCTGTTTGTTCTTCCATTGCAGGATCCTTTGTTTGATAAATACAAGCCTTACACCGGGACGAACAAACGGATTAGGAGGTTCTTTGATCGGTCACATTCAACTTTACCTTTCCTTGTTGGCGTTTCTACCGGGACAGTGTTTGGTGACCTACAAACTGAGTTCTAGGCCTTTTTGAGGCCCAGGTGAATATACTGGGGCTCTCGTTTCACCAAAATGCTGCTTGTGTTGTTCGGGACTGTCCTGTGGTAATATATTGTGTGGTGTTGAATAATTGTAGTAATATCCCCCTGAAGTCGCAAGTAGCCTGCTAACAATGTTTTCTTTTTTTTATGGAAGGTTTTACTTGGTGCACAGTTTTGGCTGTTTTTTAGAATCGGTTTTGTATTGAAAGGTGTTTTTTTTATATATAAACACATGATTGAATTTGGTTGGTCATTCATGCAAATGTGCATATATATATATATATATATATATATATATATATATATATATATATATATATATATATATATATATATATATATATATATTGCTGTGCAAAAGTCTTGGACATGTTGCATTTTTCTACTCTGCATTATGAGCATCAACAATTTACTCAAAGCCTCCACTAGTGTTTTCTACTATTATAACAACCTTCACTTGCATAAAGAAGGAAAAACATTGAGTGAAATAGCTCGCATCACTTGATTTTCAAGGTGTGGTATCCGAAGCATAATCAACAAGTACAGATAAACATCATCTGTAATTGACAAACCCAGGATTGGAAGACCCAAAAAGCTGTCTAACAAGGATGAGCAATTTCACCGTTTCTAAGATGCTACTGTAAAAAATAGATTTTATGGCAAGAGAGTCAAATACAGCCAAAAAAATGGCTGGTGCTGGGGGAGCATCCCACTGAAAAATGTGACAGTTTTATGTATGAGTATAACCGCGCCGGTTCTAGTGTTAAAGAGATACACCTGTGAACTAGTGATAGGTGATTGGCGAGATGGAGATTTAAAGTATATAAGGGGACTGTGAGGCTTGGGAGGTAGTGGGGTTTGGGTAGGGGCGCCAACTGGGGGCTGGGGTAGGCAACCTCAAGCCCCAGAATTGGATCAGATTTATTTTTGTTTTCTTTATTAAACATTGGTGTTCGTGTGGTGTATTGGGGATTCGTTGTTACTGTTTTGTTATTCACGTGTCATGTCTGAAGTGTTTACCATATGTAGATGCTTAAGATGAACACAACATGATTTGTTAGCACTGATAAAACCCGACCAGTTTCATGACAATGAACACCAGTAATTAATTAATCAGGTTTCAGCTTTGCCCTCCCCCCCCCCCATCCACCCAAGGTTTTGCTGAATTGGCGCCACTGGATACACATGACCACTGGCGAAGAACAAAATGAGCATTTTTCCTTTGGATATGTAGTGTGCAAGATACCTTATTTGAATTCAAATCATGTAGGACCCACCAATATTGAGATAATCAGACTGCACAACACTTCTAGTGAATATAAAGAAACAGTTTTATTAGAAATAAAACTAAATAAATGAAAAATTAAAGGTGCAACAACTAAACTAAAGTAATACAGAAATGAAGAATTAACTAAACTAAACAGTACAGAAAAGAAAATATAAACAACGACACCTCACTCCCGGTAGTTGATTAGCGATCCAAAGTAATCTATGGGAGATTCCTTTAAAGGTTACAACCCGCATTCCTGACAGCTATTTAAGACGAAGGTTAGTCTTAACAGGGGTATCGTTAGTAACACAAATATTTACTTTTGTTAATATTTGATATAATCAAAGCATCATTAAATCAGTCTCATATATATATTTTGGTTCAGAAGACAATTCTCACTCTTGCGAGATAGATCTTTGCATCCAGACACCTGTCATACAGGGGCTTCCTTTCGCTTCGCATCACTTTTTGATATAATGGGTTTCAATGGGACCTGTCATACAGGGGCTTTGCGTCACTTTTTGATATAATGGGTTTCAATGGGACCTGTCATACAGGGGCTTCGCGTGACTTTTTGATATAATGAGTTTCAATGGGACCTGTCATACAGGGGCTTCACGTGACTTTTTGATATAATGAGTTTCAATGGTACCTGTCATACAGGGGCTTCGCGTGACTTTTTGATATAATGGGTTTCAATGAGACCTGTCACACAGGGGCTTCGCTTTGATATAATGGGTTTCAATGAGACCTATCATACAGGGGCTTCGCTTCGCTTTGCGTCACTTTTTGATATGTTAAAATGTTAGTTTCATTGTGAGCCTAAGATATTCATTCATGCTTAAACTTAGTTTTTGAGATAACATTTAAAAATGATGTTGACACTGAATAACAATGATTTAACTACAATGCTGATACACGTGAGAACAGACTGTTGTTCAGTGTTGTTAAGCTTTCACTCCTGAAAGCTGAAATCCTATCCCAATAATAATTATTATATGACAAGTTTCAGCATTGTAACAGTTAAACATGTTTTAGAACCCTGGGTATTTCCGAAGTATTGAGTCAGTGTGAAAGAGACATTTGATACTGTTGATCCACAAAACAGCCTGGGAACTGGATTTACTTTAATATCCGTCATTTCAAAAACATGAAGATTATTTCTCATCTCTTACAACACAAACTTCCTTCAAACATTAGGAAACGCTGTGGAGAGAAAGCCGAAACAGAATTCCAGTGGGATTTGAGGTTTATACAAAGCATTTAAGAGTTTTAAGAGTCTGCACCAACAGTAGACTAAGTAGGTTTTTACACACAGCCACTTATTGGATTTCCTATATTCCAAACAAAAGAATTACTTAATAAATTGCTTTTAATATGAAGGTATTATTATTATTTTTATTATTAGTAATACTAAAATAAACTTTGGCAAATGTGACTAGAAACCAAAAATCATTTTGGTAATTACAATAATCACATAGTTTATACTATAGAGAGAATGCTTATACAAACAATTCTTTGTGCTTTAAAGACTTTAGTAAGGGTCATCCAAATATTTTTGGAATCACATAAAAATATGTCAAGATCATTTTACACCAGAGTACCATTTCTAAAAAAAGCTTTTAATTTTTCAAAGAGGCATTCACACTTCATGCTGACACAGAAGTACTAAAATGCAAACATGTATTATCAGCTATAACTGTATTTACAGTATTACAGTGACATTTTACAAATACCTGTTAAGGTTACATTTAAGGCTTTAGATAAGATTTTCTATAAATAAGTTTGTAACGCTTCACTTTGAGTTGCATTGTATTTAATTATTCTTCTACAGCTCCAGAACCTTTTTGTATTCATCTCCTATGTGTCAGGTTATGTCTTTTTAATAGCTGTGATAACCAGATTTACTAGGAGATGAGTTGCTGCGTGTATAATGGGTGGATTGAATTCCAAAGCTGTGAAAATATTTGTGTGATTCACTGCATTTGTTTAATCTTATTTGGTTTAAAACAGTGGATAAATGCCTTTTAAGACACCTGATGATATGGTAGGTAAAATGTGTATAGCATTACTGAAAACATGTCAAGGTAAGAAAGTAGTGAACTTGTGGAAGCATCTCTTACGTAATTTAAAACAACAGCGCTGAATTCAGGTATGCAAACAGTTGGTATCCTGTTCTATTCTTCAGACCAAGGATAAGGAATAAGCATAAGAACAGAAAACTCTGAGTATGTGAATAAATCACATCAATCAATGAGGTCTATCCAGTGGACCACACTACTACCACTGTGCAGATCATTAGGGTGCATTAAAGCAAAGTTAGGAAAACATATGTTTCTAAAAGGGCATGTCTCATTATTTTAATGGAGGTTTTATAAAGATCCAACACTATTTAGTTCAATTAAATATACCCAATGTATATAAACAACTAGTTAGGCTAGAATAATAACAAAACCATTGTCAAAATAATTAAATGGATAATATTTGGAAATAGACAGTAATAGATTTGGAAATGAGTATTGCCTTGGACTCACATCGAAACAGTTATTGGCCCTTTTCTGATCTGATGATGATATAGGCTTCAACAGACAATGGCAAACTTGCGATTTTACAGTAGCTACTAAGTATGTTCCGAGTACTTGGATTGTACAAGTGTCCTTTACAATCATGATCATTTATATAGTACATATAATACCCAAGTAAAAAGCCTATTACTTGGTAATTGTAGCACATTATTTTTCTATGTCAAGTCTAGGGGGTAAAACAAGAGGAAAAGGGTACTTCACACACAGTAAAAAGAAGAAAAAACACAAAAGCATTTTGTCCGCTATCAAAATCCTTATTAAGTAAACATGTATGGTCACTTTTTGAATGAAAATAAATGCCAGCAAAAAGATGTATATTAAACTGTATAGTGGGTATTTCAAATTTATTTATTTTTTTTGAACAATTATTTTTATTTATTTTCCAGTTGTGGAATGTCCAATTATTATTCAACATGGCTCACCACTGCAAACCCCAAACTGACTCAGGAGAGACGAAGATGAGCACTCCTGTCCTCCTAAACAAGTGCCGTCAGCCGTCCACTTTTTTCACTCTGCAAGCCCGTCGTGCAGCAGTTCTGAATTGCAGAAACAGCGCTTAGCCAATTGTGCACCGCCCTGTGGGAACTCCCATCCACCGTCGGCAGTGACATAGCTTGGATTTGAACCGGCGATCTCCAAACTATAGGGCACATCCTGCACTCCAGCGGAGTGCCTTTGCCGGATGCGCCACTCAGGAGCCCAAAGAGAAACATTTTGACAGTGCATACTCCTCCGTTCCTTTTCAAATTCCTGATAAAAAATCTTGATTGCCTTTTATGTAAGCTATGTCTTTATAAAAAAAAGTATATAGAGTATTAACCTTTTGCGGTCCTATGTCGGACCAGGATCGACATTACAATTTTTCCTTTCTGGTCCGATATCGGACCCTGTCCGACATCATCAAAAAGACGTCAAGCACAGGTCCCTCCGGAAAAAGCCGAGAAAAGCTTGCAATAGTCGAGTGAGACTGATAGAATCCGAGAGACGCCGAAAAAAAAACCAGAGGCGGATCTGAGCAATACGCATAGTCCCTTCACTACAGACATAACACGGACATAAACAAAAGATAGCTGCTTCCGCATCCAGCGCTCAAAGAATATCACGTACATTTGCCATTCTTTTTGAGATGTTATAGTAATAAAATAATGACGGATCGCATTATTGAGGAGTTTGGTGATAAAACGAGCGAGCAGGAGATGATTTATCAGTATGAAGAGATATGTAATAAATACAGCAAATAAGGGGTGGGGCGGGGCTGGAGATGCAGTACTGAGTGTCCTGTTGCTATGCAGTGCCTTTTAACCCTGTTTTTACTGTGGTTAAAATGACTTTTAAACAGCGTGTGTGAAATAAACAGCTTGTGTGAAAACAAATTGGACCTGACATGTCTGACAGGCGCGGAATAAATGGACCGCAAAGGGTTAAATTGGTGGATGCATATGATGTACAATACGGAATACAAGAAATAAATACAAACATGATGGCAAATGAAAATGACTGAATTAGCATAGATTTTAGTTTTAATGAAGTTGATAGAGGATAATCAGCTAGCATGTTTCATATTTCAAGCTTCAGAGGATTGTTGTATTTGTTTATTTGTTTATTTTTTAACCGGATCTGGGTTTGGAATGTATTTTGCCATCATTCAAATACAATGACAGAATTCCTGGGTGATGTTCTACATTACGCCACGTAGCTAGACAGATCTGTAGAATTCTCAGAATTCACCTTCATTTAGGTTTAAACCTGTTTTCTTTTCCATACATTGTATTTATTATATAAAAAAAATACGTTCATGGAGGGATGAGGATGGCTGTAGACAACCCACTTGGGTATAAATACAGTCCTCCAATGTTAATGGAGTAATCTCTATTAAAAGAAGAGGGATATTTAACATGGATGGCTTAAACACAGAACCTCTTGTGCCATTCATTGTTCTGCTGAAGTAGTGGGGCTGTGTTCCACTGGCAGAAATAAACATTTTAGATTACCCCAGTTAATTACTCAAAAGGGCACTGTTATGATATTGATTCTTATCCAAAATGATCATCAGCGTGTGGAAGCGACATGGACAGCGTGTGGAAGCGACATCGTGGGAGAAGTACAGTCGTGGACAAGTACAACGCAGTTAGAAGCAGAAAGGAGGAATTACATCTTTAAATTAAATCTGGAGTAGCTTTAATCAGAAAACATTGCAGCTTAAAGCCTTACAGCTGCGTGTATTTTTCTGATAACAAGCTGAAACTCGGAGCAGCTGATTCAAATTCCGCGGCGTTCTGAGACACGGGGGAGGGGTGGAGCCCGCAGTACAAACAAACAAAAGGCAGCCAGGCTTCCCAGCGACAGCGTGTGGAAGCGACATCGTGGGAGAAGTACAGTCGTGGACAAGTACAACGCAGTTAGAAGCAATTTGAAAGCAGGTTGACAGCTGCAGAAGCTAAACTAAACTTCCAAAAAAAAAAAAAAAAAAAAGCCAGTAATCTGTGACAACTGCATGATGTGAGAAATCCGAGAAAACCCAACAGAGCTCAACCAAGTTTGTGTAAAGTGCCGCACGATCCAGAACTTGCTTCCGTGATTAAGCCTGCCAGAAAAGGAGCTGGAGGAAACGAGACAGCAAGAGGAGCTTGAGGAGCTGACACACCCATAATTCATGGAATTCTGCACCCCTAGCAGACTGAAAGCCACCAGGGATATGGAAGAGAGTCGAAACAGCTGGGTTCAGGTAGGCAGAAGCAGGGAAAAAGAGAAACTTCGTCAATCACAACCACCAGAAATCCAGACATCCAACAAATTTGAGCCACTTGAACATTTAGATGACCAAAACCAACATCAAGAGAGTGAAAGAAACAACATCCAGGACCCTATAAACAGTGCTGGCCAGGCAGAAAAAAGAAGGGAGGTCATGATTGTTGGGGACTCCATATTGAGAAACACAGCAAGTTCAGTTCGCAGTTTGGACCCCCTTACTACAACAGTGTGCTGCCTTCTAGGAGCCTCAGTCAAGCACATCACTGAGAATGTGGACAGGCTCCTAGAACGAACAGGAGACGACCTGGTAGTAGTCGTCCACATCGGTACAAACAACATTGGAAGAGACAGACCAAGATCCCTGCAAAACAAATTCAGAGAGCTAGGAAGGAAATTAAAAGACAAGACCAAAACTGTGGTATTTTCTGGGATACTGCCGGCACCTTGCAAAGGACCATATGGACAGCTGGAAAAACAAAATCAAAATGTATGGCTGAAATCGTGGTGCACACAGGAAGGCTTCACCTTTCTTGAACATTGGATCACATTCTACAACAAGGACTATCTATATAGGTGGGACGGACTGCACTTAAACAGAAAGGGAACCAATCTACTCGGAGAAAGGATCCTTGAGGAGGTCCAGAAGCATTTAAACTAGAAAGGAAGAGGGGAGAAAACAAAATAAACAGAAGGGAGACTACATCAAAACAAGGGCAACAACTCAGGTAAGACAACTATTAAATGTATTTATCTTAATGCTAGAAGTCTCAGAAACAAAATGTTAGAACTTGAAGCTACTGCACTAACAAGTAACTACGATGTTATAGGTGTTACAGAAACTTGGTTGTCTGAGAGTGATGGAGACGAATATAATATTAGTGGGTACACACTGTATAGGAAAGACAGGCAGGACAGAAGAGGTGGAGGGGTAGCGCTATACATAAGAAATAGTCTTGAAGCCCAGGTGTTAAATCAGGACAAAGAAAACAATGCAGAATCAATATGGGTCAGAATAATGGACACAAATTCAAAGGGCATAATAATAGGAGCATGCTACAGACCGCAAAATTCAGACGCTGAGCAAAATAATCTGTTATACAATGACATTCGAAATGCGTGTAGAAAAGGAGAAGCCATACTAATGGGGGATTTCAACTTCCCCCATATAAAATGGGAAAACCCGATAGGGGGCACGACGGACGAAATTGAAATGGTGGAAATAACAAATGACTGCTTCCTAACACAATTTGTCAAGGCACCGACTAGAGGGGAGGCATGCCTTGATTTAGTCTTTTCAAATAATGAAGACAGAATAACTAAAACAGAGGTCAGAGAGCCATTGCCAAACTCAGACCACAACATGGTCTCATTTGAAATATTTTTTAAAACCCCAAAAGTAATGACTAAAGCTAAGGTTTACAATTTTAGAAAAGCAAACTATGAAGGTATGAAACAGAGACTAACAAAAGTAGATTGGAGTAAAATAGAGAAAACATCCACAGAAAAAGGATGGCTGTTTTTTAAAAATGTAGTACTAGAGGCGCAAAACAATTACATCCCAAAAGTAGACAAATCTAAATCTAAAACAAAATGGCCAAAATGGTTTAATAGATCAATTAAAAAAAATATTCAGCGAAAAAAGGCACTTTACAGGGCGTTTAAAAGGGACCGAAAACAAAGTACACAGAAAGAGTACTTGGAACTGCAAACACAAGTCAAAAAGGAAGTTAGAAAGGCCAAGAGAGAGATAGAAATCAATATTGCTAAGGGAGCTAAAACCAATTCCAAAATTTTCTTCAATATTATAACAGCAAGAGAACATTCAAAGAGGAGGTTAAATGTCTAAGAGACACAAATGGCAAAATCATAGATGAAGAAAAATAAACAGCAAATATATTAAATGATTACTTTTCACAGGTTTTTTACAAAGGAGGACACAGACAACATGCCTGACTTGTCGACCTGTTCCTATCCAATTTTAAATAACTTTAGCATAACAGAGGCAGAAGTGTTAAAGGGACTAGGCGCTCTTAAAATAAACAAATCCCCTGAGCCAGATGAGATCCTCCCAATAGTACTCAAAGAAATGAAAGAAGTTATTTACAAACCGCTAACCAAGATCATGCAACAGTCTCTTGACACAGGGGTTGTACCAACAGACTGGAAAATAGCAAACGTAATACCGATCCACAAAAAGGGAGACAAAACCGAACCAGGTAACTACAGACCAATAAGCCTGACTTCTATTATATGTAAACTTATGGAAACTATGATAAGATCCAAAATGGAAAATTACCTATATGGTAACAATATCCTGGGAGACAGTCACCGTGGTTTTAGGAAAGGGAGATCGTGTCTAACTAACCTACTTGACTTTTTTGAGGATGCAACATTGAAAATGGATAACTGCAAAGCATACGACAGTCCCGCATAAAAGATTAATTCTCAAATTGAATGCAGTAGGGATTCAAGGAAATGCATGCACATGGATTAGGGAGTGGTTAACAGGTAGAAAACAGAAAGTACTGATTAGAGGAGAAACCTCAAAATGGAGTGAGGTAACCAGTGGTGTACCACAGGGATCGGTATTAGGTCCTCTGCTATTCCTAATCTACATTAATGATTTAGATTCTTGTATAGTAAGCAATCTCGTTAAATTTGCAGACGACACAAAAATAGAAGGAGTGGCAAACACTATTGCAGCAGCAAAGGTCATTCAAAATGATCTAGACGGCATTCAGAATTGGGCAGACACATGGCAAATGAAATTTAATAGAGAAAAGTGTAAAGTATTGCATGCAGGCAATAAAAATGTGCATTATAAATATCATATGGGAGATACTGGAATTGAAGAAGGGAACTATGAAAAAAACCTAGGAGTTTTTGTTGACTCAGAAATGTCTTCATCTAGACAATGTGGGGAAGCTATAAAAAAGGCCAACAAGATGCTCGGATATATAGTGAAAGTGTTGAATTTAAATCAAGGGAAGTAATGTTAAAACTCTACAATGCATTAGTAAGACCTCACCTAGAATATTGTGTTCAGTTCTCGTCACCTCGTTACAAAAAGGATATTGCTGATCTAGAAAGAGTGCAAAGAAGAGCAACCAGAATTATCCCGGGTTTAAAAGGCATGTTGTATGCAGATAGGCTAAAATAATTGAATCTATTCAGTCTTGAACAAAGAAGACTACGCGGTGATCTGATTTAAACATTCAAAATCCTAAAAGGTATAGACAATGTTAACCCAGGGGACTTTGACCTGAAAAAGGAAACAAGGACCAGGGGTCACAAATGGAGATTAGATAAAGGGGCATTCAGAACAGAAAATAGGAGGCAGTTTTTTACACAGAGAATTGTGAGGGTCTGGAACCAACTCCCCAGTAATGTTGTTGAAGCTGACACCCTGGGATCCTTCAAGAAGCTGCTTGATGAGATTCTGAGATCAATAAGCAAGATGGGCTGAATGACCTCCTCTTGTTTGTAAGCTTTCTTATGTTCTTATGTTCTTATGTATCTGCTTACTGTCGGTAAGCACCTATCAACCATGACTGGTTATTAGGGGTGTGCAGAAACTCACTTGTACTATTATCTAAATATTGTAATTGTTCACGATTATAGTGCTAATATTGATGCATGAAATGTGTAACAAAAAAATGAAAAATATACAGTATAATGTACTGCATTCCTATGATAAAACAAACAAAAAAACTGTGTGGACTCCACTTGGAGAATTGCTTGGAACTGTGCTGCTACGTGACATTTGCAATAGGTTTAGGGAGTCTCCTCATCGGAATAAAAACAGCATGCCACAAATAGATAAAAGGTAATTACCATTATTTAAAATTTAAAATAAATAAAAAAATGTAATGTTTTTGGCAGATTTTTAGTTTGGTTATTTTTTCTCCTGGATTTGACTTTCGTTTAAACAGCATTTGGTTCAATACACTCAGAGCACATTGCGTTTGTAAAATACAGTTATTTTTCAGTATAATAAATAAAACAAATAAACAATAAAAATAAACACCTTTGTTGATACCATCCAAGACATGCAGAAAAATGGCATGGAAAGCATTTATTAACTAGCCAACACAGTGCTGGAAAAGATGGGCAAAAACAAACAAACACAGAAAAACACTGCTCAGAGCTATCATTGTGATCTTAGTAATAGCCCCATAGCTTTAAAGCACATTGTGGTACATAAGTTTAATTAAAGGTAAAACAATGTTATGGCTGGGTTTGTTGTACAGGCAGACATTTTGTGTGCAACACGTGTTAGAATCTGAACATGTGTAAGGAGTGTGGTTGTGCACATGTACTATACGTAAGTTTTCAACATCTCTAATACAATTAGGAAGCTGTGTGGTCCAGCGGTTAAAGAAAAGGGCTTATAACCAGGAGGTCCCCGGTTCAAATCCCACCTCAGCCACTGACTCATTGTGCGACCCTGAGCAAGTCACTTAACCTCCTTGTGCTCCGTCTTTCGGATAAGACGTAATTGTAAGTGACTCTGCAGCTGATGCATAGTTCACACACCCTAGTCTCTGTAAGTCACCTTGGATAAAGGCGTCTGCTAAATAAACTAATAATAATAATATAAGTATGCTTTCTGGTTGAGTATGTGGTTGAAAAAAAAAACAGAACCCAATTTGCAAAGAAACTTAAATCAGGAAGGAAGTGAGGAAGATTAAAGAAGTATCTGGGAGTCATACAGTAACATTTGATGTCATTGCATTGCAATTCATTACAAGTGGTGACCTACTGGAGTGAGTCAGATTCGTTTACCCCGCATCACGGATTATTGAATGAAGTGCAATGCGACAGTGATGCATTGTAGCAAGCTTTGATTCAGCTACACCTTATTATTCCTGCAAATCTTCCATTAATATTAAGGACTGCCATAATATTTTTTAAGGATTGGTAATATTATTTTAAAAAACAACTGGAAAAAATGGCATTAAATGTTCAGAAAACTAGGTGTATGTACAGTAATTGTACATACATAAAATTATCATGGGGGGGGGGGGGGGGGGAGTTTTCTTTGTGTGCTGTGTTTGTTAATTTTGCAATCCAGTGAAGGCAAAGCGCAGCCTGGAAGCATTATTTTTGTAAGTTTTACTTTGTGTTTATTGTCTTTGTGTTTAAGAACCTTTTTGTTTGGCCCTCGTGCCTGTTTATTTTGTGTTTTCTACTCTGTCTGAGTGATGAAATAGCATCCTGTCCTAGCCATGAGGAAATGTATTACTGTAAATATTAATAAACTTGAAATTCTACTTCAATCACATGCATCCTCCAGAATCCTGAATTATCCAGCTGCCTCACTGTACCTATGATGTGATGACTCATAACAAGCATGACCTGTTTAAAAGTAAAGTGTATCATGAAACATTTGCTGCATATTAACAGTAACTAGAGGGTGCATTCAGTTACACTCTAACCTCTATACACACCTCAACATCAGACGAGGACACTAGTCTAGTGAATTGGGTATATAACTCATTTTTTCACAGCTAAAAGGTTCAGGTAAATAAAATGGGTTTGGTGGTCTCATAAAACTACTACACAATTTGGCACAATTGTTAGCCTTGAAATAGCCCGGGCTGAATGGCAAATTTGTTAGGGGAAACTCACAGGGGACGTGCAGGGCTCAGTCGGCATCATTCTTGATTTTAGCCATTGGCATTGTTTCACAGCTTTCATGAGCTATAAATTCAGAAGCCCCAACACAGCAGAAAAAGGAAAGACAAGTAAAACCTGTCTTGGTGGTCTCAGAGTTTATCCACTCAAAGGGCTGTCTCATTATACACATTGCACCCTCAGATAATACAGAATGAGAGCAGTGCTATACCCCCAAACATTCAAACACATACATATGTTATTCGCTATCTTGTAATGGAACTTTCATTTATATACAGAGGCATTATGTACACATACACACATTGTTATAGTCTGCTTACATAAGGGTGTATTTTCTTTACAAGTAGAACTCTTCTGCTTCTGGCTGAGGTGGAGCAGATTCTTGTGAAAGGAATGCTTTGAAGAGGGAGCAGGGCCGTGGAGAGAGTTTAGGTGTGGAAGGACAGTTAAGTCAGCCCCAGGGCTATGGCACCAACAGGTATTAAACTGATATAAGAAGGAATGTAGGTAAAATTAAATTTAATTAAAGCTCAAAATTCATAAACAACAAATAGATATTCAAAATGTGTATTTATTGCCATACAATTACAATTAAAGAGGAAGTAGCTTCAATTTGTTTTGAATAGATTTCTTACTGTTTGATGGAGTCTGAGTGGTTCTGCAACTCTGCATTTTTCTCTAACTCTGCCTTTACCTGGCTTGGAGCTTGCTTTGATCTTGGCTGGAGATCCTAATGCCTGGACTGAACAGCAATCAATCAATCTTTTTTTATTTTATATAGTGCCTTTCATAGTGGACTGTACAAAAAAAAAAAAAAATACATTAAACAGTAGCAGCAACACAGCAGCTAATAGCATATATCAGGCATTCTTCCTCATTAAATTCAAATCATATGAAGATGTGACCTTTCAACTCTGCCTGCACCGTCTAATCTATGTTTAATTATATAATTGTGTAGTTCAGATTCCCTGAAGGCAGATTCCCTGAAAATTGCCTCAAAACAGAACTGTGAAGAAAGAAATTGCACAATGGTGGCATGCTTTATTTACTGTAGAAGGTGCCATCATATCAAACACTGAGATTGGACCAGGTAAGTCAATACAAGGCCTGTTGGTTGGATCATGGGCATGTTTATCCAGCATTCCATGTTTATCTGCCTGTCATTAGAGATCTGTTTTGCCTTGCCCCGTTTGCATCCTTCGTATCAAATACTTTCAAATAGGAAATCCGCAGGTATGATTATCTCTTTGGAATGCAGTGGAAAGCTCTGAGGCAAAACAGGTTGCTGTCAAAGATATTCAATCAGTTCTTCTCATGCTTGGATCAGAGTGGGTGTTTAATATTGATAGTGTTGGATTAGATCCTTCTAAATTCAAGTTTACTGTGTAATTGCGCAAATATGTGCATATGCTCATGTAACGGAAGTGTTCATATGCGTGTGATAAGAGCAGTATTCTGTATTGCATGCTTGTATGTGGGACTACTTTCGAAAAGAGTTGAAGAGAAAGCAAAAAGTGAAAATTTATTCGAAATCCATTTTCAATGCTTTAATGATGAATTTAATTAATGTTACCGTCACAATGTACCATGTATTTAAAGATCTTAGCCCCCATGCCTTGTATTTAAATGGATCTTCCTCTGTTGGGGCATTCGGAGACAGGCGTTTTGTCTAAGCCCATGAGCCTATTTGTGTGATTATACAGTACCAGTGTTTTGCTATTTCCCAATCAATGTTCGACACGTTAACCTGCTTCTTTAGGAAGGCGTTGAAAGAATATCTTTAAACTTCCCCCTTCATATCTTGGCTACCATGTAAACGTTATGGAAAACGTTTGAAAATATCTTATCTACTGTAGTTTCCAAGAATAATTGGCTAGATGTACTAAAATCTTGCAGCAAAATTATTTCAAAGTGTGCATTCAAGAGTCATTCTCACAAAAAAATTATTTAAATAATTTAGCTGTGATCATTAGAAACAAATGCTTTTCCATTTGAACTTAAACATACCATTTTGATACCATTCGTCTTTATTGAGTAGTGTATAAATCAATTTCCCTTGATGCATAACTGGAGAAATATATGATATTTTGTAGTGCATATATGAAATATTAATACTGTACAGACACAAATATTTCTCATAGTGATGGGTTGGAGGCTATTCAGTATTTCTTGGACAGGGGGGAGGGATTAACTCAATATCTAATAGACTTAGCAGAAGCAGTTCTTTTTCACCCAATTATGCAAATGTATTTATGGTTAGATTTGAGTTAAATTATAAATATATATATATATATATATATATATATATATATATATATATATATATATATATATATATATATATATATATATATAAACAACAAATGTACATAGACTGGATGGGGCTTAACTTACACAACAACAAGCAGAGGTCCGTGTCAACTGTGTGCCAAGCCATTTTCTCAGAGGCTCTAGGCGACTTAACCCTTGGTTTACATCCTTTAAGGTTCCTTTCTCTCCTAGGCTGGTTCACCTGACTAGGCTCACCAGAATCATTGGTTTTATCATTAGCTGTACTCTTACCGGAACTACTCTTGATAATAACAGGGGTGCTGATATCCTGTGAACTGTGGTGTGCATCCTGTCGCTGGATTTCACTTGTCTGACTTGACCGGCTTCATAAGAAGTACTGATCGATGTGAGGCCCCTGCCTCTTCTCCCACAAGCATCACTTTCTCCCTTGATAATTCTTCAGACCCCTAATCATTGTCATCTTGGTCCAGCCACAGGTACCCATCTTGCCCCAGAGCTCTCACTACAGATCTTGAGCTCCAGAATTGGGTTGTCTGTTGTAAAGTAGTATTCGTTCTTGTGTCCATTTCCTTTCCTAAGTGGTTAACTGTGTTATCCAAACTTGAGTCATCTTCCTCATCCCCTCTCTGACTTTAGGAGTATTTTATTCGTATTCAACATACTGTGCACGTCTCAAATAATGACACAATCGGCAGGTGTTTATTTTTTATTGTTTTTTCTTGTCAAACATGATTTTCATGATTCCTTCACACATTTATATACCTAGACTGTAAATCCTGATCTTTACAGACCAAAGCATTAGAGCTGACCTTTTTAAAATTTCATTTTTATTAATGACATTCCAAAAACATTGCTAAATAAAGGGAAATACTAGGACAGACACAGTTACACAGTCAAATGTACAAAAGTCAATGATAAACCCCAAAGGTGATGGTATGTTTATGTGCGTAAGTCACTGAGGAGATATAAACAGCAGCTGTTGACTGTAACATATGCAAAAGAGAGACATGACATGACCTTTTTCCAAACATTACCAAACACACTCAAAGCTACAGACTCCAAATCATTATTAGCACAGTATGTTTCTCCAGGAGAATTACAATTCCAACTCTATTTTGCTAAATATACTGGGGCAATTTCCTTTCTGAAAAATTGTCCTAACAGCAATTATTATTATTTGTTTATTTAGCAGACACCTTTATCCAAGGCGACTTACAGAGACTAGGGTGTGTGAACTATACATCAGATGCAGAGTCACTTACAACTATGTCTCACCTGAAAGACGGAGCACAAGGAGGTTAAGTGATTTGCTCAAGGTCACACAATGAGTCAGTGGCTGAGGTGGGATTTGAACCTGGGACCTCTTGGTTACAAGCCTGTTTTTTTAACCACTGGACCACACAGCCTCCTAGTCAGAGTAAATAGCTTTGAGAATCGAGTCCTATGAGTTCTTCTAAACACATGAATGATAAATAAACTAATAGACTAAACAAACATCAGATTTATAATGCTAACAGCTCACATTTGAGACCTTTTTTTTTTTTTTTTTTGGAGTTCTACGTCCTAAAATGAACTGATGCTAAACATTTTTCTCATATAAAACACATGAAAAATGTTCTATTCACCTTCATTGTTCTATTTTGATTTGGAGCGGCCAGCCAACCACAGGCAATCTAACAGATGAATAGAGAATGTGATAAAATACTGTTAGTCGAATTAAAGAAATATAGAGTTAGCCATATTACAGTAGAACCTGCCATTGTTGATCCTTTGAGATACCATGCCCTCTATTAACCCATGGATCTCTGGCATGTGTCATTCACACATGCTGATACCAATTGAACTGTACAGCTGGAAACTGATCAATGCACATTTTATGAGATAGTCAGTTGAAGCAAAACTGTATGAAGCTCTGAACAACTGATTTGTTCAGAAAAGAACCAAAGAAGAGCCAGTAAGTTTCACCAAGAAATGGGGTGCAAGCTGGAATTTAAAGCCAGTTATGAGTGGCTGGTGAACTTCAAGAAGTGACACGGGTAACAGCATCTTAGTATTGAGGGCGAGAAGCTGTCTGCAAGCAAGGGAGCTGCAGACAGTTTCACTGAGAAATTCAAAAATATCATACAAAACGAAGGGTACACGCCCGATGTTATCTATAACTGTGATGAGACTGGTCTCTATTGTAAAGTTCTGCCATCTAAAACTCTTGTTTCTCAGTCTGAGAAATCCACTCCAGGTTACAAGACAAGCAAGGAGTGTATTACAGAGTTGGCTTGTGCAAACATGTCAGGAATACACAAACTAAAACTGGCATACATTGGTAAAGCACGGCATCCTCTAGTCTTGAAGAATGTTTGTTTTGCAAACTTGCCTTTGGTTTATTTGAACCAGAAAAATGGTTGGATGAACGGCCATTTATTTCATGAATGTTTTACAAAGTATTTCGTGCCATCTGTGCGAAAGAACAATCTGTCCCCCAAAGCCTTGTTGCAGATGGACAATGCCCCATCACACTCATCAGACAACTCCCTGGTATCGGATGTTGAGCGAATGACACCCAACATAACATCAATGGTGCAGTCAATGAATCAAGGTGTGCTTGAGGCCATGAAGCGACGTTATCACTAAAACTTGCTCAGGCGGCTACTAATGGAAAAGGATGTTGGGGGAAATGCACAGATGTTAGTTGTATTTTGGGATAGCTTTAAAGATGCCCTATAGAGTGTTGCCAATGCACAGCATTACTAAGGACAGTCTCCGCAAGAGTTGGCAAAAGCTTTGGCCACAGGTCTGCAAGGTTAGAAAAGAAGAGAACTTTCAAAACTTAACACTACAGCCTTGGTGCATGAAAGTAATGATGAGGATGATGAGGGGTTTAACACATTGTTATTCATTTCTGGAACTTATCTAGCTATGATGACGTGACGGAATGGCTGAACTGTGATGATGAAATGTTCGGGAGTCACACATGTCAGCCACCTGGATTTGAACCGATTGATGCTCCTGAGTTGTTTGCGTGACAGAGCCATGTCTCTTTGGTATGGACTGAGTAAATACTGTACAATTAGAAATGAGCCTGAACTATTTTTGGAATGCTGTTTTGTAACTTGCCAACTATAACAGTACAGTAGTTACTTTGCTTTTCATACTGGACCTTTGTTTGCAAAAAACTGGTGGATTACTTGGACTGAGAAAGTAAGGTAAGAACTGTTTTAAGAACGCTGTTTTGTAAATTGCCAAATGCTGTTTTACAGTGCTTTGAACTGCAGCAATTTCAACAGTGTCTTTGTATATTATTATTATTTCTTTATTTAGCAGACGCCTTTACCCAAGGCGACTTACAGAGACTAGGGTGTGTGAACTGCATCAGCTGCAGAGTCACTTACAATTATGTCTCACCTGAAAGACGGAGCACAAGGAGGTTAAGTGACTTACTCAGGGTCACACAATGAGTCAGTGGCTGAGGTGGGATTTGAACCGGGGACCTACTGGTTACAAGCCCATTTCTTTAACCACTGGACCACACAGCCTCCTTGTATAGTAAATACTCACTACTGTACTTTAGACAGATTTACCTGACAATGTTAGTTTATAATGCCCCGACATTAATAAAGCAACTACATTATAGCATACAACTCCTTCTGAGATAAAATATTTCACATATCCAATGTATCCCTGGAGCCAATTCAATCGGATATGAGGTTCTACTGTATTTATAATGGGAGCCATACCAGTTGGTTTTGGTACATTAGCATGAACTCTTAGGTTATACAAATCCTGCAGTGTGATAAGTGCCTGTGCACACCACCTTAGTGTAACAGCTGGCAGTAAAATCAAAGATAGCTGGCTTACAATACTTTAGGTCCCATGATCTAAATGCTTCTGGAACATTCTTTTAATCGCTCACGTAACCTGTTGCTGTAAGAGGCACACGGGTTGTATTTTGTGACCCAGTTGTAATGCTTCTGAAGACAGCTTGGAAGTTGTCAAATATTGACAATCCATATGATGGATTTAGCCAGAACACATGGTTGGGCTGCATGTACGTAAGAAAGGACAAGGAGTTCAACTATAAATAAGACTGTTAGTACTGTTTGTGCTGGCTTGGAATTCACTAAAAGTCTGTAATAGACAGTGGGGTTTAGTTAATTCCATGGTTTACAAAATTATGTTAATCCATTTGTGTGTAAGGCAGCAGCAGTTGGTATTTTTAAAATGCATTTTGAAATTATGAAACAGAAAAATCATGTTTTTGAAGCCTGTGTTTGACATAACTACACATGGAATAAATTAAAAAATATCCTTGAAAACTTAATTGATACATAGTGACCTCTATACCATCATTGGCTATTACATCATGCGCATAATACATTGTTTTTCAAAAAAAATGTTAACAAAAAGGCGATTGAACCCCCTCATCTTAACCCCCACTCCACCTTATGTAATGAACTTACCCATTATTGGAACTGAATGTGAGGCATATTTATTAATTATGTTTATAACTGATATGAAAATGTGGCATGTTTTGATAATATACAGTATATTAACGTTAACATAACAGACGTTAACAGATATGTACATATGAAAAGCAATAACTTTAACTTTGTGATCCTTTGATTCATAATATCCATGGAGTAATACCCTATGGATGGTCAGTAGTGCCAAACTTGCAGAATGCAAATATGTTTGCTACCCAAACACCAATCAAATAAATAAAATGATTAAATAATACTTTAGTGTGTGGTGCTTCTTTGCCTATGAGGCTGACAATGATTGGCATGTATAGGGTTTATTGTATCTCAATACAAAATAAACTTGATTATACTGCATCAGTGTTTTAGCAGTATTAGCAATACAAGGCATGTCTGCAAGCTTTCTGTACACCTCTTATGGAGAGCGTATGGGATTTTCCTAGCCTGAAAAATTAATCAGTTCTATTACAAAAAAAAATCCATTACTGCTTAGCAAATTGATATTATTGTTGAAACTTCAAGAAAACGAATGTTTATCTTGATAGCTTGATACACTATATTTATTTTACCATAAGCTCTCACATTTTGTCAAAAAAGTTATTGATGAAGCAAAATATCGCAACAATATCGATATCATGTCAAAATATTGATGTTGGTGCCCATCACTAGTTATAAATAGTTTTTCCATCACATGAAAGAGCTAAAGATCGAGTCTTAAGCAGCCCTCCCCTTGTTTAACACATTCTATAGTATTGTAGTTAGATGCGATTACATTTCAAAACAGCCTTAGACATAAGCAAAGATAAACATGCTATATGAAAATGTGCCAAAAATAACTGCAGCTTTTTCATTTACATAAGCCTAAGAGATAAACACGCTTCATCGATTCTGCTCTAGTAATTTTGTAATCTAAAAACAATCCAAAGTTATGAACGTCATGCCAGCCATGAATAAATAATTATTCCTCTAATTTGGACCATGTGTTTATGAACTTTTTAGGTCACATCTGTTGTAACAATAGACCAGATCAAAGGCTTGGATTTCCAGGCAATAACAGAACATGTTCTTTTGGGCAATAATTATTTCCGTATGAATTACGAGTTCATAGTATCCTATTGTTACCAGAATTTACCATCAAAACTAATTTAATGTTGTGACAGGGTCTTCCTCGTGTCACGCGTGTGGGTAGCCGCTGTTCAAGCATACAGAGAGACAGACGTGATGTTGTTGAAAACACTGGTACAGGCGCGCAGGTTTTATTCACAAACAAACAGAAAACGAAAGTAAAATAAAGGTGGTCATGTGACGTTACCAACGATGGTAAAGCACAGGACTAGTACATCAAGCTGTACAAAAAGTGCAAAATAAAACACAATACCACAAACTATAAATCAAAGGTGCCGTGAAAATGGCAGGCCTTGCAGCAGCCCTGAGCTATCTCCCGCGGATGTTTTTAACCTGACGGACACTCTGTCGAGACCCGCCCACCTGCTGATTGAGGACCAGCACAGCCAATCACTTGCTGCCCTTCCCCTCAACCAAGCATAGCAGGCAGCAAGTCTCAATCGAGCACCCGTCTGTAAAACAAAAATTCAATTAAACAAATCAACCCCAAAACGACACACAATAAACCCATTTCCCCATACAAATGATACCAACACTAAATACACATATGCAGGGCAATCGCCCTGCTATAAATGTATATTGATTGTTCACCGGAATCTTGCTCTTGAGTGTGGTTTGAGGTCATTGTTATGAGTACCGATACTGGTAGAGTAGGACTAAGTATAAAGTAGCCTACTTGTATTCACTTATCGGATATCTGTTTGTGATCATTGCTTCCATCACAGAATCATGCTTCATAAAAGACAGGAAAAACACAATTGCACTGTATGTGTTATATAGTATCAGTTCACCAACTTGAAAACTGGATTTATTTTTTTTACAAGGTGCAAAATGCTATTTATTTTTTATTTTATTCGAGTGCCCAATTTTTTTTATCCCAGATTTTCTCAAGCTCATCATGGGCCTGGCCAGTTGTAGCCCAATGAGGAGAAACAGTCCCTCCTGGTTTTACCTCCCTAACCCACTGAGTGTAACAGCCAATTCAACACAGCCTCTGGAATCACCAGTGAAAACCAGCAACTTCTTACAGTGAAAACCAGCAACTTCTTACAGTGAAAACCAGCAACTTCTTACAGTGAAAACCAGCAACTTCTTACAGCCAGGACACAAACCTACACTCCCGACTCTATGACTTACCCTACACCATGGGGCTCTGGGATCCCCAGCAATGCTATCTCAAATTATCCCACAAACTAGGCTCATGAAGATACATGCACCAGCCATGGTAGAAATGTCACCTGCACTGGACAGGTAGGCATACTCCACCATAGTGCTTCACTTCCACATACAGCTTCCTCTTCTGACACAAGTTGTGGGCTCCATGCATTATCTTCGTCAGACCACGAGGTCAGAACATGGTTGTTTTATATCACAAGCAGTGATGGGTACCCTTCGTACTGCAGAAAAACAAACCGTTTGTTATATCTTTTTGGGAAAGATTCATTTGCCATATATAAAACACATCAACAGCATACAATTCATCTTTATTGTTCAATTTATTGTTCAACAAGCAGATCACAGGCTACAGTGATGTCATAATCACAGGTTCATAGAGGATCTTTGTTTATTCATCGATCAGCCGTCCTGGCACTGCTCCCCTCCATCCACCCTCAGATCAGCTCTTCCAAATGCCCTTCGTCTTCATCCATTTACTTTGTGTCTGCATACTGTTGTAAACCCATTTACTGTATGTCAATAGTATTTTTCTATTTTAGCAATTCTTATGTGTCACAAAGTTTCTCAAGGATGAACAAACATAAAATAGTTGCATTGTGTAATACACAGTACTGCACAATAAGCAGCCATTTAAGTAGGCATTAAAAAAAAAACATAATCAGCTAAAAGGAGCCACATGTGAATACAAATGTGTTTCCAGTATCTGAGCATTCATGTGAAATGATGATTTATGATGTCATTCATTTACAACAGCAGGAAGCGAGTACAGACTTCAGCCTTAAAACTAGTAATACAATGCACAGCACTTTCGTTTAATCACACTTAGAACAATAAAGATTTTGAATTTAAATGCCTGCCATAAAACGCTGTGATGCCCTCAGCACATACTGAATCTAAATTATACATGACAAATAGTCAAATAGTCTATTTTAAAGGTAAACTGCATGAAGGCTGATATTCTTGAAACTTTTCTGGTTAACAGTCAAGACGAGTTTTATGAATATCAAATTACCAGTATATTGTATTCATAAAAACTGACTTATCTCGGGCGTTAATAAAAATTGTTGGATTTCCTTGTAACCTCCAAATTCATGCGCCTCTGTTTTTGGTATAGTATTTACTGTATGATGTACAGTCCCTTGCCTACCATTTGCTGCCTACAATATACTTGGGATACCAAATGTTGGGAATAATGGGCAGTAAATCCCCCCATACCCAATTAGAAGTCAAAGCTAAGATTCAGGGGAGGGATTGTGAATGCTTGCTTCCTCCCTTTATCACTCCACCTATGTTATTTAAACCTCAGGTAAACTCACCTGGCTGTTGCTGATGCAATCCCCGTTGCAACCCTATCCTCCACCTCCCCGATCTCCACTTTGCAGGCAGTCCCCTTGATAGGGGGAAAGTGTGTGACTTTGTCACAGTCCACCCTGCTGACCTGGCAGTGGCTTCTTTCTCCCCTTGAGTAGTCATAATCCCAACATAAAATTGTTTGTTATTCCAAATTGATACATTTAAGGGTATGTAAGCATTAAACAAACTGCATATATTTCATAAAGGACGATGATCTTTTCAGGGATAACAAGGTATATAGTAAAAATGGTACCCTGGGTTAAAGCTAACAACAAAAGTCTTTGGCACAGTACTTCACAATGATTGTTAAGTTAAGTGGAATACTGTAAAAAGCTTAGTTTCTAAATGATTCACCAACTGGTAACAGTTAGGGCCTTTTTACTGAAAAGAAGGGGGAGGGGTATCTTATCATTAATCAAATAGGAAAAGAATGGTTTCCAGTAATCACCCTACCCCCCATCGCCCAGGGTTAAAGTTTTTGTGAAACAAAACTGAAAGGACTGTATGAAAGTGATAATCTAGTGATTGTAGTGGAAGCTACTGCTGGAGACACACAATACAATAGATTGGAAATCCCCCCTAAAGCAGACCCAACAGGGGGGAAGGCAGCTGTAATAATATAGTTCTCCTGAGATAGCTACTGCAAGATTATTGTTTACAATTGAAATCATTTTATTGTTGATGAGGGTAACGGGGGGAGGGTCTGTATGTTGTTTACACTGAAGCTTGGGAAGGCACGCTGTCATAATAAAATAGTAAAAGAAATGCTCCAAAATATATAAACATTGAAACAAAGACATAACTGTTCAGATATATATCTTCATCAGTCCTGATATTTTTTTGTTCTTATATAGAGAAAACCCAGAGTGAAGATTTGTGACTGACAGAACAAGAACTACGCACAATGATTTTGCAGGTTGTCATGCTTTTTCCATACACAGGTGAGTCACATAGAGAAATTAAAAAGGGTTGACGAAGGAAACTCAGAATCTAAAATCTTAAAAGGGGATCCAGCTGTCTTTCTACTGAAAAAGCCTGAATAGCCAACAAATATGTTGTGTATTTTAGGTCTGCATTCCTGTATTTTTTTCTTCTTCATGTTACAATAAATGTTTAGAAAGCTGGGAACTAGAAATTGTTTTTTACTTTCATAAACTATACTGATGCACAAAAGAAACGCAACACTCAGGTCTAATGGATTTAATCAAATATTTTAAACATAGTGCGGCAGGGTGACTGGGCGGTGACGTCAGGCAGAAGCAGGAAGGTAAACACACACAGGGCAAGTACTGCAGTTAAAGTAAATGACGCGGCGAGTCTTTTTATTTTTAAATAACAAAAATAAAATAAATATTTAAACAAAAACACTTGCTCACAGAGCAAAATAAAACAGTAAACAAAAATAATCACGAACACAAAATATACGATCAGGCTGGGCAAATAGCCGTCACTGATCCTTTACGTTTTACTTTCATTTTAGTTTCGTCTCAATCCTCTCGCTCACTCTCTCCTTCCAACAACCACCCCAAGCGCAGAGAGCTGCAGGCTTATATACCGTGGCCGAGGGGTTTAACTGGCTAGTAATTATCCTATTACCCCTCGGCCACAATCTGCACGAGTTTATTAAAGTGCTGTGGATGGGCCTACCAATCCACGCTAAACAAAACAAATAAATCGGCTACGCCGTCCTAAATACATAAATAACAAAAAACAATAAGGGGGGAGAAAACAAAAAAACAGAAGGGAGACTACATCAAAACAAGGGCAACAACTCAGGTAAGACCACTATTAAATGTATTTATCTTAATGCTAGAAGTCTCAGAAACAAAATGTTAGAACTTGAAGCTACTGCACTAACAAGTAACTACGATGTGATAGGTGTTACAGAAACTTGGTTGTCCGAGAGTGATGGAGACGAATATAATATTAGTGGGTACATACTATATAGGAAAGACAGGCAGGACAGAAGAGGCGGAGGGGTAGCGCTATACATAAGAAATAGCCTTGAAGCCCAGGTGTTAAATCAGGACAAAGAAAACAATGCAGAATCAATATGGGTCAGAATAATGGACACAAATTCAAAGGGCATAATAATAGGAGCATGCTATAGACCGCCAAATTCAGACGCTGAGCAAAATAATCTGTTGTACAATGACATTAGAAATGCGTGTAGCAAAGGAGAAGCCATACTAATGGGGGATTTCAACTTCCCCCATATAAAATGGGAAAACCCAATGGGGGGCACGGCGGACGAAATTGAAATGGTGGAAATGACAAATGACTGCTTCCTAACACAATTTGTCAAGGCACCGACTAGAGGGGAGGCATGCCTTGATTTAGTCTTTTCAAATAATGAAGACAGAATAACTAAAACAGAGGTCAGAGAGCCATTGGCAAACTCAGACCACAACATGGTCTCATTTGAAATATTTTTTAAAACCCCAAAAGTAATGACTAAAGCTAAGGTTTACAATTTTAGAAAAGCAAACTACGAAGGTATGAAACAGAGACTAATAGAAGTAGATTGGAGTAAAATAGAGAAAACATCCACAGAAAAAGGGTGGCTGTCTTTTAAAAATGTAGTACTAGAGGCACAAAACAATTACATCCCAAAAGTAGACAAATCTAAATCTAAAACAAAATGGCCAAAATGGTTTAATAGATCAATTTAAAAAAATATTCAGCGAAGGCACTTTACAGAGTGTTTAAAAGGGACCAAAAACAAAGCACACAGAAAGAGTACTTGGAACTGCAAACACAAGTCAAAAAGGAAGTTAGAAAGGCCAAGAGAGAGATAGAAATCAATATTGCTAAGGGGGCTAAATACAATTCCAAAATGTTTTTCCAATATTATAACAGCAAGAGAACATTCAAAGAGGAGGTTAAATGTCTAAGAGACACAAATGGCAAAATCATAGATGAAGAGAAAAAAATAGCAAATATATTAAATGATTACTTTTCGCAGGTTTTTACAAAGGAGGACACAGACAACATGCCCCACATGTCGACCTATTCCTATCCAGTTTTAAATAACTTTAGCATAACAGAGGCAGAAGTGTTAAAGGGACTAGGAGCTCTTAAAATAAACAAATCCCATGGGCCGGATGAGATCCTCCCAATAGTACTTAAAGAAATTAAAGAAGTTATTTACAAGCCGCTAACCAAGATCATGCAACAGTCTCTTGACACAGGGGTTGTACTGACAGACTGGAAAACAGCAAACGTAATACCGATCCACAAAAAGGGAGACAAAACCGAACCAGGTAACTACAGACCAATAAGCCTGACTTCTATTATATGTAAACTTATGGAAACTATAATAAGATCCAAAATGGAAAATTACCTATATGGTAACAATATCCTGGGAGACAGTCAGCATGGTTTTAGGAAAGGGAGATCGTGTCTAACTAACCTACTTGACTTTTTTGAGGATGCAACATTGAAAATGGATAACTGCAAAGCATACGACATGGTCTATTTAGATTTCCAGAAAGCTTTTGACAAAGTCCCGCATAAAAGATTAATTCTCAAACTGAACGCAGTAGGGATTCAAGGAAATGCATGCACATGGATTAGGGAGTGGTTAACATGTAGAAAACAGAAAGTACTGATTAGAGGAGAAACCTCGAAATGGAGTGAGGTAACCAGTGGTGTACCACAGGGATCGGTATTAGGTCCTCTGCTATTCCTAATCTACATTAATGATTTAGACTCTGGTATAGTAAGCAAACTCGTTAAATTTGCAGACGACACAAAAATAGGAGGAGTGGCAGACACTGTTGAAGCAGCAAAGGTCATTCAAAATGATCTAGACCGCATTCAAAATTGGGCAGACACATGGCAAATGAAATTTAATAGAGAAAAGTGTAAAGTATTGCATGCAGGAAATAAAAATGTTCATTATAAATATCATATGGGAGATAGTGAAATCGAAGAAGGGAACTATGAAAAAGACCTAGGAGTTTATGTTGACTCAGAAATGTCTTCATCTAGACAATGTGGGGAAGCTATAAAAAAGGCTAACAAGATGCTTGGATATATTGTGAGAAGTGTTGAATTTAAATCAAGGGAAGTAATGTTAAAACTCTACAATGCATTAGTAAGACCTCACCTAGAATATTGTGTTCAGTTCTGGTCACCTCGTTACAAAAAGGATATTGCTGCTCTAGAAAGAGTGCAAAGAAGAGCAACCAGAATTATCCCGGGTTTAAAAGGCATGTCGTATGCAGACAGGCTAAAAGAATTGAATCTATTCAGTCTTGAACAAAGAAGACTACGCGGCGATCTGATTCAAACATTCAAAATCCTAAAAGGTATAGACAATGTCAACCCGGGGGACTTCTTTGACTTGAAAAAAGAAAAAAGGACCAGGGGTCATAAATGGAGATTAGATAAAGGGGCATTCAGAACAGAAAATAGGAGGCACTTTTTTACACAGAGAATTGTGAGGGTCTGGAACCAACTCCCCAGTAATGTTGTTGAAGCTGACACCCTGGGATCCTTCAAGAAGCTGCTTGATGAGATTCTGGGATCAATAAGCTACTAACAACCAAACGAGCAAGATGGGCTGAATGGCCACCTCTCGTTTGTAAACTTTCTTATGTTCTTATGTTCTAACCCAACCCACGGCGTTTCGCCGTCATATAAATACAATACTAAATCATAATAAACAAATACAAAATAACACAGGGGCGGAGGGGGACCCCGTTCTAAAAATAAATAAACAAAACAATGTACAGGGCACCTCGCCCTGTTACACATAGATATCATAAAAAATCACAGAAAATGTGAACAAAAATACAGATCAAAGAATCCTGATAACTTTTCAGTATGAAACATAACACACTCTCAAAATGAAAACATTACAAAGTTAGTATCGGGTATGACCTCCCTGTGCATTAACACAATCCTGGCAATCCGTTGATGCATATACCTGATCAGCCTCTGGATAGACTGCTGTGGGATGTGCCGCCATTCTTCCTGTGCAGCTGCAGCCAGCAGGTGAACGTTGGCTGGTCGCGATTGTCTCCTGTGGATGGCACTGGTGATTTGGTCCCAGCTGTCAACATTTGGTCTCTCAGCTGTCAACATTTTACTCCTTATGCAAATCATGCAAATCATTGTCATGCAGATGGCACATGTCATTCTGCTGGTGCGTGGGTTATTTCTTCCTGGAATTTCTCGTGCTGTAGCCACTGCAGTCTGAAAACGATTACGCAGATGGATCAGTCAGATGTGACAGTCCTGGGCCGGTGTGGTGACCCTCTGCCTTCTAGGACGTGGCCTGTCCCTCACAGAGTTGGTTTCCTGGTTTCTCTGGACTAGTCTGCTGATTGTTGAAGCAGAACATCTCGTTCTCCGGGCAACTTCTCTCACAGACAGGCCGCCTTCCATCATGCCGATAGCAGCCAGGCAATCTTCATTATTCAAATGGGGCATGGTCATATCTTTCACTGTTCTTGCGTTAATTAAAATCATGTCTTTTCAAATGGTAATTTATACAGATTCTTAATCAACTCATTTTGGCAATTTTAACTCAACTCAAATACCAAACACTGAGCATCTGGTGTCTTTATGAAATCAGATGACTTGAGCTCAGTATTTTGTTATCCTAAGGAACAATACTACTCTTCTGTATTGATGTTTCCCTTGAACACTTATCAAACATTCTGGTTTCAATATATCTTTTAACAGTATGACATGTAGTGAAAACTGGGGTAGGGATATTCCTTTATATTTGTACATTTGTTAAACTCCCAGTCAATCAAATAATAATAATGAAACTATTATTTAACCACTTGACTCCTCCTTAAATAATGCAAAAATATATATTTTAAATGTAATTATATCCTTTCAATAAACATTATTCTTTTATTTAACTTGTGAAGGATTCAAATGATTCACCTGTGTGCTACAGTCAATTCAATTGCAGTCATTCTCTTTATAGTCACTTTAGATGTTAATAAAAAAATTAATATTAGTGTAAAAACAAATCAATTAAGGTTTAAACCTGAAAGTGAAACATAATGTAATGGGTGGCAGTCAAGGGGTTTCAACATAATCATATCTTGTTCCACATCATACTGAGGCATTGGCTAGTTCAATCTGCAGTTTACAACATGGAAGTCACACAACGATCAATGATTGACTGCTCATGCAACTCTTTTCTATAATTCCCATTTATACTACTTTGACCGTCAATTATTTCTGTAGTTCAAAGTTCAACACCTTCCTTTGGTGTCCTTCCCATTGGATACTCATTGGCACTCCCTTCAGGGAGAGTTGGAGATACTGTTTTTAAACAGAATAAGCTCTAAAAAGTAAGAATAAAACAAAACTGAACCCACAAGAAAAAAAAAAGTTTTCCATTTCTGTAGACAGTACAATCAATCAATATTTATTTCAATAGCGTCTTTTCAATATACATTGACGCAAGGCGCTTTACATGGATAAAAACATTGAAAAACATTCAAAGAAGTAACAAAATAATAAATCAATAAAACAGTAGAACAGTAAAATAGTAAAACAGTAAAACAATATAACAATGAGACTGAGCAAGAAGGAGTAATATTTACAGGATGTATCATTAGAGCAAGAATATCATTTTAGGTAATGCACTTCCAATGCTTGCAAATACATGTTTTGTCTTACGTTCCTGTTGGAGTTGACGGGATGAAATTACAAAACCATAATTTGCATCTTGTCATGTGCAAATGACATACCTACCCAAAATAGGTCAAAGGTGTGATACAGTACTATAAAATTAATCTTTGGACAATAAAATAAAAACTTTTTTTCGCAATACATTTGAGAAAGTAAACAATAATTTGTGCAATATATGGTTAATATTTTAACAAATATACCATGGTATAAAGGAAATATATTTAATGGTTAACTTAAATTATTTGGGTAAACAAAGTTAAATATTAGACTAAACGTCTTTTACATCTTCAAATATTCCTGGATGTCTGTTTGTTTTGGTTTATTTTGAATTTTCCGGTAAGTCTGACCAAACTAAAGACTAAAGTTCTCTGTTTATCCACAGAGCAAGCAAGACCTTCCATCACACTGCCAATAAATCGTTAGTCCCCATTGTTTTGTGATATAGTGTACAGAGACCACCTGAAACTATATTTTTAATTATTGATACAGTGTGGGGTGTTGTTCATATTACACAAACTCATAATTGGGAAAACTCATAATGAGGTGAAAATACAGGAGAAGTAAACTTCTAGTAAACTTCTAATCAAAATGTTTGTTGTCATTTAGTTTATTTTAGTATTTATTACTTTTATTGTTTTATTTTGGATGCCCCTAATTGAAGGTTGACATAACAGTAAGAGTTACCTCTTTAGTCCAATGTCTGTTTGACTTTTGGTAATGGTAATGTCTATCAATTGATCATATCTGCAGATGTATTTAGAGTTTCCTGCCTGAAACTTTGCATAGCTTTACATTACAATATGATACTGCCCTGAGGCAAGAACCTTAAACAGCCCAATGTTTAACAGTAGAATCTGTCAGTCCCCTATAGAATCTCTCGCTCTAGAAAGGGTAAACCACTTTTTTTTTATGTGTTAATCTTTTACACACTAGGGGCCTCATTTACAAAAGGGCACTAAATTTGGAGTTAGCACGCACCTAAAGTAATGAGAATAACATGCGCGATAAATCAAAATTTATTTTGTGTAAAATTTAAAATCAGTAGCCAAAAAGTACATGGAGATTTCACGGAAGCGAAAGGTGGAAGCAGAACACAGAAGATTCCAAAATTGTTAGCCAGATGATTATTTGTTTAATTAATAATTTTGACTGCAAGGCAACATGTCTGATTTGCAGTGCAACAGTTGCAGTTATGAAAGATTATACTATACAATGTCAGTATTATACGCTGGACAAAGCAACATATTTTGAGTTTACTGCAAATTAAAGAAGCTATGGAGACTCAACGAAAGGACTTTTAAACTTCAAGAAGCCACGGAAAGTGCAGAATTACCTGGAAGAAACTAAGTGGTGGGATTACAACAGAGGGAGCACCATATATGACTGAGCAAAAGAGTGGATTGGCTAGCAGCAGAGTGCTGGATAAAATTGAAGAAAGAAATGCAGAAGTACCCATTTTCTTACACTGGATTCTGCATGGCATTATGTGGAAAAGTTGCAGAATTAGAACACATAATGAGCATTGTTATCAAGTGTGCCAGAAAAGAAGTCAAGTGTCCAGAAAGTCATAAAAAGGTACATTTCTAGTTTTCAGGCCAGAAAAATAGGTTTAAAAAGGTACATTTCTAGTTTTCAGGCCAGAAAAATAGGTTTAAATAGTGCGCCTATCAGTGGTTAAAACCTGGTGTCAAAAGTAAATAATTATCGCTCACTTTAATGTGAACAATACAATTATCACCCTTTAAATATGGCGTGAATGTAGCTCATCTAATTATTCAGAGCAGGGTGCCTCATTTAAATACATTATCATGCATTACCATACACATAACATATTCATTCTGATTACCATAGTATGTCACAATAAAATTATATGCCCACTATTTCGTGTGATAATGAATAAAATTGCAATAGTAATTACAGAAATCATGAACATGCACACTGATTGCAATTATCGTGCACCATAAAGTTTCGTGCCCTTTCGTAAATGAGGCCCTAGAGGGTAATTACTAACAAAAGCACAGAAATGTAGAAGAGGAAATACATGGAGTGAATTATCTGATTAATCTGTAGAAGATTATCTGAGTCAAAACAAAAACTAGACAAATCTGTTAAATTACATTTCTTAATCATAGAGAAAAGCTCTATAGGCCAGACTTTATTGGACAATAAAGTTACCTTTGAGACCCAGTCCTTGGGGTATAAAAGTAAGGACCCTCCATTGGAAAGCACTGGTGTCAAACTTTAATTAAAGGAAAGATGAGTGTCAACTGGAATAATTAACCAAAGAGAGAATGAGTTGAAAGGATAGCGTCACGGCCAAGGCTAGTGAACGGCAGGAAGCAGACCAGGAGTCGGAAAGCTGTAGTTTTAGCACTGATTCACACTTTTATTTAACAATACAGGAACACAAATAAAAGGGTTAAACAAAAACATTTCAAAACAAAACAGCACCCAAACTGAGCTATCATAGTGCTGGGACTGAGAGCACACCCTGCTGCACTCAGCCGCACCTGCAGCTAACCAACCCAAACAAAGGATCTGGCTTCCTTTATATAGCATGTGGCTGGGCTTAATTGATCCTTCACTGCCAGCCATATTCTGCACAAGGATTTGGCAGGGATGGAATTAAACCCATCCCTGCCAGACTTAAATACAAAAAATAATAAAACACACACAATTTACACAGACCTTGTTAACAAATACTGGGAAAGAAATGGACAGTGTTTGTAAAGAATGATCAGGTTAAAAGCTTGCAAAGTTGACTCAATCCTCAACCAACTTCTAAGGAACTAGTTTAATGAGTATAAACAGGTTCACATAGCATTGCCATAGACTAGAGTACTCTCTAGGACAATAAACTGATTGATTGCTTGATTTAACCCTTTGATTATTGCCACTGACTGATTACATAATGTAAGTTTGTGAACTGCATAACTGAATCAGTCCTTTATCATATAGCTCTTCTGTATTCAATAAACTGCTTCACTTTACCAGAGCTGTTATAAACTGTTATTGATACACCTTTGTCAATATATTTGAACTTTTGCAATATTGAGTTTCCAAGGTAATTTGAGGCTGCCATATTCCTTTGGACAGCTTAGGCCCAGGGGATGATGCTCTTAAATAATTTAACACCCTGAATCTTTATGACAGATCATTCTGAGTAAACATCGTATGATGGAAATTATTACCAATTTTTGTGTCAAATACATGGTTTGCAATTGGATTTTAATGAATAGTCTAGATGTGGGTAACACATCCTTGGGGTTATAATTAAGTGTTAAAAATGACCAACATGGTGGTCTTACCAGCACTTATATTTACAGGGGTAAACAACCAAAGTATAAATATGGTTGTGGAAGGGTAGCCATGTGGTCAGGACTAGTGGCGTGAATACCAGAGGTAGTAGATAAGATTGCAGTTCAAAAGGTGCTTTAGGTGCACTTTATTATTTAACAAATCCAAGAAAAAGAAACAGTTAAACAAAACAGTACCAAAGCAAAGGCTATCAGTGCAGGTCATAGAGCACAGCCTGCTGCTCTCAGACATTATCTAAACTAACATTTTGGAGCAACGCCCAGCTCCTCTTTTATAGAATGTGACCAGGTGTAATTGAAAACACAAAACTAAAAGATTATCAAATGAAATACAATGTTTACAATAGTTACATGGGCAGGACCTCAGCCTTGCCACACTGGTACACACCAAATACTGTGTACTGTGTACTATGCACAATCATTTAGGCAATGTTTAAAGACAAATGGATTGTATATATATAAAAAAATAAAAGTGTAAACAAAAGCAATTATTAAAGTCTACAAAACTGAGAATTGCAACATGTGTCTTCTTTCATTCTCGGGTTTAGATTTCAAACAGCTGGACTTTACACGCACTGAATTAGTGAGCTGTTGTATTTCCTAGGGGTTATTGCTATCAGAGTTTATCACATGAATAACAAAAATAACATTAGTTTGATGTAAACATCTACCAACCAACTACCTACTCAAATTTAAAAAAAATTCAAGGCCAAGTCAAGGGTCACTGAAAGTTAAGATTTGTTTCCTGTCCCCTCCTTTACTTCAATCTGCTTGGGTGTTACTGAAAGATAAGATAGCGTTTTTGGCATGTACCTTTTGTCCCCTCTTTTGCTTTTCATAACTAAAGCAACACCCTGTTTGGAGGTGAAACTACAAACTGAACTCTTCAGTAAAGTACTATATTTAATAATAAAAAATACAGCATAGAATTTATATATACACATTACACCTGAAATGTGTTGACCAGCATTCAGACTCAAAAGCAGCAACTGGTAAAATCTACATGGAGGCAGAGAAAATGCTTCATAGGACCCACAGAGCCCTCAAACCATCCCCTACCAACTACAATCAGATATGATTTGCATATCATGAAGAAACATGCACCAACTTTATTACGATCACTGTTTAGATATAGGAATTGACTGGAGTCATCATTTTTGAGAAAATACTGTATCATATACCCTATTCCCACTCAATGCTTGATGAATCCACATGTTTTAGCTCACAATCAGTGTCTTTGTACACTCTGCATTTTTATTACAATTTCCCATTCCATATTCTAAGTGGATGAGGTGTTTATTCACCATATATATATATTTTGTTGCTCTTTCTGTGCCAGTTGGCTGGTGTTTTACTGCTTCTGTGCCAGTTGGCTGGTGTTAAACCATTGAAATATACTTACACTGGTAGAAGCACATGGTATGCAAAAGGCAGTCCAGAGCGGCAAACAATATTTCTCCCCCAGGAAAAAAATATTCCATCAGCCCAGCCAGCACCCGGGACACCAATTTGAAAATATGACCCCACCCAAAAAAAAAAAAAAAGAAAAAAGTCACAATTTTTGCAAGTGCTTCAGGACACCGGAACAGCGTTTCTGATACTGGGATTGTTTCCCAGATCTTTAATACCATTTCTTAATTATGTACCAAAATTGACTACTTGTAAAGTTGTACAAATTTACTTTGAACCTGTGCTCAGTAACGTTTGATATGCATTCCTCCATTGAATCAGTTTTAAATGAAAAAAAAAATCTATATACAGTGCCTATAGAAAGTCTACACCACCTTTAAAAATGTTCACCTTTTGTTGCCTTATAGCCTAGAATTAAAATGCATTAAAATATTTTTTTTTTCATTTATCTACACATTCTACCCCACAACTTCCAAGTGAAAATTAATTAAAAATAAAACTGAAATAGCTTGGTTGGATAAGTGTCCACCCCCCTTGTAATAGCAGTCCTAAATGAGCTCAGGTGTAACCAATCGTCTTTAAAATCACACACCAAGTTAAGTGGCCTCCACCTGTGTTAAATTGTAGTGATTCACATGATTTCAGGATAAATTCAGCAGTTCCTGTAGGTTCCCTCTGCTGGGTAGTGCATTTCAAAGCAAAGACTCAACCATGAGCACCAAGGCGCTTTCAAAAGAACTCCAGGACAAAGTTGCTGAAAGGCACAGATCAGGGTATGGGTATAAAAAAAATATCAAAGACCTTGAATATACCTTGGAGCATGGTCAAGATGATTATTAAGAAGTGGAAGGTGTATGGCACCACCAAGACACTGCCTGGATCAGGCAGTCCCTCCAAACTGGATGACTGAGCAACAAGGAGACTAATCAGAGTCTACTAAGAGGCCAATGGCAACTTTGCAAGAGCTACAGGCTTTTATGGCCAAGACTGGTCAAAGTGTGCATGTGACAACAATATCCCAAGCACTCTACAAATCTGGCCTGTATGGTAGGGTGGCAAGAAGGAAGCCATTACTCAAGAAAGCCCACCTTGAATCCTGTTTTGAAGTATGCAAAAAAACACTCTGGAGATTCTGTAGACAGGTGGCAAAAAGTTTTGTGGTCTGACAACACTAAAATGGAACTTTTTGGCTTAAATGCAAAGCGTTATGCTTGGTGCAAACCCAACACAGTGCTTCACCCAAAGAACACCATCCCTACTGCGAAGCATGGTGGTGGCAGCATCATGTTATGGGGATGTTTCTCATCAGCAGGGACTGGGGCACTTGTCAGGATAGAAGGGAAAATGAATGGCGTAAAGTACAGAGAAGCTCTTGAGGAAAACCTGCTGCACTCGGCAAGAAAGCTGAAACTGGGACGGAAGTTCAACTTTCAAACAACCCAAAGCACACAGTCAAAGCTACACTGGAGTGGCTAAGGAACAAAAAGGTAAATGTCCTTAAGTGCCCCAGTCAGAGCCCCAACCTAAATCCAATATAAAATTTGTGGCAGGACTTGAAGATTGCTGTCCATCATCGCTACCCAAGGAACATGACAGAGCTTGAACAGTTTTGTAAAGAAGAATGGTCATATTGCCAAATCTAGGTGTGCAAAGTTGGTAGAGACCTATCCCAACAGACTCACAGCTGTAATTGCTGCCAAAGGTGCTTTCATCAAGTATTAACTCAGGGGGGTGGAGACTTATCCAGTTATGATCTTTCAGTTTTGTATTTAATATATAATTTTTTTCTCAATAAAAACTTTTCCCCTTAACAGTGTGTAGGCAAGTGGAAAAAATCATAATTTAAATGCATGAAACAGAGGCACTGACATAAAATGGAAAAAAGTTCAAGGGGGTGTAAACTTTCTATAGGCACTGTATATTATATAGGTAAAGGCATCAAGTGCATTGGAGACTGACTGCAGGCGTGAAACTAGTCAAACCCGTGTGCTATTAGTACTGCCTTTTCTTTATCCAGTCACCATATAATTAGAAATCTTGGTCCAGCTCAAGGGAAGATGGATGTATGCAGACCAACTTCTACGTACACACCATAGTATTATAACAAGGGCTCAAGAGGATTCATAAAGAATTTATTTGTCCCACAAAAAGAAAATAAGTTATTTACAAATATATACGCCTATTACTCACTCAAACAGAAATATAAATTAGAGCATACAAAAAAAGTACTTCATACACAGCACAGTAACAAACAGAATGCATTGTGTCTTTGCGTGTTGATCTCCGTGGCTTGTAGGCAGCTGGTGTTAAAGCAGGAAGTACACCAGAGGAGCTCAGTCAGAAGTCCATGTGTAGTTATAAGTGCCATCCTTCCTCCCAGTTGGCTAGGGTCACTCTGGATCCACAAGACTGCTCCTTCACAGAGCATACAGTAGAAGCTGCAAAGGACTTCGCAAGTGCATGGAGTAACATGGATGATTTGTGCATTTCTGCTTCGGTCCCCCTTGGGTATGTGGCTCAGTTTTTTGAAGTGCATTATCCTGATTTAATAGTGCAATCTAAAATGGGGGGGGGGGGGGGGGGAGGAAAGTCACGTTAGTAACGCACTACACGGAGAGTTAGATTATGCTTCCTTTAAATCATTCTTATTATAGGGGCAGCTTATTTGAATTTGCAAATCTTCCGCCACTTTGACCCGGGGCGACATGATTTTGTGCTTTCTGGATGATACTTACAGCTTCAGGATATTGGCTTCATACTTAGTTCCATTCATAAGCCACAAACTTGACATTTCAATTTCACCGGTGTATTTAAAGCAATAGGAAGTTTCGCTTTACCTTTTTCTAGGTTTGACTTCCCATCCATCCCGACACTTGACAAACGTTATCTCATTTCCAGGTGTTATCTTGGTTGCAGTTGGATCTTCAGCGCAGAAAGTGAACCTACAAATATAGTAACAGTATTTAGTGTTGAACAGAGAAAAGCAGTTGTGATGTTTCCGAGCATGGACCCTCATGACTTGTATAAATGTGTCCACAGAATGGCAGAGGAGATTTTCCTGGCACACTGTTTCTACTCACTTTTTCTGGGTTTCTCCACACTTGACACGAATGCGCCGCACCTCCAGTACCTGGTTCTCTTTGGTTCCTCCAGAGTACAATACAGACTTCATCTTTTTCCATATCGAGAACCAAGACTTAGGAGCTCCTTCCCAGGACAGTTTGATCTTGAGCAGATCCCCAATGTCTTCTTCAGTGAAGACCAAGAAGGAGTTGGTAAAATTCAGGCCAATCTTGTCAGGTCTGAAAATTATATATATATATTTCACTAAAGTGGCTGCAAAAAGTTGCACAGTGCAGCTAGAGTTTGTTTTGGCACTGCGTGCTGATGTGAATCTAAACAGTCTCAAAAACAAACATGTTTGTGGTTATATAGTTATGTCTGAAGTATAACTATTCTCAAAGTGTGTTGCGTGCATAACAAATTGGTAGGCACCAAAATTATATTACAACTAGGAAGATTTGAAATGGTCTTTTGTAAAACAAATGAGTCCTCATCAGGTACAGATACTTACAGGTCAACACTGTGGTCTTTTGTGTCATTATGGGCACCATAAAGTTTAACAAAGAACGTTGGGTCTTTGTCCTCCCCATCGGCTTTGCTAAAGACATGCATCTTCATCTGGTAGTGATAACCTAAAAAAAAAATACAAAATGTTATCAATTTTGTTTCAATACAATGTTTATTTTCATATTAAAATGTACTCCTTTAAAAAAAAAAAAAAGGTTCTATTTATTTAGATCATTGACAACTGCATGCTATACTACAGTATCTACCCTATTGCTGCATTGAATGCCTTGCAAAATAAAAAAAACATTTGTACAAGAAGTCTTTGTGAAGGTCTTTTGTTGTTGGAACATTTATGAGATTAACAGCTGTAAGTGTTGAAAAAGTCTCTTAATTTAGTTCAGTTTAAAAGGCGATGCAGTATGAATATTTTATAGGAACAGGAGGTGGCATTTCTTGCTTTTACTTATTAAACTTAACTCATGCCTTATTTACAGCATAGTGGAAACTTTCAGTACATCTCTACAAATGCCACAATTTAAAGTGTACAAACATGCATCTTCATGCACACATGCCACTTCATACCAATTTTAAAAAAAGACACCACCGTATTCCTTCAAATTAAGTTAGAGTACAGTATAGTGATGCATGTAATCACTACTGGAAATGAGAAAAAGCACATTACTAATGCTCTGTGTGACAGCAGAAGTTTGCAAACTGCCTCCACACATCGTTTTCTTATATGCGTAACTGAGGTTGCATCTTTGTAAATGCAGCTTTATTTTGGGTTTTATTTTTTCCTCAAATTGAGGGTGGTCTTAAATTTGAAGGAATACGGTACATTGATTTGCTTACCTCCAAAAGGCATATCTGCCCGTGTTTTGAGGTACATCTTGCTGTTTCTCCTGTTGCGCATCTTCTTGATATTGTAACCCAGGTTGTTGCATCGGTTTTTCCTGCAGCTCAGGCAAATCCCTTTCTTGAAGCGGCTGGGATCCGTGCACCGGTATGCAAAGCTCTGGTGATCTTTATTCAGAAGTGAATCTATAAAAAGATACACCGAGCGCTCATGCTCACATTTTACAGCTTCCCCAAAACCTGAAACACAAGAATACAACTGAATCAGCAATTTAGAAAAGAGCTTAAGTTACATTTCAGAACCAGGATGATTGAGTGCATCTTCAGAGTACCGATTCAAAGCAAGGCACGAACATGTAGCATCTCATTCTTTCAGTTACTTTCATCGCTAGTCTGGTGGCCAGTTTATCCAGATGCACGCTTGGAATTTTCACTAGAAGAGTGGAAGGGATTTGTTTCAGACATTTAGAATGTGTTTGTTTAAAAACAAAAAAAAAAAAAAAAGAAAAAAAAAACACACACACTGTACAAAACTGATGCAGAAGTTCTAACATCAGACCAGCATTGTTGGGATAATTTTCCCCTGCAGTATCTTCTACTCCATTTCTATGAATCCCACTTTTGAAAATTGCACCTCTATGACATACCCAAGCAAGTACCTTACTCTTTTACAAGTCTACAGTAGTTATGATACAAGACAGCAGTTAGGCTTTTCTTGCAATTACATTTAATTAGTGTAGGAAATTCATGGAGCTTTGTGTTCTGTGTTGAACTCTCAAAGGCATGCAAAGCAAAGTGTTTTAAAATTACTTACAAGATACAAGGAAGATATGCTTACCTCTGTAAGCCATTGTACCCAGTATGTCACTTAAACCACAGCCAGGTTGGCTATCCCCTCCATTAGGATAAATGTCAATGTGACCCACAGGTTGCTGGATGCCAATGCTGACACCCAAAGCCTCCCTTGTGTAGGTGTGCAGAACATCCACAAAGTCAGCGTCATCAGGAGACAGGCGACTGTCCGAATCGACCCCTTCAAACATGGGGCCCGCCGGGTCCAGACCTAAAATCAAAACAGGTCTTTCCATCAACAGCTATCCTTTAATAATGCCTTCCCCTTTGCACAGCCAGTATAAGCATGTAAACTTAGTCAATCAAGGGAATCTGCATTTGAACTATAAAATTAGAATATTCTCATGTTAAAGGAATATGCACACAGCGCAATATGTGACTTCACTTTACCTGTTATTCTGCCGATTGTTCCATTCACATAGTTACCAGCATAACCAGCCACATGAGCTCCCAGGCTGTACCCAATCATGTGCACGTTTTGAAGAGGCAAGTTCAATTCATCCTGCAAACATGAGGCAAGAGTTTTAAATGGTAATCTTCACAGGGGATTTCACTCATTTATATTTGCCACCCACATAAGCAGATTGCAGCTGCCAGCACCAAGATAAAGCTACACAGCTCTGCGCCTCATGCACGCAGATGAACGTCACCTGTTTCTAAAGACGAGAATTTTGTTTGTTAGGTCAAGCTAAAGCACATACAAATGAATAAACAGTTTTAAACAGATATCTGGACCCGACAATGCTCGGGGGATGGCGGCAGAGTGTATTTGGAATGTTGCCTCCAGCACATACCTTTTACAGAAACTTTAATAAACCTACAATACAGCTCTCATTATATTATTTTATATAATATATATATATTATATAATAATTACACACACACAGACGTGCTCAGAATTGTTGGTACCACGCCACAAAAAACGAAGAATGCACAATTCCCTGAAATAACTTGAAACTGACAAAAGTAATTGGCATCCATCATTGTTTATTCCATATTTAATAGAAATCAGACTTTGCTTTTGATTTTTTATTCAACATAATATTGTAAATAACAAAACAAATGAAAATGGCATGGACAAAAATGATGGGACCGCTAACCGAATATTCTGTTGCACAACCTTTAGAGGCAATCACTGCAATCAAACGTTTTCTGTAGCTCTCAATGAGACTTCTGCACCTGTTAACAGGTAGTTTGGCCCACTCTTCCTGAGCAAACTGCTCCATCTGTCTCAGGTTTGATGGGTGCCTTCTCCAGACTGCAAGTTTCAGCTCTTTCCATAGATGTTCGATAGGATTCAGATCAGGACTCATAGACTGCCACTTCAGAATAGTCCAATGTTTTGTTCTTATCCATTCTTGGGTGCTTTTAGCTGTGTGTTTTGGGTCATTATCCTGTTGGAGGACCCATGACCTTTGACTGAGACAGAGCTTTGACACTGGGCAGTACGTTTCGTTCCAGAATGCCTTGATAGTCTTGAGAATTCATTGTGCCCTGCACAGATTCAAGGCACCCTGTGCCAGGCGCAGCAAAGCAGCCCCAAAACATAACCGAGCCTCCTCCATGTTTCACTGTAGGTATGGTGTTCTTTTCTTTGAAAGCTTCATTTTTTCGTCTGTGAACATAGAGCTGATGTGACTTGCCAAAAAGCTCCAGTTTTGACTCATCTGTCCAAAGGACATTCTCCCAGAAGGATTGTGGCTTGTCAATATGCATTTTAGCAAATTCCAGTCTGGCTTTATGTTTTTCTGTCAAAAGTGGAGTCCTCCTGGGTCTTCTTCCATGGAGACCACTTTCGCTCAAAAAGCGACGGATGGTGCTATCAGGAACTGACATACCTTCACCTTGGAGTTCAGCTTGTATCTCTTTGGCAATTATCCTTGGTTCTTTTTCTACCATTTGCACTATCCTTCTGTTCAATCTGGGGTCAATTTTCCTCTTGCGGCCACGCCCAGGGAGGTTGGCTACAGTTCCATGGACCTTAAACTTCTTAATATTTGCAACTGTTGTCACAGGAACATCAAGCTGCTTTGAGATGGCCTTGTAGCCTTTACCTTTACCATGCTTGTCTATTATTTTCTTTCTGATCTCCTCAGACAACTCTCTCCTTTGCTTTCTCTGGTCCATGTTCAGTGTGGTGCACACAATACCAAACAGCACAGTGACTACTTTTCTCCATTTAAATAGGCTGAATGACTGATTACAAGATTGGAGACATGTGTGATACTAATTAAAGAAACTAATTAGTTTGAAATATCACTATAATCCAATTATTTATTATCTTTTCTAAGGGGTATCAACAAATGTGTCCAGGCCATTTTAGAATATCTTTGTAGAATAAGCAATAATTCATCTCTTTTCACAGCTTCTTTGCTTTATTCTATGACATACCAAAGGCATGCAAGTACACATGATAAAATAGCTTTTAATTTCATCACTTTTCAGGAGGAATGAAGCATTATTTCAATGAGCTGTAAGGGTACCAACAAATTTGAGCACGTCTGTGTCTGTGTATTATATATATATATATATATATATATATATATATATATATATATATATATATATATATATATACACACATACACACACACACATATACACACACACACACACTAACAAAACCTGGTCATACCTTTAACCATTCGAGGAACTTAGCAATGTCATGCCCGACAGTTTTTGTGTGGTTAACAGCATCTGGATACACTTGGTGGGCAAGGTTGATCCAGTCGACTACAAGGACATTGGCTTCCTTTTCACGCTCCTGAATAGCAGAAACCAGCTTTTGGAGCCACTTTTCAAACATACCACTCATCTGCAAGACAAAACAAATAACAGTTGTATTCAGAGGCTTAGGACGAGAACTTGGACAACAAGACAGTAGAATGTTATGACAGCCAAGTGTATGTGTGCCAACCGGCTGAACAATTACCAAAGGGCGAGCCCGCATCCATATCCATAATAGGGTGCAATATAGTTGTTTTTTTACAGAGACTCGGGTAGAATCGGTAGAATGTCCTCTAAACAAACAGATTATGCCAAAAGAGATTTATGTATTTATTTTTAATTAAACACATGACACTAGCAGTGCAACATTTAGTTGAATTCTGTAGAAAGTAACTTGCATGTTCCTTTATCAAGTGGACCTTGTGACGCAGCAAGAAATGTATACTCACAGTCCACCCATGGATCACTAGGATAGTCTTGGCTGTTGCATTGAAGCCACATTCCTGTAGACTGTCGTTCTGGCCAGGGTTGAGATAGCAACCAACATCCTCAGGGTCAAGAGACTTCTGAAGGCAATACTTCACATTGGGACCAACGACATCTTCACTGCGGTTTTCACCCTTCAGCAGATCAGCAATGGTACCATCTGTAAAAGAAGCAACCCGTTATAACATTTCCCAAGCAAACCAAGTCTACAATAGCAATGAGGATGGTATACGTAGCAAAAGTAGTCAGATACATGATATCAATACCATCACCAGCTGAATTATTTTTCAGTGTCTATCACTTGTAAAACATTAGAAGGGGGTGGGGTGCTAGAAATTCTGTATTGTAGCTTATTTTACAATAGCTAGAACACCCAACTGAGATCAACCTTATTTTCACTATATTCATAGTAGCGAGGTAGTCTTTTTCATTCATTCAGTGCCCAATGGGAGAACAGGCACGTCTGGGGCTCTTATAAAAGGTTCAAATATAAAAACCTTTTGCCCCTTTAGGGATGCATGACCAGACTTGAAAGAGCTGGACCTAAAGGGTCAGACAAGAACTGTGGCCAATTTCCCTTGTGGGTAGGTACACAGCTGGGGCGAGGGGAAGGCATGCATGAGCCAGCTGCCAGTACAGCTGTAGCAGGGCTTGTGTTCCCTATAAGACAGCCGATTATCTGCTCAGCCAAAAGAACTACACAGGCTGGGCGGCAGCTGCGGCAGCTTCTATGGAGCACGAAATACATGAAAAATACAGGATTCATCATAAAAGCATAGTTTTGTTTAACTCTTCTTGTTATGGATTGAGCAGAAAGGGAAACAAAGTGAATTACACTACAGAGCATACAACTGGTTACAGCTTCTGTATGGCTTTAACAACAAGTGTCGCTTCTATAAAAATCATAATAAAATGTACAAGTACAGTAAAAGCTCACTAAAGCATAGAAACTGAGCATGCAACAGCTTGCTATAAAAGTACTATAAAGCTTACAGTTCTGTTGATAAAAGCATGGGCTACTGTGTAAGCACCATGGTGATTTAAGGGGGGGTGCCCAGTTCCATTTATTGATGTAAAATGTATTTAAACAATTTCATTGGTTCTCAGCTTTATTTTCTTCTAATTATTCAGTTCTGAAGGAATCAATATGGAATATTCCATTCATACAGTAACTAGCTATTTTACAGTCAAATGTTTCTGCAGGCAGCTGCAAAACTGATTAATTCACAGTCCTTAAAAGTAACCAAATATTGTATGCTTGTGACCTTAAATCTAGCACTGAAATACACAGTACATACTTTGTGATAACACCCAGACTACATAGCAAGTTCCTGAATAGCATGGAAGCACCCTTAGTAATGCTCTAGGAAGGCTGATATTTAAAGTCATCCTTATTTAGCAGAGATAGATGGATAGCTTTAAATATCAGTGTTACTGACTTTGCGTTTTTAGTTCTACTTATACATATAGTATTTAATGGACTTCATCTGTTGGAACATTTGAAAAGAATAGCTGCGACTTGAAATGTTACCTTGATATATTACTTTATATGAAACTACATGCTAAGTTTTTGCAATTAAATTCTGAATCACAGATTCACCATACCATCCTGAAACATGCAATAAGTATAACCCTCAACAGCGTCTCAGTATTTGTTAGCCGGACTGCATCTCCTGATCTGTCTGGTTCAAGCACCAGGGGGTGACCACAAAAGAACTGACAACGCCTAAATGCATCATCACAGTTTGCACAAGCAGTATTTGAAGTATCTGCCAAAGTTGAAACCTGTTTTAGTATCCAAAAAGGCTATTCACTTTTTTTTTGGTATAATTACATAAACAAGGGTTTGAGGTGAAATACAAAAGGAAAGCACATGGATAGGATTTGCATACTAAATGCAATTAAACTACCGGTACCCGGTGTGCACTAGCAAAACGCTGTGGCAACGTTTAAACAACATTGCTTACATTTAACAGCATGTGTATTATTATTATTATTATTATTATTATTATTATTATTTTAATACAAACCCAAGCTTACACATTTAACAAAACTGCCTTTAAAAAATAATAAACTATAACCAGTCCTAGTACTGAAAATTCCAGGTCAGAAAACACTTTTTGTCTCATCTGGAGTTCCGAGTCAAAAAAATCACAGCTGAGCACAGTTTCACATGTGAGCGCATCCTTATTCAGTAGTAGCGATTAACAATCATTTCCTTTACCTACAGTCTTACCTTTAAAAAGTCCCTCCTTCTCAAGGTCAGAAGATAAGACCGCGGCTACACAAGTTAAAAAGAAAATCCACAATGAGAAGGCAAGTTCTTTCATGTCTTTCCTCAGAGGAAATTTACGTTTCTTCAACTTTAATAAATACGTATGTTTTAAAAAAAATCTTCCAATAATCCTTTGGAATAAATGATTTTGATTCCGCCCTATGGACACGTTGTGCTATGTTAACTGCTAAGTGCATGCACTACTGCCACGGTTTTTCGCTGGAGTTTTAAATAGTTCTTTTCTTGATCATCTGATCATCGGCAGACACATTTTTCCCGAGATTGTGTCATTTCATTGGTCAAGCCCCCAACCTTTACCTAAAGAAGGCGGGGCACCAAAAATGAATGAATTTGCACTTACTCACAGACTAAACTTGGAGTTTATAATACGTTATACGCTGCTCTGTTGATAAAATAATGGTTTAGATAGGTTATTATTTATCTGGAGTTATTTTTTTCTTCATCTCTTAAACAAAACCAAATATTTAAATAGTAATACAATTGCTACAATGAGCAGGTTGGTGTACTTTTATTTAAAACGAACAGCAGTAACTTTCCAAGATAAACCTTTGTCGGTATGTGGGACACGTAGTTTAACATTCAAAAAGAAGAATGACTGGCGTTTTGTTTTGTTGTTGTTATCACCAAATGAGATGATGGCGTTTATTAATTCCAAATTACACAAAACACAAAAACAAACCAAAAAAAACCTGCATAATATGCATGGGGGGTAATGATATTATGTAGGCGTATTATTAGAGTTTCAAAGAATATATTGTTTAATGCAGTTTCATAACTGAAATAGGATAACTTGCGCGAAAACATCAGTGTGGTTTTAACAACACTAATCCCGAGCAGTAACATAGGCCAGTACCATGAGAATAAAAGCGAATGTATATGCCTGTCGACTGACCGATAGTTACCCCACTATACCTCATTCATTGACAAGCAGGGGTTAGCTCCGGTTTCAAATGCTGCATGGCGGCCTGCCAGCATAGGATCGGCCCACTACTCGATTAGATGGAGGGGGGCTGGCGCTATAGAAACTCAACAATGCATCATCTGTCTGGATTTAATACACATTAATTTCATTTCATTGTAGGGAAAAGAGTACCTGCACGTTGACTGAGCCCCGTCAGATCACCCCATCGCATGACGTCATCACTCAATATGCTCACACTCCCGAAAACAGCGATGAAAAGAACACATTTTAAGCCAAAAGAAAATACATATCTCCATTTTCCACTTAATGACACACAATTTATTGAAAAGCACCTATTTTAAAACAATAAAAATAATGTTAAAGAATAAAATACATAGCTTTGTTATATAAGTTAAAGTATAATTATTTCTTATTTATTTATTTCTTATTATTATTATAAGTAAATGCAAGAATATAAAGCATTAAAAGAACTCTTAAATGGACCCAGATATGTACATGCAGTATTAAATTTATATATATATATATATATATATATATATATATATATATATATATATATATATATATATATATATATATTCTTGCAAGTTTCTTTGAGTCGCTCACTTTAATTAAAGTTGATGTAAATTCCCATTCCTGTTTCATGTTGGTAGTACTTAAAGATTTTAAATGCTTGAAAGTAATAAACATATATTTTGATTGAATTAGCTATTTTCTTTCTAGTAGCGTGTTTTTAGCGAGCACCTCACAGGAAAATTCTTAAAAAAAAAAAAAATAATAATACCTTAATGCTTAATTCATTAGGATTACATATGTTATTGCTAGATCTTTTTTCTAACTACCGTGCCTGGACGTGCATTCCTACAGGGGGAATTTTCTGTTTTTTTGCAATGGCATCTTTGCATGTGAAGTTCAAGAGACAAAATGTATTTTCATTACAAAACATCTGGTAGGACTAAATTACAGAAATCTCTGCAGCCCTTGTTTTCTGGTAGTTTTTGCCATCATGACCATTTCACCAGTAGAGTGCAATTGTTCCCACCCCTTCAGGGTCTTCTGTCCTGTCAGTAACCAACCAGCTGCTTCCCCTTGATCACTGACATGCTTTTCAACCAGTAAGATGCTTGACCCAGAAGACACTGCTGGGGTGAAATGACCCAGAAAGTGTAAGTATAACAGATTTCCTGGATGGGAAGGCTAGCAAACTAGAAACTTTCTTTACCTAGTGTAGCACCAACTGGCCCATTTGACACCTGTATAGTGAATGGAAGGTATGATTTATGAGAGTATTTTATTAGCTGTAAGCACTTTAAATTCATTCAGGTTAAATAGTTGATCATCAAATGCACATACTGATTGTATTAAATTGATCTTACCAGAATCAGATCATAAAAGTGCCACCACTGAAATCATTCAAAATTGACTCTTTAATGACAGCTAACAGTACATATGAGTATCAGCCGCTGTTTAGATCAATTTTTAAGGTTACATACATCAAGGTTACATGTATCTATTCCGTTGCTGTCATTTTTAACCTATGTAATAATGGATCAAATATAATGTGAATCCTAAATCTATGTATCACTCTCATAAAGACTTGATACAATCAGAAATGTACTTGATTGTGAAATGAATATTCATTGAGCAGTAATTTTGGATACAGAGATGGTGTACAATGGCCTTTAGGCACACATTTTAAACTAAAGTATGTTCTTTCCTATTTCAATCTGATCACAAATAAAGAACACTCAATGCAATGTACTGTACTGTATGTACATAATCGTATATATCTACAGGAATTATTTTTGCCTAGTCACAAATTGCAGTTACAGGGGTGTAAATGTGTTTGCTATGGTGCTAGATTCTAGGTCCAGGGAACCTCATATAGTACCAGCAACATTAAATTCTGGTGCTAATAGACATGTTTAATTTTTTTGTATTTATTTTTTTATTCTTTAGCAGCCATAGATAATAATAGTTTCTCACTGGGTCTCAACTACCCACATGACCCCCCCCCCCCCCCCACTCATCCACATTTGTGTTGTGTGGGGGGGGGGGGGGGGGGGTTTGGGGGTTGATTAGGACAGGGTTTGATTGGTGCTAAACTTTCAAAATAGTTTAGCACCAATTTTCAAAATGATTTGTACCCCTGACATAATGTACAGACTGGATATTGTTGTAATACAACATTAAGAAGGCAGGATTACTGAAAATTTTTATTGACCTTGAATTGCCATTCAGAATTTTAAATCTGAATAAAGCAACATTTTTAACGGACCATTCTTAATTCAGGATGTGAGCTTTAAAAAATGAGATTCCATTAAGAAATGAGATTCCATTAAAAAATGCAAATACCCACTCAGAATGAAATCTCCTCTCCAAACCTCCACATGCAAGGTAAGCTGCAAAGAGTTTGTGTTAATCTTCTTTGCTGTATGGTAGATTTTGTTATTTTTAAGCTACTTATATACATTGTTATAGCAACCACATTTTTTAGACTTTGGCTTTGAATTAAATACAGTAAGCAAAGCTGAAGAGGCCATTAAGAGGGTTTTATTGACCATACATGTTAACTGTAAATGGGTTGATTATAACTATTATGGTATTCAAAATGAAATGAAAAGTAATATTGTGTATAAAAAAAATACCTGGCTGGTTTCTTCACATGAAATATCTATAACCTCAGACCTACGGTGAGACATGACAAGGGTACATTTCACTATGTGACCCCTCATTACTGGAATGACTCTCGCAAATACATGTATATTAAATCCCTGTTCACACTACATATATAATGCAGGATCATCACGTGTTGAAAGAGTGATTGTAAATTAATAAAAACTAAAAATTCTGTTATTGTGCTTACGTCTGTAATGTGGGAATTCAGCACATAAACTAAGCAATATAAACGAAGTAAACTTCAAATTATATAAACATTTACTTTGAGAGAAAACATTGAATGCATTAAATCAGACAGACACGTATCTCAGTCCAGTACTGTAAACACACTTCTCACTTTTAGCCACTGGTTACACAGATTCATATATTAAAACATATGGGACAGTGAACCACCAGTAAAAATATTGTGGTAGTGTAGCATGTTGCCCCTCCTTCAACCCACCCTGGGGGTTTGGAGGAAGACTGAACCTGGGGACCCGGTGGACCAGATAGAGGTCGTTGGCAGTGATACCAGACCATTGGTGGTCACATTTGGGGCATCCCTTGAGGCTGGGGGAATGGGACAGTTTCAGTAACCTGATAGACATTTAGGGACCCTCGGCGCAACGGTCAAGCGATAGATACTAAGCTGAAGCCAAGCTTGCCAGCTTTGGGGCACTATGCATAGTGTGCATCAAGGATGACAGCATATAAATATCCCCACCTTGTTACTTGACCATGTTGTCATAAGTCTCCTCACCTTGTAACCTTGCACTGCTCTGTCTACACTATTAATGCTGTTTGCTGATTGAAACATGATAAAACCTGGACTATTACAAATGCACTAGAGGAATCACCATATCAGTGTTATTCAAAGCAGCACCTAACCCATCTAGGGACATTATCATCACGGCAATACCAATCAGGGTTACAAAATATATGATTTGCCCTGAGAAGAACAAAATACATGTTGGGAATGAGTTGAGGTTTTCACTTTCCTAAAACACTATGGGATGCTTTTCATTTCTGTCTACTGCCATGATGATCGCAGCTAACATATAGTATTTTCCTTATTTCAGGTAAATATTTTCCATAACACACAGGAAGTGGGTTTAGGTGTTTATATTGTAGCAATCTGACTGATTCGCACCTTGTAGAGACAAGAGAGACCAGCAAAAATCCTTGGTGAAAGTGAATTAATTTCTTAAGAAATGCTGCCATCTAGTGGCAAATTGTAACCAAAACACACAGAATATTTAAAGTCAGTATTTCATCACATTTCTAGTGACGAGGTCTCAGGCAGGTTTTCCAGCCATTTTCTTAACATATACAACATCAGGGGTATCAAAATGTGTTACACTTTATTCACTTTAATTTTTGCCCCCGATGTCCTCCAAATCAAATAAAAAAACCAGAAAAAATGGTCAACCTAAGTTCCTATCATGCCACTGCTTGGCCTCGAGCACCAAGCAGGGGAGGTTACCCACTTATTTATTTACCACTACACCACCGGACGAGGGGTATCAAAAAGTTTTACACTGAAGACCACTACAGCTTTAACCAACAAGGGCTGATACTGAGCAGGTGTGTTAGCTACTGCAACTGGATCGAACAGTCACAATATTTGTGAATAAAATGCTTGAAGCAGACACCAAAATCTGACCACATGGCACATCTGTCTATTAGGGGCACACGCCCTTTAAGAAAGAATATACTTTTAACAACTAAGATCTAGAAATATTAATTCACTATTCAACCACCTTCACTGTGTGTTTTAATAAAATGTAAAAAAATAAATAAACAAAATGTATATTTATTTAAAAAAAAAACATGTTTTTTTTAAACATTTTGTCTGACAATGATTTAGTCAGTATAAAAAGATTCTGTGTTTGTTTATATATATATATATATATATATATATATATATATATATATATATATATATATATATATTACAAATAAAAATACAGGCAAAAGCAGTAGCATTAGTCATCACCAGTCCGTTCAAACTCCTTGTTTTTCCGCCTGCTGTTCTTTCTCTGCGCTGCTGGTCATTTCCTGTTCCTCTGTGCTCCTCTCTGGCTGGGTCTTCACAGCAGTGCCAGTGTTGATGGGAACAGTTCTCTCAGTCACAGCAGGCAGTGCCAGACATGGCGCTTCAATCTGTAGCTGCCCGTTGGACAAGGAGCAGGTCACCTCATCAGGGTTCACATCTTGTGGCAGCTCCAATTCCTGTCTGAACTCCTGATATTTGAAGGTGTAGCTACCTTTTCCATCTTCCTCTTTCTCTTCATGCTTTCCGGTCACTCGCAGTTTCCGTCCCACCTGTTTCACAGTCAGCTCTTCGGGTGAAAAGTCTTTGGTATCCAGCGTCAGAGCAAAGCGGTTTCCTTCCTTCTCTGTCTTATAGGGGATTGGCTTGGCATCAAAAAGCTTAGTGCCTTGATCAATAGGCTCAATCTTTTTAAAGATCAGCTGATGAACTTGATCCATGAAGTCCATACTTTTCTGCATTTCCTCCATTTGTCTCAGGATATCATTCTCCATCTGAATGAAGATGGAGCGTGTCTCAGGCCACAGTGTGCGCACTGGCACTGGCCAGTGGAACGCCATTGGTGTGCAGAAGGAAGGCTGGAACACACGAGAGCACTGCATCTTCTATGAGTATTCCTGGAGTCTTGCTGCCTCTTGCTAGAAGATCTCAGTCTTTATAGCTTCTGATGTGCTGGTTTGAGACTGTCTCAGCAGTTAGAGCTCATAGCTTTTATACCCTCACACTGGGAGTTCCTGAACTTTCCACATGTTGCTTACCGGGATGTTATACTATGTGTCATGTCAGAGAGGAATGATTTACGTAACTTCTGTCATGGTCTAAAACTGATAGCTCACTGCACTGCCAGCTCAGTTACAAATGCTTCTGGCATTCAGAGGCGTTCTAATTATAGTGAACACAGTGTCTTCTTTGGTATCACTTCCCAGAGAAGCTAGATCATTTTACAAAATGTATTTTGTCACGAAAAATATACATATTCAAGTAAAAAGTTAAGCAAAATCTGGGTAATATAGGAATGACTATATCATTCTGATTAAAATACATATAGTCTGTGAATAGCTGTGAATACGTAGTTTTTATCAAGGACCTTGTATTTGTTTTGGGCTCACAAAGTGTTCTAGAGTTGCAGAACTTTAAATCGAACCCAATTTATTTACAGGTCACTCTTAAATTACCAGCACTTTAGATCTGCAGTGTAAAATGATCAATTCAATTTATTGCACACTTGTCATCCTCATCTGTGCAAACACTAGTGGTGCAATAATGCTAATGTTAAATCAATAAAGAAACCGATATATAACAATCTGAATACACAATAAACCATGTTTAGTAACCCTTATACAAGATTACTATAGTAAAAGAATAGCAAAGTGTAATAAAGCATATTGAAAGCATGGTAAAGCATAGGTAAGCATTGTAAAGCCCACTGAGATATGATAATGCATATTAAAAATATGGCAACATATAGTAAATGCATAGTATATGGGGAAGGCATCGGGAAAGTGCAAAATTACCGTGCCAAAATACTGTAGTATTTTTATAAGTGAAATGGCAGCTAATGTGCTAAGATGTCTGATAGTATTTTATGCAGTGTTAGCATTAAATTATACACTGCTATCCCTTTTTGTTATTTGGTACTTTTCAAAAGCCATGTAAGGATAGCAGTGCCGTAATTACAATGCAATCCTAGGTTAGACTGTGATAAGTGTGTGCGATTATTTAACACAAACACTGCAATGCCAAAAAAATTGTAATCCTGTTTGTTGTGTGATTTCGTACCGTTAATTGCTATTATATTTATAATAAAGGTGACATAATTATAATTTTACATAGTACCTTTAGTGTGAAGTGTATTGGGACCTGTTGCTGATTCCTGTGCAAATGTGTGCAGTTAGGACGCGGAACAGGAGACACGTTGCTTGGCAACTGATTGAGCAGTTAGGCTTGCCCGGTGCTGAGCTGATCAGGAGGTCCGGATTGGCTGGGGGGTGTGTCCAGGGAGGCTGCGCGGAGCGCAAAAAGCATCTGCGCCACAGCTCGAGGTTACTGCACGGCTATTGCTGCAAAGACGGGCACTGAGCAAAAGCTTGCGCTTGTTGACATCGAGGAGGAGAGTGTCTGCTCCACAGGATTAACTACTACGAAACCCTTCAACTGCAAGACGGTGCTCGTGAAGGCATTGCCCAGCCGAGGCCGTGAAAAAAAGCCGCTTGAAGAGGCAGGAGTCGCCGTGAGGATGCCGGGACTCCGGGAGCCCAGAAGTACGTCAGTTTAGGGGATTTAATCCCAAACTAAGTAAAGTTATGGTGTTAGTGTAGTAGGTTCCTGGAGCGGGACATTCCTTTTAGGGGCAAACTTTTATTTTTGGCTTTGTTTTGTTTGTTTTCTTTATCAAATGTGACACTAGGGTTACCATTGCTGGTAGCCTAGTGGCAACACCTGTGTAGTGAGGGAAATAGCTATACTTATTGTGTGAGGCGGTTACCGTATTTAAGCCAAGCCACAATCGTCTTTGTTTTTATTGTGTTTTTCACAAGTATTGTGTTCTGTTCTTTTCATTTGTTGAAGAGAAAAAGCATTCGTTTGTTGTAAAACAAAAGTGGAGAAAAGAGAATCACCCAGTTGAGCTGGAACTTTTCTAATAGTGTCTAGTCTATATTCAATAAAATTGTGCCAAATGTGTTATATATGGTGCACACCAGTCAGATTGCTACAATATAAACACCTAAACACACCACGTCCTGTGTGTTGTGGAGAATATTTATCTCAGAGTAAGGAAAATAAATATCAAGGGCTTTGTTTAGCTGAGATTGTTATGGCATAGTAAAGAAAAACACACAATAAAGCAATGGAAAACAATCCAACACATTTTCAATGAAAATATATATTTATTGTGTCCAAAACAATATGTTATGCATGAAAGGGTTGATTATAGCTAATAAAATAAATCCAGACATTCACTACATAGCTCTCAAATATGCAGTTTAAAAAAAACAAACTATGTTTACCAAACATGTATTTTCATTACAAAACATGACTATCTGGTATGACTAAATTACAGAAATCTCTGCAGCCCTTGTTTTCTGATAGTTTTAGCCATCATGGCCATTTCACCTGTAGAGTGCAATTGTTCCCACCCCTTCAGGGTCTTCTGCTCTGTCAGTAACCAACCAGCTGCTTCCCCCTGATCACTGACATGCTTTTCAGCCAGTAAGATGCTTGACCCAGAAGATACTGCTGGGGTGAAATGACCCAGAAAGTGCAAATATAACACATTTCCTGGACGGGAAGGCTAGCAAACTAGAAACTTTCTTTACCTAGTGTAGCATCAAATGGCATTTTTTATAAATTTAAATACATGTTTGTGATATCATAATGTTTCTTTGGAAACAGCCCATTTGACACCTGTATAGTGAATGGAAGGTATGATTTATGAGAGTATTTTGTCAGCTGCAAATCATTCAGTTTAAACAGTTGATCATCAAAGGCACATATTGATTGTATTAAATTGATCTTATCAGAATCGGATCATAAAACTGCCACCACTGAAATCATTCAAAATTGACTCTTTAATGACAGCTAACAGTGCACATGAGTAGATTATCAGCCTGTCAAAATGGTAACTTCAAAATGGAGCGAGGTAACCAGTGGTGTACCACAGGGATCACTATTAGGTCCTCTGCTCTTCCTAATTTACATTAATGACTTAGATTCTGGTACAGTAAGCAGACTTGTTAAATTTGCAGATGACACAAAAATAGGAGGAGTGGCAAACACCGTTGCAGCAGCAAAGGTTATTCAAAATGATCTAGACAGCATTCAGAACTGGGCGAACACATGACAAATGACATTTAATAGAGAAAAGTGTAAGGTACTGCACGCAGGCAAAATAAATGTCCATTATAAATACAATATGGGAGATACTGAAGTTGAAGAAGGAATCTATGGAAAAGATTAAGGGGTGTATAAAAGCTAGCTATAAAAAAGACCAACAAAATGCTCGGATATATAGTGAAACGTATTGAATTTAAATCAAGGGAAGTAATGTTAAAACTTTACAATGCATTAGTAAGACCTCATCTAGAATATTGTTTTCAGTTCTGGTCACCTCGCTACAATATGCAGCAGGCTAAAATATTTTAATCTATTCAGTCTTGAAAAAAGAAGACTGTACGGCGATCTGATTCAAGCATTCAAAATTCTAAAAGGTATTGATAATGTCGACCCAGGGGACTTATTCGACCTGAAAAAAGAAACAAGGACCACGGGTCACAAATGGAGATTAGATAAAAGGGGCATTCAGAACAGAAAATAGGAGGCATTTTTTTACACAGAGAATTGTGGGAGTATGGAACCAACTCCCCAGTAATGTTGTTGAAGCTGACACCCTGGGATCCTTCAAGAAGCTGCTTGATGAGATTCTGGGATCAATAAGCTACTAACAACCAAACAAGCAAGATGGGCCAAATGGCCTCCTCTCATTTGTAACCGTTCTTAATCAATCTAAATTGTGGCTGATCTAAAAACTGTGGAGGTATTCAGATCTGCCACCATTTAGATCAATTGAATAGAGCTCCATTTGTTTAATCTAAATAAATCCACTTTCCCTTCTTAAATTGTGTTGAAAATTAAATATTCCAGTATAAGGGACATGCAGTATGAAAATAAATGTTATTTACATTTAAAGGAAAATATAAAATAGGTTAAATTTAAGAAGGTGTGATAAGCTACATGTTGTTGTCTTTACTAAATAAAATAATTCATGCATTATTATTACAGGACAATGGAACACAGGACCCTTATTCCAAAAGGCAGTTTGTTTTTTATGTGCTTCAGAAAATTAAATGATTTAATTAATTTATAATGCTCATCCTTTTCTCTGTGTTATGTATAGGAAATGTGTGTTCTACATACAATTTGAGACTTAAAGATCTGTGTCTTATAGGGGACTGGCTTGGCATCAAAAAGCTTAGTGCCTTGATCAACAGCCTCTTTTAAAGATCAACTGATGAACTTGATCCATGAAGTCCATACTTCTCTGCATTTCCTCCATTTGTCTCAGGATGTCATTCTCCATCTGAATGAAGATGGAGCGTGTCTCAGGCCACAGTGTGCGCACTGGCACTGGCCAATGGAACGCCATTGGTGTGCAGAAGGAAGGCTGGAAGTCTTGTAGCCTCTTGCTATAAGATCTCAGTCTTTATAGCTTCTGATGTGCTAGTTTGAGACTGTCTCAGCAGTCAGAGCCTATAGATGTTATACCCTCCAACTGAAACTTCTGTCATGTTCCTAAACGGAATGTTCACTGCACTGCCAGCTCAGTTCCAAATGCTTCTGGCATTCAGATGCGTTCTAATTATAGTGAACAGAATGACTTAATTTGGTATAGAACATGTCATGGTTCAGTTCAGGCAGATCAGGGCTTTAATTTAGTTAATTCTAGTTATTCTTAATATTGTCATATTTGTTACTGATTTGTTTGATTTGGGATATCCTTATTTAGTCTCAGTGTTTCTCATTTCTATTGACTATTTTGTTTGAAATCTTTTAATTTTCCTACCATTTACTATGGTTACATATTTAGCCTTTCCTGGACCTTTGAGGGGGCAGGGAATAGTTATCAAGTTTACCAAGAGATCTTCATTTGATGTGGAGGTGTTAGGGTTTATAATGCTTATATTGGTGTTGTTTTTGTTTAGCCCCTGAATAAATTACAGTACCATGATTAAGAAACCTATTGTTAGACGACTAGTCAGTGTGTCTCTGAATTTGTAGTTTTAAGGTGGTTACTTAGTCTGTATGTTAATGATGGTAATATGACCTTCATATTCTTGTTGTTTTCGTTTAGTTCCTGAATAAATTAATCAAGGAAACCTTTTTGTCAGAAGACTAATGAGAACATTAGGTTACCGATGTAACCCTGGTTCCCTGAAAGAGAAGACGACCACCAACAATCCTTTTAGGAAATGCAGTAACCAGATTTTGCTTAACTTTTTACTTGAATAGGTATATTTTTCATGACAAAATACATTTTGTAGAATTATCTAGCTTCTCAGGAAGTGATACCAAAAAAGACTCTGTGTTCACTATAATTAGAATAACTCTCAATGTCTGAAGCATTTGGAACTGAGTTGGCAGTGCAGTGAGCCTTCAGTTTTAGAACATGACAGTCATGTAATCATTCCTCTCTGACATGACACAAAGTGTAAGTATCCGGGTAAGCAACATACAGAAAGTTCAGGAAGTTTCAGGAACTCCCAGTGTGAGGGTATAAAAGCTATGAGCTGTCACTGCTGAGACAGACTCAAACCAGCACATCAGAAGCTACAAAGACTGAGATCTTCTAGCAAGAGGCAACAAGACTCCAGGAATACTCATAGAAGATGCAGTGCTCTCGTGTGTTCCAGCCTTCCTTCTGCACACCAATGGCGTTCCACTGGCCAGTGCCAGTGCGCACACTGTGGCCTGAGACACGCTCCATCTTCATTCAGATGGAGAATGACATCCTGAGACAAATGGAGGAAATGCAGAGAAGTATGGACTTCATGGATCAAGTTCATCAGCTGATCTTTAAAAAGATTGAGCCTATTGATCAAGGCACTAAGCTTTTTGATGCCAAGCCAATCCCCTATAAGACAGAGAAAGAAGGAAACCGCTTTGCTCTGACGCTGGATGCCAAAGACTTTTCACCTGAAGAGCTGACCGTGAAACAGGTGGGACGGAAACTGCGGGTGACTGGAAAGCATGAAAAGAAAGAGGAAGATGGAAAAGGTGGCTACGCCTTCAAATACCAGGAGTTCAGACAGGAATTGGAGCTGCCACAAGATGTGAACCCTGATGAGGTGACCTGCTCCTTGTCCAACGGGCAGCTACAGATTGAAGCGCCATGTCTGGCACTGCCTGCTGTGACTGAGAGAACTGTTCCCATCAACACTGGCACTGCTGTGAAGACCCAGCCAGAGAGGAGCACAGAGGAACAGGAAATGACCAGCAGCGCAGAGAAAGAACAGCAGGTGGAAAAACAAGGAGTTTGAACAGACTGGTGACATTTGTATAATATTTGTTATGAATGTGGAATCTGCTAAATTATTATTATTATTATTATTATTATTATTATTATTATTATTATTATTATTATTATTATTATTATTATTATTATTATTATTATTATTATTATTATTATTATTGGGGCAGCAGTGTGGAGTAGTGGTTAGGGCTCTGGGCTCTTGACCGGAGGGTTGTGGGTTCAATCCCCAGTGGGGGACACTGCTGTTGTACCCTTGAGCAAGGTACTTTACCTAGATTGCTCCAGTAAAAACCCAACTGTATAAATGGGTAATTGTATGTAAAATAATGTGATATCTGTATAATGTGAAATAATGTATAATGTGATATCTTGTAACAATTGTAAGTCGCCCTGGATAAGGGCGTCTGCTAAGAAATAAATAATAATATTATTATTATTATTATTATTATTATTATTTACCAGTTACCAGAAAATATTGGGGTTTATGGACTTCACGTACTTTAATTTACATTATAACCAAATCATGTTTTTGTTTGTTTGTTTTTAATAAAATAAATATTGTTTTGACAAAAAAAAAAATTGAAATGCCTCTTAATTTTATACGTTTACAAAGTATGGTAAGTCATAGTACTTTACCGTACTTGTCAGTTCACTTTAGGTACTTCTATTTTTTTTCAAAACCTGTTGGGCGTGACTTGCCATTTCTGTGGCAATTATTGTAACAAAAAAAAACAAAACAACCCCCCCCTGCAATTTATGTGTTGATAAAGATTGACATGTACGTTTTAGCAAGACCAATCAATCAGCAAAAACTGTGTCTGGGCCTTCCTTCCTCACGTGATCGTGCAACATAAACCACACCTCTTTGCATCAGTACGCTGTGACGCCAGCGCGCAGGTTTTCTTCCCATCATTCCTGGGCTCTCACAGATTGTATGTCAAGATGGTTCCTCCACTACAGGTCTCTCCGCTTATCAAGGTATGCATTTGAACAGGGGATTGTGAGTTACAGACAAGTTAACTATTTGTGATGTTGCTGGGATCGACTACAAGCTGTTATGTTCCATTCAAACATCAATCATTTTGTGGTTAGGCTCAGAGATCAGGCTCAAGCTAGGCCACGAGTGATACCAAGGTCAGCCTGAAAATAAAGTATATACGTTCTTGTAATGTCATGGAGCTGGTATATTTGTCCGGTATTTTATGAATCCGCACTGTCCAGAGATAAATAAATGTGTCTGTTTTTGCATCAAAATGTGTTCATTGTAAATGGTCGTGAGTCGATTGGGAAGGAAGGTCAGGAAGCGAGTGTCAGTGCAGCAGTACACAGTATTCTACCGTAACAAAGACCGTCAAATAAAATACTGTACTATCATTTGCTTTACTGGAGATGCCATTTCATGCATCATTTAAGGACACATTGTTTCTGGTCATTTCTGTTAGGTCACCTTGCTGGCATCTTGTCGAGATGTGGTATATAGATATGTTGTTTATACAGGAGGAAATTCTGCAGTGAATACTGGAATGTGGCAGATCTTACTCTTCATTAAATACTCGTTGTTGAATCTGCAATGCATTCCTGGCAAAGCTCTGAGTACTATACATAGCAAACTAGAGAACTACTGTAATATTGTGAATGACATGCATCAGTAGAAGTTATGAAGTCATTACTGCATCTAATGCTCAGATGTGTGTTTCGTGTTTGTTTGTTTGTTTTCCTCAACATTCAATTGAGCTCTTTTTCTAATATGTTGGACATAATGTGGAAAACTGTCATAACTCCAAACTCGGGAAAACTGAACAACATGAAGATGTAATACTAACCTGGGAAATGTATTAATACCAAGAAATTAATACATGATTACCCTACTGTAAAATATAAACCAACTGTCATTATTAAACAAATTCTAACCCCTACTCCAATAACAAACCAAAAAGGCTGTGAAATATTGAAACCTTTCTGTTAACTAATTTCAGACAGCCAGGTGGTCAGCCTTGCTGGTTGGAATGATCTATGGCAAGAAGAGATATGGTGAGTCTTAGTTTCATGTCAAAAAGCTTGCATCAAATGTCACATTGTATTTACCACTGGAGAACATCAAGTAGCCACCATGGAACCAAACAAAAGTGGTGCAAAGCACAGAATGCAATACTTTATTTATATAAATGAACAGGCTTGCAAACCCTTTATCCTGTTTATACTGCTGTTCATAAGCACAAGTTTGGTTGATTTGATATTGCAAGGATTTCTGTACAAAAGTACTTGACCAAGCTTGATAACGTTTGTGTTACAAGTTATGAATTGGCTCTCTTTTGATGTCTCTCGCCTGATCTTGATGAAACTGTGCAGGGATGTTTGTTTTGAGATGATTTTCTACAGAATGCCTTTAATGTGATGGTTATTTGCTTGGTAGAGGATTTGTACGATCCCATCATACATTTCTGTATTGGTTAACCTGGGTATGTGACCCGGACTTTCACTCACTGCTTAGACACAGGGCAAGCTCATAGTGACAGTGGGTAACACTGTGTATTCAATTGCTGAAAAAGGCACAGATTTGTGCTCTAAATCACCCAGCTAAATCAGTTGGCTGGTCAGAAAGAAATACAGTAACAGGTTAACAATTGTTTTTTCCTTAAAATTAAATCAAAATAAATGTATATTCATGTGTTCCTTAGAGTGCAGTGTCTTCAGTAAAAATCAATTGAAATATTAAAATGCAGGTCAACCCGCACCTTCTTTTATTGTTACAGTACTCATGCATATAGGCATTTGTTTGGACCAGATCAATGCATAAAACATATCTTAACCTGATGACATTTGGCTTGAATGTCCCATGTGAATGTTACTATAAATGTGTTATTTGCATGTGAGACGGTACAAAAGACTGATCGTAAAGTGCATCCACCATGCATATGTCCTTCGCATCCATAAGTGTAATGGTTGTTATATTTGTTACTCAAACATTTCATTTACCACAACATATCAAACACTAGAATTTATTTGATTACTTCCTATTAAAGCAAAATCCTTACTGTTAATGTAGTTTCTGCAGCCTTGGTGTGTGAAGCATATACCCTTATTTAAAGCTGCATTATGTTTTTCACAATGTAATGCAGATTACCTGAAGCCCATTGCAGAGGAGGAGAGGATAGTGGAGGCTGCAGAGAAGAAGCAGCGTGAAGAAGCAGAGCGCATTGCAAAACAGCTGGCAGAAGGTACCCTTTCTTGCACTCTTAGAAAATGTACAGGGATGTACAAATACAGAAGTCTGTTTTTGTGGAGTTATGTAAAACATAACTGTGGCACATGCAGATAACCCTGGGGATAATAAACAGGTCAAATTGCAAACAGATTTAAAAAAATGTATGTATAAACAATATTTGTGTATATGAAGAAATATGAAGAAATCTGGGATTATTACCTTAATTCACAATATATTACTTTACATGTAGTTAATATCTAATTTTTATACATTTCCATTCTTTACAGCCAATGAAGACACCATCCTGAAATGAGCTGTGAATGAAAAAAATTATATTTTCTCCTTTCGTCTCAACCAGAAACTTTGATAAAAAAAAAAAATGTAATGTTTTGATTTCATAACTGCTTATCGCTACATGTATAAAGTAAAAGACTAGGAACAATAAATCTTTCCAAAACAAACTTGCATGTACTTCAAAACCAGAACTCTTGTTTCAATGTGTGTTGGACGGGTAGATTCTAAGACCAATTTGTCTCTTGTAAAGGCATGGCTCACAAAGGGTTAACCTGAAAATGGAAGGCGGCACCTCATTACTATTACATATACACCAAGAAACAGTCTCTTTCTAAAATGACATTTAGCCACAATCACATTCCAATCCTGTCCATAGCCTTATCCTTTAGAAATCATGGTACCTTACTATTTCACCTTCCCAAATTATATAAAGTAATAAAGTCCCCAAAATGGTCTGATAAATGCTACAATAGCTTACGTAGTTACAAAAAAACAACTCAACAAAGCCAGGGGTTCCCAAACATTTATTCGAGGCCCACTTGTTCAGCTTCATGAGGCACTGCGGGCCACTATTGGCGCTTTAAGAAAAATGACATTTTAACCATGTAACTCTGTAAATAGACTTAATCTAAATGGTTTGTTTTCATCTGAATCGTATTTTTTTCTTCATTAGTATTTTACTGTTTTGTTTATATATATATATATATATATATATACAGTGCCTTGTAAAAGTATTCAGACCCCTCTCATATTACTGAATTACCAATTCTCTCATATTACTGAATTACAAATGGTACATTGAAATTTCGTTCTGTTTGATATTTGATCTCAATCCCATTGAGAATCTGTGGCACTATTTGAAAATTGCGGTCCACAAGCATCGTCTAACCAACCTGAACAACCTGGAGCAAATCTGCCAAGAAGAATGGGCCAAAATCACTCTGACACTGTGTGCAAAGCTGGTACATAGTTACCCCAAAAGACTTAAAGCTGTTATTGCAGTGAAAGGTGGATCTACCAAATATTAATGTGTGGGGGTTGAATACTTATGCAAGCAAGATATTTCAGTTTTTTATTTTTCTTAAAAATATTTCCCAACTAAAACCAATGTCGCCTTACAATAATTGATTTTGAGTTTCAGTGTTTTAAAATGAAATATCAAACAGAACGAAATTTCAATGTACCGTTTGTAATTCAGTAATATGAGAGAATTGGTCAGGGGTCAATACTTTTGCAATGCACTGTGTGTATATATATATATATATATATATATATATATATATATATATATATATATATACACACATATAATAGTTAATTTATAAAATTGGTTAATCTGTAAATTAGCCAGTAAATGTATAGATTTACCAGCTCAACGGTCAATGTATAAAGTAACCAAGGAAATGTGTTAAATCTACATTTTCGCAGGTCAGTTTCTAACATAACCAAGGAGATGTTAGTTAATGCATATAGCTTAAAAAAAAACAAAAAAAAAAACACAGAGTTAATGCATTGAACTAAAAAAAAACCCAAGCACTGCTGACACAGCTTGCGCATCAGTAATTAGGCACATGGGGGACCAACCCCAACATTGAAATGGTCTGATAAGTCTTGATTTCGCCCATCAGCTCAAACAATAGCTTCTGTAAGCATTAATTCTTTGGCTATTTTATAAATTGACCTGTGAATTGCTAAATCTACACATGAACTGTAAAAATACATTGAATGTCGTTGCTCCTGTGGCCCACTCGGGACTACGTCCCACAATTTGGGAACCCCTCAACTAAGCTTGGTTTATAGTATGAGGGGTTTATCATACCTCTAAAGATTAAATGATGTGACTTTTTATTATTTACTGTAGTTTTGAGTGTGATTTTTGTATAGCTTATTTCTTCTGTCCCTCCTTGATATAGTGCGGTTTTATAAAAACATTTATTTTATATCAAGTTTTATACTGTCACACTAGCATTAGCCTGTTCACAAGGTATACTGTCATTGCCAGCACATCACAGTATAAACCCAGCACAAACTTAACAGTATGATGAGTAATTGTTTCAGTTCAACTTTATTTTATATTTGGTAGGTTTATATTAGACAATATGTGCTATATATATAACTACCTTCCCTGCCCTTCAACTATGAAAAGTGCACAGACTAATCAGGAAGGAGGCATAATCCCTTACTAGTTGCTATAAATCCCAGTATTTAGGTCATTGGCCAGTATAAGAAACTGCTGCGTTGTTTGTTTAAAGAGGGCTGCCTTAGCCAACAAGGTCTAATGAAGACACCAATATATCATTAACAGAAGACAATAAAAACACATTAAAAACGTCATCAATTTTTAAAGCAGTGCTTGAAAGGAAACCATTTGGTACAGATAAGGTATCTTGGAGATATATTTGTTGTAGAAGTCCAAGGCTTCTTGTCAACTTCAGGCTTTAACTGTCAGAAATTTAATTAATGAAAGCCATGTTTTCGATTGCTTTCGCAGAATCCTTATTTTAGCCAATTTTATTGCTGGTACATGTTCATTTTAAAGTTTAGATATGAATTGAGTTTTAAATAATCGTACAAATTAAATTGAAGATAAATGAAGAAAAGAGTAAATGTTTCTAGGTGGTTTGATCCCTAACTAATTCCAAACAGTAATCTTAGCTCTGATCACACAAAGATGCACTTAATGTACATTGTGATCAAGTAGCTTTAATAAAATGGTTAAATCTAGGTAGCCCCCAGGTTAACGTAGTAAAACTGAACCCTGTGCATTTCAAATTGACCTTCACAGCTTAAATATGATCACATTCAGCAACAGATGCTTGGAAAGTGCTGATTGTTTCTGATGGATAAGAAGATTTATTATTAGCTGGTGATTCACAGCTTGAGACACTCAGTCCTCCTTCCTACAACTGCAGGGCACATTTGTCCTAGGACATGCATTCAGAAAGATTCTACATTAAGCCATGATCATATTTAAAGGATCAGTGTCTATGGTAGGAAATTGGTCCCCTGCACTACGTTTCTATGGATACTTTTAAATTTTGGTAAAACTGGTCAGCCAAGTAACATTCTTTTTGTTTTTGGTAAACAGCCACTGCAGGTATGAAATGTTTAGATACCCACAAAAAAGAGGACTGTACAAGTTATTATATAAAAAAAATGAAGACAGTGATAAGACACAAAGCAAAGGACAAGAAAAAACGAATGCTTTGAAAGTTTTACATATTTATTTTTTCAGTAACATGTTCATTTTACATGACAAAGATATACCAAAGTTATGCTAGTTAACAATCATAGTGGCCTTGTGAGTAAATCTGTTGTTATCAGGGGTGTCATGGCGTGGCGTATAGGGAGGGCAAATGCCCCAATAAAGTACCTTTCTTCCCATATTCGGATCAGAAAATCAAAAAGCATCTCTTCAACCCTTACATCCCAGTGTGTTCTCAACGCCTTTGGTTTATAGATTATATTCAAATACAGTTTTCGTCGCAAGCCAAAAAGACAATTATAATACGAAGTATCAGATGCAGCTTCTAGCAACAGCCTGTTCTGATCTTGATGTGTAACAAACCTAAAATAGCTTCAATGTACAGCTTTAGAGAGAGACTAGGTATTGACCAATCAATAGGTGTAACCAGACTCAGTTAATAAAACAGAAATCTTACATTCCAATACTAATATTTGGTGTGAATGCCTGATATATTGTTTATAGTACACATTCCTTGAATGTTTTCAATGTCACTGTTATCAGCCTGCTGTAGATCGGTATTCATATATTCCACTGCAAGTTCCACATGAAGTCTCTTCATACCATTCTATTACATATTTTACATCAAATTCCAAACTACAATGTCAGTTATGGAACTCCTTAATATGCTTGTTATACTGAAGTGCAGAGATGAGTACCTTTGTGTATGACACTTAAAATGGAGACTGCAGATGTTCAAAAATCTTGACTACAAGAATTTGGATTAACCGCAGCGAATAAACATCTTTTAAATCATTGTTTCAGAGCTTTGAAAACATGTCTACCTCAATAGCTAGAGATACTTGCCAGGATCTGCAAACCCAGATGATTAGCCAGACACATTGTACCATACAAGAAAACTGAAGTTGCAGTATCGGGTATCTAGAAACACTGCATTTTAAAGACTTGGTTTATGTACAGTGTGCATCTTTTGATTCAAACATTTAAAAATGAAAACTGGACTCCATGGTAAGCCGCCATCTAACTAAATGTTTTTTGTTTTTTTTTTAAATTGAAAGTCAAATAAACTTACAAGAGTAATATATTTTTTTTCAGTCAAGGGTTAATTAACCTGTTTCATTTAGTATCAGTGAAAAGTGGTGGTTTTCAATCCACAGAGCACCTTCCAAACAAACAAAAAAAAGCCTGGCGTACTTCATCTGTATTTACATGATGAACAACAGTAAACCCACACGTAAGCCTCCACACACACATACACATATTTTGGTAGGCTAAAGGATATTAGCAAAAGATAATTTACAATGTTTTGCAACCACAAAAATGTAGCTATATAGACACGTTATTGACTAAATAAAGACGCACTGACAAGACAAACAAATGATGCTTCTGTTAAGTAATAAAAGGTGGGTACCGCATATTTTAGATTGCATATTAATATTGTCAACTGGGTCATTCCACAGTAATCACGCCAGGCCTAAAGTCATTTTGCATTTATCAACAGTTGGTAGTAAGAATCTGGACTAACTGGATAATGGGTCACATTGCTGAGTACACAATCTTTATGTCTGATTGCAGTTTCAGCATATAGTGTCCTAGAGCACTTTAACTTTTCTCCTGTGAGGAAAGGTCCTCCGGTTCGTGTAAATACATTGAGACTGGAAGCAAACAGGAGGAAAGGCAACCTGTTTAGTTAAACAAGTAAATCATACAAAAGCAAACGGGTAGAAACTCATTAAGCTGTAAGAAAAGCATTATACAATTACATGTGATTTACGTACTACCCACACACTGTAAATAAAGAACAAGTAAGGAGTCTTAGAAAAATGTTACTATGGGAAGTGCAAGTGAACAAAAAGGTGTGTTATAACCAAGGTTAGTTTATTGGCTAAAATAGGGTGTCCATGGTTGTAAGTTGTTACCTGAAACGTTTAAATTCTTTCTTTCTTTTCAGAATGGAACAAGACGCAGTTTAACTGAATAATTCATCACATCCCTCTCAGCCAAACAAAACGTTCAGTCCTGCATATTCCACATCTTATTTTGAACGAAAAACAATGACAAATTATATTACAGGCACATACCAGGGGTGACAGTATTATTATTATTATTATTTATTTCTTAGCAGACGCCCTTATCCAGGGCGACTTACAATTGTTACAAGATATCACATTATACATTATTTCACATTATACAGATATCACATTATTTTACATACAATTACCCATTTATACAGTTGGGTTTTTACTGGAGCCATCTAGGTAAAGTACCTTGCTCAAGGGTACAACAGCAGTGTCCCCCACTGGGGATTGAACCCACAACCCTCCGGTCAAGAGCCCAGAGCCCTAACCACTACTCCACACTGCTGCCCCAGTAAAATTCTTACGGAAAAAGACTGTACATTGTGAGGGTAATACTTACAACCTACACCTTATTTTACCTAAGGATGATTTTTATAAGTTAACATGTATAGTTTATGGTACAGGGTCAACTAAATATGAAAAATAAATAAATAAATTATTACTGCACTAAAGCAAAAACCATCAGCTGGACTACATTTTTATTTATAACAATGTAATCTGGATTTTGCTCTAATAAACTGTTTCAAGGTAAGAACATAGGATTTTTTTTTTAAAATCTTTTTACCTTGACCAATGATTTAACAAAATGTGACAAAAAATATATAATTAATTTATATTAATTATAGTGACCAAAAGTAAGGAAAGAAAACACTGAAAAAAAATGTGCAAGAGATAATAATGCTGAGATGATCAAGTCCCTGTATGGTTATGATGTGTAGCCTGCATCAGCAGAAGAGCAACCGGAGCATTTGTAGAAGGAAACTTGGGATAAATAATTTAAAACAAAAAGGGGAACATTAGAAAAAGGTCTAAAAAGATAAAACCGCAATAATTCCTGCTTATTGATTTAGCCAAGAGACTAACCACTTTGAAACTACTTCAATCTACATTAGTAACCACAAGTAACCAGGCTTCATTCTGAGAGGTCTCACCCTTGACAGGTAGGTTGTAACATTTGAGTAAATTGAACACTAAGGAAAGTACACATTAAATAAATCCTTTCGTTTCTAAAGCTCTTGTCATAGCACCCACCTTCCTCCTCCACCTTACATGGAATAAAGTGCTGATAAAAATGTAAACGGAGGGTGTCTGGTGTGATGCTTTAGGTGCCATCCTGGCTGCCATAATTCTAACGGGTCCCCCACAGGGTTCTGCAGCAGGTCCTGCAGCTTGCAGTGAATAAGTTTCCCTGGTTCAGTCAGTTCGAGGGTTTAGGTCTTTATTGTGCTGGGCAGGGCCTGTGTACCCCAGAGAGCAGCCAGGTTTAGCATATTGAGCAGGTCTTTGACTGTGTTCCTCCTCCGCCACCTCCTGCAGCAGCTATGGAGCAAAACATCACCACTTATTATTACACCTGATATTTACTATTATAATGTTTAGACTGAAGGAGGTATTTTCAAAGCGTGGCCATTTTATGATGAGTAAATCTGTTTACCTAAACAACATAACCTGAGCATTGCAGAACATACAATTAAGTAGAACTATAACATTTTAAACTGTAATTATTTTATTTGCCAGTTCCTATAATTTACAATGTAAAAATATCAAAGCTATTCAGGTCCCACAAGGTCTTACACATGTATTAATTCTTTGTCTAATTCTAAATTATCACTTGCAAAAAAATCTGAACCCTAGAACTTGAATTTCTAGCCAGTTCTATTTAAATGTGGCAAGCTTCCTTATTGGTCAACAGCAGACGCAAGCAAACACGACAGTTACAGGTTAAATATGATTTTAATCCATGATGGCAAGCTACCTATGAGAGTGGAAGCCTCAGTGGGTTGTATGTGGCTCAGGTGGAGCAATTGGGATTAAAATCCTATTATTAGCCTGTAATCACCTTTCTGGATTATACCATCTACAGTATGTAATGGAATTTCTTTTAAAGTTTTGTTCAAGATATTGATATGCTATCGTTCAGATATGTGATTTCATGTAAAAACTTGCTCGTCTTTTTCTAGCAATCCACCCATGTTTGTTACAGTATAACTAGTACATGTAATAACCAGTAAAGTTAATAACTTTACAAAGCATTCAAAAACACTGGTATGCGTCTGCATGTGCTAATATTGATTAATTTCTCAAAGAGTAGTTATGGCATGGGTATGTTGCATATTAACTATCTTAGGTTGTATCTTCCACAGATGCATATGTCATTTTCATCCCAGTTACTCTAAATTTACTCCAAAGAATGGCATAGAGGTTATCATCTTTGTAGTTCCAGCAGCTACAGATGGTCCAGCTTGCTACAAGATTTGACCATGTGGGATAAACAGTCACAGGCAACCATGACAACCACTGAGCAAAAGCACTGTTTGCAGGGGAATTTATTATCACTGATATCTCCTAACTTCGCCACAACTGGAGGGGTCAGCATTATTGCAACAGAAGTGTTTCACACTATCCTGCTATAGCAGAAGGTTATTTTACAGGAGGACAGTGAAGTCACACACATAGTATGAGTTAAATGGCTTCAGTGAGGAGTCTGTGCAAGTACTGTAAAAGGGTACATAGTGATACGTTGTTCTCACCTTGTGCTTTTGCAGCCTCTGCCTCTTCTTTCTTTTTCTTCTCCTCTTCAACGGCCTTCATTTTCTCATCGTAAACGTCAGCCTGTGCCTTCCACTCTTTTCTGTTGTTCAGCAGGCCATCATACATAGGCAGGATTGCCTCGTGGAAACGGGAGAACTCCTGGTACAGACAGCAATGAAGCAGTGGAGCATTAAAGTAAATGAATACATCTGCTCTTATCAACACACCTGGCTCCATACATACAGATTTTGTTCAAAATTGGGTAAGGGATTATGACAAGTACATATTAGTATAGGTAAGCTTTTGTTGTTAGAATCAGAGTGATCAAATGACAGCTTGAATTTGTTTTTCTTAATAGAGGGCTATTTCATAGGTATAAGTCCAACAGGTCCAAAAATAATCTCTTTTTAGAAATGGTGATGCAAAGCACAGAATGGGAATATATTAAGAGCCATATAGTTATACAGTAGATATTATTTTTAGCCAGTACAGCAGCACTGAACAATTGGCAGCCCAATCAATGTATTAGTACTGTAAGTCTCAGATCAGTGCTGGTTTCAACCTGTTACCATGTGTTTCATCCCATTTGGCAAGTGTAATTTCTGTATGAAAACAAAAACTGAAGAGAACTGAAAATGTGCATATTATACCTTATACACAAATGTGCAGACAAAGTCGATGAAACCACACTGTAGCTTCGGGAGTTCCGCTGCCTTGTTTCTATCCATCATAGGCTAGAATCGGCAAAACAAACAGATTTGCAATCAATTTAATGTATATTTTCACTTATGGTTAGCCAATGAAAATAATAATAATAATACATACAGTATGTTAGTACATACAGTAAATAAATCATGATAATTACGGGTAGACATATATCATAAAATTATATATTAAACTTCCCACAGTATAAAAACCATGCAGGCACTCACAATGGGCTGCTGATCTAAAACAGTTCTTTCCAAGTCACCTTGCTCCCAGAATTCTGCTGCTACTGAAAGAGCGACCTGTGAAATAAAGACACCATTAGCTTGATTTACAATTTACACTAACAACTGAACATAATGTAGCAGAGAGTTATAAAGAGTTACAATTAATCAGAGATGAATTTCAAAGTCAAGAATAAGTCAAAACAGAAAGTACAAGTCCAAAAACACCAGATTATCACAGTGCTTTCCAAGATAACCAGTGTGACCTTCCCATACAATAACATTTCACCCCATACAATAATATTGCTTGACTCACCTTACTCTGGACCTCCCAAGGTTTTGTAATAGCAGATAAGTCACATGCTGTCATCATCATGGCCCTACATAAATATACAAATACAGAGTATGTTGTATATATTAACATGAATTAGAAGTTATATGTTCAAATCCTACCAGGAACACACTGGTTGGATCTCATGACCTCCGTTTCTTAGCGCAACACCAACAGAGCACATTGTTTAAAGATGTAAATGCCAACCACAGTGTGGTTCCCACTACTTTCATTAACTTACATTACAATCTCTTTCCTGGTGGTCTCCAATGAGAGGAAATCGACCCATTTGTTGTCATCTTCGTATGTTTTGGACAAATCTACAATCTTCTGGAACATTGTTCTTTTTCTGCAATGTAAAAGTAACACGAGGCATTACATTTATATTTCATACAATCAGTCTCAAATTGATCTCTCTATAAAATAACATGTTAGGCTTAAAACAGAATTGCATTACATAAACTCTGGTTTGAGGCTTAGATACCATATAAAAAAGCCCCTTGATATTGACTTGGGGCTTGGTGGTGCAGTGAGCTACTAGTCTTTCTCTTCTTGAGTCTTGTTCACGTCACAAGTGAAGTTTGTTTGGTAGTCAGCAAAACAAAACCGCCTCCCAGTATGGAATAACTGACACTGGGCATATGTGTAGACTTTTGAAAACCAGGGCAGACACCAATGGAGGATCCTTATAACAGTTTAACAAACTATGTCCAACTGAAGACAATGAAAAAGACTTCTAGTCAAAACATCTGTCATTGAATGCATTTAGTTTCTTTTAGTATTTCTTCTATCAAATGCAATCCAATGAGGCAAGTAGTCTATGACTACTTGCTTGTGTCAACCCTGCTTAGTGAATAAATATAATGGTTTCCAGTGCTATACTACCAATCCATAGCAACATACAGTATGTACCATTATAATATGGTGATATTGTGGTTTAAAATATTGTTGTTTTGGCTAATAATTAAAGTCAAGAAAAAATGTAAGATCTTAAACCAGGTTCAAAACACATTCTGATTCTAGTGTGTTCTTGTGTTTGTTTGTTTGTTTATTGAAGAATGCCATTCACACTTACTTGAAGTAAAGTGCCAAGTCAGTTGCAATAATGGCAATATCCATGAGATGAATCACATGGTCCATCTGCCTCCTGTTCAGGTTTTGGTAAATGTTTAAACTCTGGAAAAGTCAAAGGATAGTCTTCCACTGTATTTCACACAACTGCACTAAATGTGTAACAGGAAAAAATTGAAATGTATTATAAATATACAGTACACACCTCTTCCGAAAGCAAAAATTTGCCAAATTCCAAATGGTGCCTCTCTAGAATTGATGACCCGTGAAGTTTTGCCAGTGGGTTTTGAGATCTGAAAGAACATGTAATTATATTTATTCTCATAATGCTTTATTGGAAATGCAGAAAACACTGTATCACTGGATTTCACTAGAGACCTTCCAGTTACATAAAATGCACTGATTTGCATTTGATTTCACTCAACTGCCTCAATGTTAAAGCATAATTTTTCAATAATTGTTTTAGTTATCACATGCGCCTGGTTATAAAGTATGGATACTGTAGTTGTGAGTAGGTTTATAGTAACTCCACAAAGTCTTCAAAGATAATTCAAGCAGACACTCAACTAATTGTTTCTGAGAGCACAGCAACAAACAGCTCTGAAAGAACTCGCCTTAACGAGACTACATCAGCTCTAGATTTCCATTTCAGTTCTAAAACATACTCACTTTATCTGGTACAGGTTGTTAGTTCCTCTGTGATCGATATCATGCAAGAAACCAGCTGTAATCATAGCCATAACCTCCAAATCTGTGTAATATCGCTTCAGCTTCCCAGTCTGTTAGAAGCAAACAAAACATGTGCATACCCCACTTATTGTCTTTGCTTTGATGTTACCTCACCTTACCAGCGAAACCATTAAAAATGCACCTGTAGTTACTGCAGAAGAACAGGAACAAATAGAGGTATGTTGTTACCAGCAACGTTCTGGTTGTTACTACAGGATTACCATTTTTAAAAATAAATATTGGCATTTGACATGATTAGTTTGAGAAAACGAAGTAACATGAAAACAATGCAAGTTCATTTTAGGCTTACCGTTAGTAAAGTGAACATGGTTTGTCCAACATTGAAACCATGGCGCCAGTTGTGGTAGGTGATCTTCCTGTAACCTTTACTCACTGAGTACATAAACCGCACCAACACCTAGAATAGAAGTCGAGGACATTAAATGCAGTAGAACCTAAATGTCCAGGAAAACATGTTAACGTAGTGCTTGTTTTTATTTTATTTTAAACAAAATGCATTCATGCATCTTGCTCATTCAGCTTTCTTTGGCTTGAAAAAAAAACTAAAAACTGTGCTTTGTTTAAAACTAATATTTACTAGTAAAGTTGCCTGTACTTGCTTTGAAATCTGCTTCACTTTTGTCTGGATCTTGTGCAGTTATGTTATCTGGTTGCATCGCGCGCATGGTTGAGTGATTGCATACTTCCGGTTGAAAGTGGGGTGTTAGGTTGACCGGTCAGTTCATAAGTTTGGTGTTCATAACTTTGAGGTTCTACTGTAGGTGTATTGAGGGCTAAATACTTAGATTAAACAGACCCTGGTATAGAGCATTTGTTAAGAATAGTATTTGTATATAAATGCATATTCACTTAGAGGTAAACCATCAGTTCCCAAAATAACTGAGTCAGTTAGCATTTCCGAAACGAATTACAATACATAGTATTGTTGTAATCCACTGCATACCTCTTGAGGAATTTGGAACTTTTTCACCACCCCGACCTCGTAGTACATCTGGATACCACACTTGACCAAGTCCAGTTCTGTGCAGTCAAAGTCTGAGAAGTGAAACTCATAAATCTCAAATTTGGTAGGTCCGGGAAGTTCCTTTTTCTGTAAACAGTCAAACCCAGAATTGATGATTATGATTATGATTATGATTATGATTATGATTATGATTATGATTATTACTGCTAGAAGGTACAGTATTTGCATAGATTCTCCCTACCAGGATGCTGGCAAGTTCATCCTCCTCACATTCTGAAGGCTCTTTTCCATAGACCTCTCTTGTTTTCTGTATGAGTGTAAAGAGTGAAATCACCATTGCATTTCAAGGACAGAAAAAAAAATAGTACCCAAGTGTACCTCCCATAATTGCAAAGATTAAAAGTTTGCTAGTCTGGGAGCTTTGTTAAAAAAATAAACTTGTTATTGGATGCGTGTCCATTGTACAAAATTAGGAACACTAATTATTATGATTTGTTTATTTAGCAGACGCCTTTATCCAAGGCGACTTACAGAGACTAGGGTGTGTGAACTATGCATCAGCTGCAGAATCAATTACAACAACGTCTCACCCGAAAGACGGAACACAAGGAGGTTAAGCGACTTGCTCAGGGTCACACAATGAGTCAGCAGCTGAGCCGGGAGTCGTTTTCTTTAACCACTGGACCACACAGCCTCCATGTTTCATTTATTAATTATAGTTATTTTCTCTGCCATTACCTACCAAAATGTTTTGGATTTCATCATTGCGGCATTTCACGTGGTAGAGCACCATGTCTTGAGCAATGTCTTTACGATTCTCCAGTCTGTTCATCTTGTCGTAAGTGTCTGTGTTGAGTACTGACCAGCCGAGGAACTGAGTAAGAGACTGAACCAAAAGAAAACGAGTCACTGCAATGTTACATCAATGAAAGTGTTCACTTGAGTCTATAGTAACATTTTTCAATTGCTTCAAAAGGCTAATACAGGGAAGTGTTAGTGATCCCTTCAATTCTCCTCTTCGCCATCTATTTGGATGTAATAACGGATAGCAAACTCAGTCTACTCTACCTCCATGAGTGTTTCATCCTGTTCATCAAATGGCTTGCCATCTTTTCTGTTGTAGAAAGTGGCCACACCAACAATTTCTTCTTTCTTGTTCACGATGGGCAAAGACAGGACATTCTTGATTGTCCAACCGCTGTCATCTAATGGTTCACTCTGAAGGGAGAGGTGCACATGTTTACTATGGGTCACTCTGAAGGGAGAGGTGCACATGTTTACTATGGGTCACTCTGAAGGGAGAGGTGCACATGTTTACTATGGGTTTCGTTAAAGAAAGCAGACTCTGAGTTAAACAAACTACTGACCTACTTACTACGAAGCTCCAACAAACATACTCATGCTTCTTTTCTCATAGAATGCATTCACATTTCTGTCATAGGTTCAAGGAAAGCTTTGTACCTGAAATGTAAACATATCTTCTGAAGGTGCGTTCATAAGGTTACAGATCTGAAAGACAAAACATGTGTTATTGACATTCACCAAGAAAACAGACAGTGTTTCCCTCCAATATTTCACAGTAATTTCATTTTAGTATCTACATCTTCATCGAATTAAAAAAAAAATCTCTGTAATATGAATTTAAGAAATATGAATAACCATGTTGGCCAAATATGTTTGTGACATTACATATATTTCTAAGTACAGCTATAGTCTCTTTCATAGATTTCTATCCATTATACAATAATGCAGTACATTTGTCTTTTCAACTGAGCTCAACAAAAGTCATTCTGAAGACCATAGAGTACCTTTAGATGTATTTTGGGCAAATACAAAGGTTCCACATGCAAACTGAACTGATCCCCAACACATTAAAAAAGTTACATTGGTCCAATAACATACACATGTTTATTATAGAATGTACAGCAACTTACAAAACCACTTTCTGCAACATATGTAGGTAGTCCACTAGCGAGTGCCCAGTGATCTGGTGTGGGATTCCTGAAAGCAACATGACAATGAATAACATGTTATGCTGTCCAAGATTCTAAATGATTCTGACAAACAATAGCTGAAGGTTAGCTTTGTTAAGGTAAAATACTGTAGATACATGTTTAGCCAGATTTTTAAAAAGGCACCTACGGTATAACTTTAATGTCCTCTTTTCCATGGAGAATATAGTCAATTACTTTGTAGAAGATGATTTCCTGAAAAAGAAGAAACCAATCTTATATATTGATTTATTCTTAAAAAGATTGATTGATAAGAGATACAGTGTGAGACTGTGGTATATTACACAGAATAATATGAAATGGCATGATATAATACAATGTTTTTTTTGTCCCAGCTCTCCTTATTGGTGAGCAGAGTGAGAAAACATTTTCTAGTTTTCAGAAATCTTCTCTGACAAGTTCTGATAAGACTCAAAATAACTTATGAGCCCTCATCATAATTTAGTAGTTGTAAAGTTTAAAACACATTTACCTTCCTTTCCCATTGTTTACTATGTGTTTATATTACATATATTTTGGTAGCATGGACATTTCCTGATCCTCGACGGTACTGATGTAATTACACAGTAATACAATTTACCATGTAAGAGTAATGGTAATTACCCAGTTTTATATGGCATGTCTATTCATGACCTGTATTCTAAAGTTCTACCGAAACTTCTTAGAAAGATCACAAACCCTTTTAAAAGTTTATTTTTCAAAAGGAACATCTAATTTGTGTGCTTTTAAATGTAATGCTCATGAAGGTGAAGGCCAATGGTAATTAGGTGTCCAAGATGTTCCCGCCTAAATGTCCTCTAATTCAGTCCAGGGCTTCTTTCCTTTTGATGTGGAGTAATGTCCACTGGGGCAAAGCTGACACTACCAAACTTTAAAATTTCGAAATTAAGCTAAATAATTAGCCAGTTGCTATTGTTGTTGTTGTTTTTTCAATGAATGAATTAATTTATTTTTTACTTACCTGATAATGTTCTTGCATTTACCATGGTATAACATAGCAGTTGTTTCATGACAACACAAACTTTTAGAACCGTGAGTGGTTTTTACAGACTTGTACACTGTACAGTGCTAAATAAATTAATTGTACACTTACCCTCCCATCTGGTGTCTGAGGTCCAGAGTATGGTGGAACTTCACCCATTAGGATAGGCCACAGGTCAAAGAATTCCTATACAAGACAAAACAGGTATACAAATTGGATGATAAATTCATTCTTATTCATGTTATTACAACATAGACATGACAGAATCACAGTTGTACTGGCAAAAATCCCCTGCACCCTACAGTTCATATTATTTAAATAGCTTAGAAACATATTTATATAAATTTAACTTTAAAATAATAGCTACAACTGAATATGTCCCTCATTTTGAAGCAAGGACAGAATCATAGGCAAATTCCAGAGAGAAAAATAGAGTTAATTGTATAAAGCTAGCAAAAAAATAAAATAAAAATCAAGCAATAATTGTACTGCCCTTTCCTGGAACTACGTTGTTTATTACTAGTTTTATACTTTTTACTTTAAATTGTTTTACTCCTCACAGATAATTTGGCTTTTGCCTGTCTATGCTAAACTATTCTAATTACTTTTTGACCTCACCTGGTATATTGACTTTTGAATGCTTTGGCACAAAACCGAAGTGTTCCATAGTGACTGATTCTGACATTTACACGCTGCCATGGACATTCACACAGCTGTAATAATTGAAGCGATCCTCTCTGCAGCAGCTCTTAAGGTGTAAATGTTTTATAGTGAATCAATAGAAGCTGACGTACCTTATCCTTTGTCATGTCCAGCAGCCCTACTGAGTATCTGTCACAGTTTAGGTATGCCCTCACTGTGTACAAGGCTTTGTGAAACTGTCTCTCAATATCTGTCAACTCTTCAAATACCTTGTTAGCAGACCACAAAAGAACCTATGAATAATTAAAAAAAATAAATAAAATCAATTGATTGACACTGTTACAATATTTGCATTGATCACATTGCAGGACGTATCTGTCAGTAATTTGTTTTTTGATTTATTTTTGTACCTGGGTCAGTAAACTATTGCACTTCCAACTTTTTACAGTTTAATCACTGCTTTTACCTATTTTGGCTTCCACAATCCACCCAGCTATTTCAGGGTCAACAAACAAGTTTTCAGTTTGCACTTATGGAAGGGATGAGGCACTAACATTTTAGGTCTGTACAAAATCATTAACTTATTGAAACTAGTAATTGGACTTGTCAAGCCATATAGCCTAGATTCCACAAAAAAAGTCCTACAGTATAAATATATACATTACATAAAACATAGATGAACGTCTGACTCTAGAGGCACTTCCAAAACCCCTGTACCAGCAATATTTACCTGTCCTTTACGTGTCTCACAATTGTGCAGGTAACTCAGGTGGTAAATTTTGAGGTTTAATGAGGCAAAATTTAAATACTTCAGAAAAAGCTGCAAGAAAAAAAGGAAAACATTGGCTAGTTTATTTTAACTGAGAAAACAGCATAACACCAGATTTCCATGGTGGAATTTGGTGCTACAAAGTTATCAAAAACATGGAGTATAACTTTTATGCCACATTTCCGTCTGCACCACGAGACTGTAAACTATGATCTCATCTTGGGATCTACTGTTTCCATCTGATGTCATTCAATAATTTATTCACCTTCTTCCAATATTTCCCTGTTGTAAAACCAACTGACAGCTCTTTTAACAGTCACATTTAGGTTCCTTCACATTGAATGCACATTAGTTAACTTCCTCCATAAGAAAAGGATTGGGAGACTACATTCTGCCTGTCCACAATCTTAACTGGGGATGATGAAACCTCAATTCAAAGTGGTTTTATCTGCTGCTGATGGAAACTAACAGAACTCATTTCAAATCACCTTGACATTGGTCGCAATGGCAGATGGGAACGTGACATTAGTAGTCTATAGGGTCCAGGGTTGGGAAGCATTGACCTAACCCATAATCTGAAGTGGACTCGGTACTTACATCTTCATCCTCCTGAGAGAAGCCAGAACCCTCTATCTTGTTCACAGCCATGATCACTGCCACAATGTCTTTGCCGTTCATGATGGGAGTAGCCAGTATGCTTTTTGTTTCATAGCTTGTGAGGGTATCCACAAAAGAGCTGAAGTGGCTGGACTGGTTTAAAAAAAAAGAAAATCTGTTAAGTTCCATGTGAATCTGAAGTTTTTATGTACAGGGTTGATTTCATTCTAATGATTTATTGTCCTGCTGCCATTGGGTTGGGCATATGCAGGTAGGAAAGGGGTACCTTCATATCTGACTGGGTTTGAATAAAATGTTCAGATAGCAACAGCCAGTAAGTTATTTTTAGAATTTAAAATGTGCAGAATTGTGCCACTAGGTTTTGACCACAGAGGACATCTGTAATAATAAGTACTGTCACAGACAAAAGTATTGGCACCCTACTCTTCATATAAGATAATTCAAGAAAATGTTTAATACAAGCGTTTAGTGAACATTAGCCACTAATTAATATGACAAATACCACATACACAATTTCTGGTAGTTAAACAAACAATCTTAATCAAAAGCACTTAATCAATTTCAAATATGTGTTCATAGCACAAGTATTGGCACCCATGCTTTAGTAATTTGTGTGTCCTCCTTTGCTTATGTTATGACTTTCAGACATGCTAGATAATTCTTAACCAGTATGTTACATCTTGGTGGAATCTGGGCCCATTTTGTCTTGCATATTTCCTTCAGCTCAGACACATTGGATACACAATGCTTGGCTACAGCTTTTTTTCAGATCAGTCCAAAGCATTTCTCTTAGATTGAGATCTGGTGATTACAAGGTCATTCCAGAACTTTTATCTTAATTTTCTTCAATTCCAGAGCTGACTTAGCCATATGCTTTGGGTCATTATCGGGTTGAAAGATAAACTGTCTGCCAATCAGCCTACGATGGCACCATTGTCATGTTTTGATACATGGTTGCATTCATTCAATCTTCAATCACATGAATGTCTCCAGTCCCTGAACTGCTAAAACACCCCCATATCATGATCAAACCACCACCATGTTTAACAGAAGCAACACAGTTTTCATACTATGGTCCATTTTTGGGGAAAAGTTCTATTTTAGTCTCATTGGACCAGAGAATTTTGTTGAAGAATGCTTCTGATTCCTGTTCCATGTCTTGGCTTATTTAACACGGTTTGTTTTATGAATTGTCTTTAAAAGTGGATTGTAGTGAGGTCTGCATGTATACAACTCCTCTTTGTTCTGTGTCATTGTGCACTATTGTACCTGATGCTGCTGAATCTTTCTTTAAGTCCTTGGCTTTTAATCTTGGATTTTATTTAGCTGCTCGGAAGATTCTCCTACTTGCTGTGTGCGTAATTTTCAAGCATTTTAGGTGAATTTGTTCTGTGGTACTTCTTGATTATTGCTCTGATTGTGGATTTTGGTATTCCATATTACTTTGCTACTGCTACCAGTGCTTTTCGCAAATGTGAATCCTACTCTTTTGTCTTGACCATCATCTGCTGGGTTGCCAAAACTATATTCTTGTTGGAAAAACTACTTGTTTTTCTGGCTATTGATTTTCTAAAGCAGCTTAGTTACTGTGTAATGGTTTTCAATCAATGAATATATATATTTAATCGGTTATATTAAATGTTTACAGACTTTTAATGTAAAGGTGCCAATACTTTAGTCATGAATAAATATTTGCAATTACTTAAGTGCTTTTTTTAAAAAAAAAATATATAAATATTGTTTGTTAAACTACCCAAATGTGTGTATTTTGGACTTTGTCATATTAAATTAGTGGCTAATGTTCACTAAATGCTTGTATGTTGCATCATTTCTTGAATGATCTTGTATCAAGTGTAGGGTGCCAAAACTTTTGTCTACGACTATCTTCCACATTACAAACTAAACAGTCAACAAATGTTTCTTAATACATACTTCACAAAACATGTTCAGTAATACATTTCGAAGTCTTAATATGATGCCTACTGTAAAAGGGGCGTTCACTTTACAGATACAACCTGAGATTGCTAGTATCTAAAAATAAAAGGCTATGGGTTTTCAGTGAGAGTTATGAGCAATACAAAATGAATGCTAGATAAACCCTTGATATCTTTGGTGGAATGGACTGCAGTCTGGGTTCATTTCCGTGTCACTTTCACTTGATCCACTTTGTGATTCTATTTTGGCAGGGCTTACCAAAATCTTCTATGCAGTGGATTCCAAATACTGCTACAGTGTTTCTTGTTAATAGTCATGTAAAAATAACATTACTCACTCTTGTCTTTCCAAGGTTTTTCCTATTAACAAATTGACTGAATTCTGAAATAACAGAACACACAGGCCCAATTTTATAAAGGGGGAAAACCGACCGCAAAAAGCCACGTATTGTGCGTGTTCAGTACGGCCGCACTCAGTGTCAAAATAACGACCTATTTTATAAGACTAATTAGGTGAAGAAGGCGACTCCGCAATCAAACAATTTAAATACCCCTCACCGCAATTAGCGGTGGAGAATTACACACCTTTCACAATAAACAGCGGGTTTGGGTCAACCCTGTGTGTGTAGGCTACACATTCCAAAAGAAAATGAATGACACACAAAGACCTCAGCCTGGTACTAGCCATGGTGATGAGGATGATCGGAAGCGAAAACTGAAATTTACCAATATGGAAGTGGAGATTTTGGTACAAGCAGTACTTGTAACACATGAAGATGTGTTACAAGCTCGAAATACACCACCTGAACAAATTAATAATATATGGAATGTGTGGTGGCTTCTTAATAAACAAATGTACCACTTCAGAGTTTGTAGTCTAGGTTGCTTATACATTACGACGCATCATCCAGTTACTGTGCTTCACATACTAGTTCAGCTTCTTATTTCATATTGAATAATTACAAGCTTATAGACTTTTCAAACTTCAGAAACAATACGTTTTATTTACTTGCATCCATGGCAGTCAAATATGAGAGGTGAAAGTAACAAAAATTAAATAATGAATGACAATTCATTAAATGTTAAATTTAAGCAAGTATCGCATATTGAATTTTAGCATCAAATAATAAATACTAGCATTAAATATTAAATTCATGTATCAAATGTTAAATTTTAACATCAAATAACAAATTCAACATTGAATATTAAATGCAAGTATTGAATGTTAAATACTACCATCGAATGTTAAATGCAACAGTGGAAAGTTAAATACATTAAATATGAGCTTTATCCATTCAATGTGCCTTATCCATTCAATATGGTTTTTATCCATTCGATACATGCACTTGCAAACTGTCAATCAATCCCATCCGCCCCGCCCATTCCCACCCCTTCCACATCAGGGAGATCGGTGTTCCTCCTTATTACCCGTTAACCTGTTCCTTCAATGAGAGGCACCTGTCTTGTGCCGTCTGTAGAAATTAAAGTGTCTTGTTGTTTTACCTGTTTTGTGTGTAATGAGTTGCATATTAAATAACGTTATTAAGACTTGCGTTTGTTTTTACAACGGTTTTTATTTTATTTTATTAGGTTCACATGGCTGAAGCTGCTAGGCCCGATGTAGTGACCCAGCTACAGAACTACGCTCGACACAAAATTATTCTAGCGAGAAATATGCTTGAAACTAATACCAGTGATGATACCGTTTTGCTTAGACTGGCATGTTAACATTTTTACTGCCGTATCAAAAATATTCATTATCAGTTCACAGGCTTGGTACAACTGTACAGCAGTAAAAATGTTAGTGCACCGGATGAGCGGAAAATTAGCTTCACTCAATAATCAGTATAAACAACAGGAAGAATGCATTAGTTAACTAATTCCATATCAATACCAAGTTGGCCTTAAAGCAGTACTATGCTGCTAGTACACTAACTTCATATTGGTAGAATAATTTGTATTATTATTATACACAGCAGAAAAGAGTGATGTTAAAGGGATGCTGTATACCGTATACAATTTTGGAATATTTAATTTCTTATCAGTTTAAAGTCCTACTATTTCAGTTCTGTTTAATTCTCTATTGCGGTTTCTGGTTTGATTTCCATGCTTACAGACTAGTGTCCTTTTTATACTACAGGGGCTGCTTCTGAAAAAAGCAAGATTCTAGAAATGACCACTAGGGGTCTTCAGCTGTAAATTATGCCCCTCTGCAACTATGGCAACTGTGAGTTTGTAAACGGAAAATGGTCACAGCATTATCTAAGTAGAAACAACAGCAGATATTAAATCAGATGCTACACACTGTATTTCCCTTGTCTACTATCTTGTGTATTTAGTCAACCTTTGTTGACCCACTTGCTCAGGTATAGCTTGAAGAAAAGTAATCCCAGGTATTATAACTGGGCGGCAGGGGATGACAGAAGTAAATGAGATTACACCAATAGGATTGTAATGATCTCAATATATATTTAAATACTCTATATTCTGCTATATATCTTTCAACACACCACTTCCCATACTTTCTGCTCTTTAATTGTCTTCAATACTTTTGTTTAACGTATTAATAAAGAATATGGATGCTGGAATAAGCTTGTTATGAGATAAGTTCCCAAAGAAGGCTCATGGATTGTTGCTGAGATATCTGGGAAATCTTGCCAAATGTTATTTATGTTATAATTTTCATAACATTTGTTCTGGTTTAAAAAATGTTCAGATTATAGAATAGGTATTGCAAAATGGTCATTAAGATGATTTGTGGAACATTACAACACTTGACATTTACCAAAAGATGACCTGTAGAAAGGACCCCAGTGTAACCAAAAACTAAAACAATCACAAATGTCTTACACTCGATAATCTATAGTATTGCTTCTAAAATATCATTTTAACTGTGACCACCTAGTTGCCACTGTTGTTTAAAGTAATAAGAATCAAGGTAAACAACATATCTATACGAATAGATAGTTCCATGTTATATTTTACATGTCTGCTTTGAAATATAATTTTTTTTTTTGCTGAGATTACAACTAGCACGGTTTGTTTTGGACCTGTTCTTTCACTCTCTGAAACATACCACTATATTCCAGTGGGAAAATACTTAGCTATTTCAAAGTCCTACTGAAGATAAGGGATTACAGTTAATATGGGGAATATGCAGGAGAAACAAAAGGGCAGCTTGTTGGAACCTTTAAACCAAAACCTACCTCTTTGACATCTTTGATGTTTACGGTTTTCTTGGTTTGGGCAACGTTTCCTACTACGCCCATATCCAGAGGGAAGACAATTTCTGAATCTGGCTGGACCAGACAATCATCCATATGTGCATTATAATGGACATTAAAGAGCCTGGTGGCCAGCTCAGCTACACCATTCCTTTGGCGGTACATAAAGAGACTGCATCTGTCTGCATGGATGAGGAAGCTGATCCTCTTCAGCGTCTTGAAGACAACTTTCTCCATATTGATGCTTTCCTGCATGTCTCGAATGAGCTCAAACAGAATCTCACTCTCCTCCACCTGACTGAGTTCCCTGAAAGATGTAAAATCCACCAGGGGCTCAGCCCTGCCTAGGACACTGGCAATAGCCTCAGGTCTCAGCTTTTTGTCAAAGTACTGCCGGGCAAAAGACAGGTTTCCATCAAGGAACTTCTCCACATCTTCCTTGTTGATGCTCATTGTTGACTTTGGCTTTTTCAGCCCAGTCCTCCACTATTTTATCAAAGTTGATTCCAGATTTTTTTTAGATTTTTTTTATTATTATTTTTTTTTTTAATAAAACCCTGAAAAAAAATTAAAGGGTATATTCCATGGACTCCAAACAATTTGAAAAAAGATCCCAAACAAGACACAGCTCTAAATCCTGGCACCTGCAGTAAAGGCGCTGGGGCAAGCAGAGACCAATCTTACTGTCATCAGCAAGATATTTTCTTAATAATGTTGAAGGTGAACCCTAGCTCGAGCAGATCTTCTCAAGCAAAACTGATCAGGTGATCTGTCCCAAAGCTGATAACCAATCTAAAAGGCACAGTTAGTGCCTCTTCCTGAATTTACCTGCAAAAATATTATTTTAATTTTCTTTTGATTTACATTCATTTGCAAATACCATGCTTCCATGAATTTCGTTTTCTTTCACGGCTCCCCTTACACAGCTGCCTTGGCACAGGTCACAAGCTCGTTGAGTTCTTATTTAAAAACACACTCCTTACTCCTAATCCCTATTTAACTAGGTGACTATCTGATTATATCTGCACCAATAACAGTAGGGCTAACTTGCAGTGACACCCCTTAACAATTACAGCTGCAGTTCTGCTTGTTTAAGTAGTCAGTGTAAAATGTACATAAAGAAAGTCTAAATGAATTTACATTACTTTTTAGCCACTGAAAATTTAGACTGGCTCTACATCATGGTCTTTTGGAGATACTGTTATAAGCTACTGCATACAGATCCCTGCAGCAATAGGAGTGTACTATAGGAAAACTGGACATGTACTCAAATACATAACTTCACTATATGGCAGTGTAGCATGTTAATAATATGGCTAGCCATGGCTGTAAAATTGTAACCCATAATATATAAGAAGAAAGTTTACGAATGAGAGGCCATTCAGCCCGTAGATGCTTATCCAATTCCTAAAACCGCATTCAGACAGCTCTTGGTTCAGTCCGGTTTTTTAACAGTTTCTTCCTGCCAAGATGTCTCTATAAGACCTCTAGAGGACAGTGATTAAACTGATTAAATCATTCCAGTGTAGCAATTAGAAAATGTAACATTTCATTAATGCACTCAGTCCATTAACCCATTGCAGAGACAAGGCATGGAGGAGAGGCAATGGCTTTTAGGAGTTAAGAGTTCTTAGAAAAATAAATGAGGAGACACATTTTTTATGGCTTTTCTGGAGAGTAAAATCTATATTAAATAGATAACTTTTACTAAAGATAAAGATTTTCAACAAAAATGATTTTTATGCTGTGCCGTTTATTGAATGGCTGATACAGTTTAACCTGTGTAAAACGATGCATAACAAAAATAAGGTTCATAAAGACTCTGATAACAATGGAAAGTGCAACAACCTCCAAACAAAGTCATGTAAAAATTCAGTCATGAACTGGTTTTTAAAGAGTCCCTTCCTGTGTGTTTGTACATCATCAGTACCGTGCATGTCTGCAATGACGCTTTGTCTCTACATCCCACTAATCAGACACTGTACACGTTGTTGTAGAAGCTGGGCCCATTCTTGGGGTCCTGGAGCTCCTGCAGCTCATGCAGTCCTGGGTTGTATTGGATGGGCTGCTGTTACCCTCTGCAACATGTGGACGCTTGAGTAAACTTGTTATGAGATTAGTTACAGAGGAAGGTTTATAGATTGTTGCGGAGGTATCTGGGAAATCTTGCTTAATGTTATTTATGTTACAATTTTTATGACATTTGTTCTGATTAAAAAATGTTCCGATTATACAATAGGTATTGTCCAAACAGTTCACGTTTACCAAAAGATGACCTGTGGCGAGGATCCCTGTGTGACCTTTGACAGCCAAAAATGAAAACAATTACAAAAGTCTTACATTCGGTAATATATAACAAAACAGTAGTTCTTCTTGAAAGTATGCATATTATTTTACAAAGTCTGGCTTCAGGTCAGGAGATATCGCTGGGATTGCTGGTGGATCCAATAACGAAGTCGTATACAGATATGAACATGGGGTCCTCAATGTTTGGAGTGCAGGCTTAGTCATGAGAAAGTGGCTTGAATCTTCAGATCTCATTTGCACTAAGTGGCTGAGTTCTATCACCACTAAACATGTCTTAACAAAAAATGTTGTTTTGCGTTCAATATATATGAGCATGCTTTTTTTAAATAATGAAAAATAACTATCAAATAATGATATTAAACAGGATTTACTAAGGGAGTTTACCCTTTTAATTGTTGTACAGCATTTAAAATAATGCACCCTCAATTATCCTACATTAATTTTGTAGCTATCATCTTATATTAGCTAATTACCATAATATATAGAAATAGGATTCCCTACATAAAAGTGGGAAATGTTTATATAGCTCGTCAACCTTATTTTCCTGTCCACCACCCTGTATGGCCATCCCAGGAACCCGGCTGGTTGGCTTTCCACCAGAAGTCCATGTACAGCGGGTCATGGAGCTACACCGCTCCGTCCTCTCTGAGCATGCTGCTAACCCACATATTGCAGGTCCCTGCCTGCCCCCTCTCCTCACCACCCCCACTTACCTCTCCTCACTGCAGCACTGTGAGGCAGACAAGTCTGAGTTTGTCGCTCTCCTCCACAGTCTCTACATCCGCTCTGTACCCTCCGGTGGCCAAAAAGGACTCTCAGGGAGCCTGCACCCACTAAAACTTGTAGGTTCAGGCCGCTACTTGTACTTTTCCTCTTCCTCATCTGTGGCATGACTGGCTACTCCCCCCAAGATGTACTTCCCTGAAAAAAAAGAGGTGTCACAGAGGATGAAGGCCAAAGCATTATTCATGGACCTGCTTGCACAGAGTCTTACCACAGGCACTTTAATTTGAGATACACGGCAGAAATGACAACCTGAGAACAGGTTTACTTTCTTACTCTTTCCAAGCTGGCCACATGGCGGAGAGCTTGACCAGAGCTCATACAGTCCGTAACACGCAATACATTTGCCTGATATGTTGGTCACATGATGTGACATATGATCCACTAGACCTATATAAGCTGTGTGAGTGTTGTGTGCAACTTTTCAGGAACTAGCATGGGACTTCAAAAGGGGAATAACAGTAGGTGCCCGTGAACCGGCTCATCCCTCAATGCTGTGGCTGCATTGACTAATGTGTCCATCAATACAAGAAACAAACAGGCTACAGTGACCATAATCACAGAAACCCTTCAAACAGGACAAAAGACAACTGTTACTGCTAACAAAAAAAAAATCTCAATTATCTTAATGAATGTATTATTCTTTTTATTTAGATTCATTTTGTGTTTCAGTTATCACATCCAACCGACTTTATGAAAACCCATAAGTTTAAAGTACCACTGTGGTCACTAGAGGGCACCCAAAACTAACATTTAAAGAAGTAATGTCTCACAAACATGACGCCGTTGGGTTTTGAAGTTGCAGCACTGGTAAAAGCAGAACGTCTGGGTTTTTCTTTTATTTCTTTTATGGGAACTCAGCTTTGATTTACTGCACAATTTAAACGCTGTGAACTGATTCACAAGTTTTACTTTCACTTTTTCTTTTAGTAATATTCATTTCAGTTTAATGGCTACGCTAAAGAGATTTGTAGCAACATGAAACAAGCCTAATGTATTTGGTATGATACTAATTACAACAGATACATATTTGGTGTTTGTATTAATGTTCCAATCTACTTTACTCTTTTGGTCCTCCCCTTACAATACTCTCTTCAGGTGGCTGATGCAGAGTTAAGCACAGTTGGTGGTGTATTTTGAATTTTTTGTAGTTTAATATAAAAGCTGCAATTTCTTTCACAGTGGATTAAACCACACTTCAGCTGATGGAAGCCTGTCTATGTGAATTACAGCCAATTAAAAAAATAATAATCAGCACTTGATATTATGTTTGTATAATGCTGTTGTTTAAATAGATATGTCTGCCTGCTGTAAAACTGATATGACATGCTGCTACATTCAGCCAGTGCTAATGGGCACTGTAACTGCTCAGTAAAATCTTCCAGATCTTTGTGGTATTTGTAGGGATTATCCAGCATTACGTTATGCAACTAGTTTTGACCTTACATAGCCTTTGTTCATCAGCAAACCAATTTATTTCAAATAATTTCATATTTCAAAAGCATACATTTAATTTCCCAAATATTGGGTTCGGTGAGATTAAACTGATATATAAAAGTCAGCTTTAGGTTAATCAATGAAGGAAAGAAAGAAAGAATTTAAAAAGGTTTCACCTAAATAAAACTCATTGATATCTAATATATATATTAGAAGAGAAAAACAATGTATATTTTTAAATGTGTAATATACATTATACAAAATATATATTCCTCTGTACATGCCCTTAGCCGGTAAAGTGCACATTTTCTTATAGTTTAAGTATATTTGCACCCACAACTTTAAACACTCAAGTTATATAAGCAGTAGTACTAAAGTTACTTTTCAGCATTTCTCTGACATTGATACAGACATCAACGATAAGTCAATCATTTCTAACTTTATATTTAATAAACATTGATTTTATGATTTAGTGGCCAATCACTTGGGAACTGGGATTCTAAATTCTGTAACCTTGCAATAAAATGACACAGTGCAGTTTGGATAAGCACATGGCACAAAGAACCAAAGCTACACAACCTCCACAGAGGGCATTCCATGATACTAATGACTGATAACGAAAACAAACGTGTTCTTATATTTGGCACATTTATAACTAAAAGAGGGGCCTTTAGCCATATTACGCAAAAGGTCAAATAGCTAAGCTGGACATTAATAGACTCAAACATAGATTAGCCAATGGAATTAACTCATGTGAAACAAACAAAGCCATTTTATGTACTGGAATTGTACTATATGTACAGCAATTGTAAGTTAATGCTTACAAATATTTGTACATTCCATGCAATAGTCTATGTCTATATTCCCAAAGCCAAACTGAAAAGCTTAAGTCAATCAGGTATCCCAAGCAGACACAGCATGTCATTTCTGATAGAGCAATGACCGAAGGTGGTGGTTGGCAGGTGCTTCCATATCCAGAATAATAACAGATTTCCATTCCAAATTCTCTGAAAAGGGTAATCGGTATGAATAATCGTGTATCACCACAACAATTTAAAACAGACAAGATTCAAAACACACAGAGCTAAAAAGCAGTGCTGTCCTAGGGGGCACTTGTGCTCCACAGTCATGGCAGGTGTTCAGCCTATTTGTGTTTTAACAAATTTCACATGCCTAAATATTGTGGGAATTCTTGGATTTTCCCCACAGGTGGCAATAATGAGTTTGCTGCTTTTAACATGTGGAATGCCGTCCAATTAGGATTTAATATGCAAATTAGTGTTTCTTTGTTTAATCAAAAAGTGAGTGTTCCCTATTGTGTTTTTTATCACAAGAAAATTGAAATTATGAAACAAAAACAAGAAAGTACAATACAAAAATAATCAAAAAAACCTACAAAACAACAATTAGCCAAACTCTAGCCTTCTGCACGATCTGCTACCATGCAGATTCCCACCTTAAGATGTCTTCCTTTACCTATTACATACAGCATACAAGTAATTACAACCTGGCAAGACTCAAAATGTCAATCTTCCCGGTCAGGATACCTCCCTTACAATGAGCCCCAAACACCCAGCATTTGCTGCTCGAATATGGAACTTCTGTCCTTACTGACAATTCAGCTTTAACAGGAACTTACTGGACTGGGACTTGATGCCTTGGTTAATTAATGTGTGATTATTTGAAACATTTACAACACCTGTGCTAAATCTAAACTAATTAGTCAGCATGTTTCCAATAGTCACACAACCAGTTTCACAGTTCACCTTGTACACCCACGACAATTATTTCGAAACCATACAATCTTGGTAAAGCCCTTTAATTCAGAGTTATCCACATGGCAACCAGACACAGCCTAATGTTATTTTGCTCTTAGATGACCTGACAGCACAGTCATTTAATTATAGTCTGTGGAAATCACTTTCATGGCAATTTCCTAATTGATACTGGAGGAGACCACAGGGGTTGTGCAGTTGTTTGTACATAAATAATTTACAGGTGTAACCATTCATGATCAAACATGTGGTGACTGAATTTAAAAACTGCTGCAGTGAGTGGACACACGTGTAGACTTTCTGTTTAGTGGGAATAAAATCATCAGGTTGTCTTTTACTTACAAAAGTGGTTTTCTAGAGATTTGTCCCGATCTGTCTCTTGTCTTGAGGATCTTAGCATACCCGTGACTGTGGTTTAAGTAAAATGCAGCTTTTCAGAGCTTAAGCTTATCAAGTCAAGAAAGGTCAGCAGACTAGAAGCAACATTTGCCAGTCTTCTAAAACTGGATTACATTGGATTACATTAAAAAAAAAACACCACAAGATCTATAGATAGGGTAATGTACAACTGATAAAGTTGTAATAAACCATTTTATTGGATTTCATATATATATATAACTTTATATAATTTTTTTCATTTACAAACTGATCCAAATTCTGATCACCATATACAGCACTCTCATTAGGACCCTGTTAGTGTTGTCTCTACTGAAATAAAACAACACTATTAAAAATATTGCTTGGGTTGGAGGGGAAAATAATTATTTCTCAGAGTACTTGTGTTACTCTGCTCTTCCACAAATTTCTCCCTGTCTACTGTGGACACAATTTTAAATCTATAAGCCATTGTTGCTTGTTTTGGTATTGACAATGTTTTGTTGTGTTCATATACTGGTGGTAGAATTTGTTTTAAATTAGTTAGCAGCTTTATCATCAGCCTTATTAGACACAGGTATCACGGTGTATAAAAAGACTGTAAAACACTGAAGTTTATCATTCACCATGTATAATAATAATAATAATAATAATAATAATAATAATAATAATATGTGCTGGGTATGACATACTTGTTATTGAAATAGGCACAGGAGGTATTTTAGTTCCATGCAAATTACTCTGGCCATGAACATGTCTCAGTTTGGCATTTACCTCGTATGCCCTGTCGCCAGAATCTTACACACGTCCTTTCAGTGGTTTCTAGCAAGTACTGAATCTCCACACAGAGCTTCTTGAAAACAACAAATACATTGTACGAATGGTATTTTAATAAAACACCTGGAAAAATCAATAGGGCAAGGGGCTTTTTTTCCCCTAGTAATTGTAAAAGGCCCAATTATTGTTTATTATTATTGTTTGTAAGTTAAGGTTTCACATAATTTTCTAGTATGAAAAACAAACAAAAAAAAAACCAAAGATTAAAATATAATTATCTACCCTCCTTCACTAAACGAATGTGTCGGTGTTAAACTTTTTTTTTTTGTTTTACAAATCCGTTGCCAGAACAACATCAGAACAACATCTGCTGATACTAACATTGTTATGCACACTCACACACTACAAAACAGGACCATGAGTCCCTGCTATGGACCTGAAAATGCACATTGACTAACTGTATTGGTTTTCGGAGATTAGCCATGTGTCCAGCCTTACTTGAAGACAAATCTTTTTGAAGTTAATTTTAACCACTGTTCATTATATCCAATTGAGCAGACATCTTTCTTATTACATAAAGCTTTAATTGTTTTTACTGTAAGCGTAGAGTTTAGCATGCAGGGATTAGCCTGGGATTTTTTTCTAACAGGCTTAGTGGGAGATTTAAGCACCTTATTTAGTTACAAGAAGGGAAAATAATGAATTAGCGCACATGTTTTTTCATTATTTAAAGGGCCGTTTAGAAACACAGCAGCATCAGTACCAAGTGGAAGAGCACTGAAAGTTTCATCTCTACCGAATACTACTCTTACTACTTTGAACATTGACAAGGTAAGATTATCGACTCCTTCGAAGGGAGAACGTGGGAAAAATAGTCACAGCGGTAGAATTCAACAGTTGTTTACTCTTGGTAAATATGAAGAAAAGCATGTTTTTCTTTACTGATACAGTACGTCTTAAATTTAGGAGTAGAGCATTCAAAAATAGTCAGAGCACATTTGATTCAATCTTTCAGCCCTTTGTAATTTTACAGAATGACTACCCTAGGATAACTAATTTAATTGTTTTAGTGACTACATACGGGTATATTAGATTACTTATATTTCATATACAGTAGCACAAGACCAGTCTGCATTTCTGAGAGGAGTTATCTTTCCTAAACCTGCCTTTTGATGTGAAGTGTTTAAAGTGTTAAATTACATATTTCTGTATCTATCTTGGTAGATTATTTGTAAAACTTCACACATTCAGTTTACAGACTTTAACCAGCAAACACTCTACTAGTCTGTGTTGCGTGCAGTAACCCTTGTGGCAATACTGCTCACTGTAGTTTCACTGTGTTTATTGTGCAGGATGGACTACTTGAAGGTGGCTCTTCTTATTGTTGTCCTCTCATACATTGAGGAGTGCTGGTCTGCTTCATGTGTGGTGGACAGCTTCTCAGTAAAAGAGGATTTTGACCCAAAGAAGGTAAATGCTTATTTGTTTTAAATACATAAATGCTGTATTATTTAATACAATCATATCCCACTGGGGATATTGCCCTTGAGCCTCCTCAGTCCATATATTTATTTTTAAAAAATGGTTTTGCATTATAAATCATGGACTTTTTTTGTACTCTATGGTCATTTAACATAATTTTAACAGCAGTCAGTATGGTTCCTGAGTGATAAATGCGGTGGGGGATTGTTCGAAACCAAATTTAAAATATATTTCACAAAATGTGGCATCCTTATATATCACTGTATCACAGGATGATGAGGTACTGTTAATGATCTGAATGGCTCAGTGGTACAGCATGTTTGGTAATGTGTCAGTATGGAGGTAAAAATCATATTAGTGATGGCCTACTGTTATTCAAATGACAAAAGTCTTTAGGGGACTTATTTTCAAAGAGTTTCCTCCATTATTTAATTGACTCCTAATTTTTTAAAGGAGAAAAATACATGTTCATGTTACAAAATGAGATACAAAACACACTTCAGAGAACTTGAAGGATATAACATACTTGTTTGGTTTTAGTTTTGTAAAATTAACAGAAGTTTTACCTTTTAAAAAATTAGGGTTAATTAAAGACTGGAGTAAACACTTTGAAAATATGGCCCTAGGAAATCGGTGCTCCAATGGCAGAATATGATTGTATTTCTTTTGTCTCTTAGTATGCAGGAAAATGGTATGCCCTGCAAAAGAAGGACCCAGAGGGCTTGTTCCTTCAGGACAATATCTCTGCCGAGTATACTATTGATGATGAGGGCATCATGACTGCCTCATCCAAGGGAAGAGTGAAGCTTTTTGGGTAAGCTAAATAATGAGACATAGAACCAACTTCTAAATGCTTTTAACTCAGCTAGCAGCAGAAGACATTACTATACATAGAAAAAGATACAAGATTTACTAGATTGGAATGACAGGGATCTGTTAGTGTGGCGATGGGGGAAAAGGACAAAATACAGCACACAGTCAAAGATCATTACAATATATTTCCTTTTTTAGAGCACATATATTTATATCATATATATTACTTAAATACACAGGTACAAAAGTACATTTTCTGAAGAATATATATATATATATATATATATATATATATATATATATATATATATATATATATATATATATATTTATATTTAACAGTGTAAAACTGTCAAGAAACAACTTACAATTGTTGCACAACGGAGCAGTTAAAAAAAGTTTCTTGGTATTATTATTATTTATTTCTTAGCAGACGCCCTTATCTAGGGCGAGTTACAATTGTTACAAGATATCACATTATTTTAACATACAATTACCCATTTATACAGCTGGGTTTTTATTGGAGCAATCTAGGTAAAGTACCTTGCTCCAGGGTACAGCAGCAGTGTCCCCCACCTGGGATTGAACCCACGACCCTCCGGTCAAGAGTCCAGAGCCCTAACCACTATTCCACACTGCTGGTAGTTTAATACTGCTTTTTTAAGTTGGATATGATTTACAACTCTTTTCTTACCCTCTCAATGTTATGTGGCAGGTTCTGGGTGGTCTGCGCTGATATGTCTGCTCAGTACACAGTGCCTAACCCAGCAGCTCCAGGCAAAATGTTCATGAACTACCAGGGCCTGGCTAGCTACCTGTCCAGTGGAGGTGAGTGTAGATGTTGAATTACAATACATATATATGTATCACAACGGGAATCATGGGGGGAAATCGATCAAAAAGAAGCTGCACAATCTAAGGAAACATAATATTTCCAAACTATTTTAATAATGTAATATTCATTTATCAAAACCAAACAGTCAGTAGTATCATCCAGGGTCTAATACATATTCTCAAAATGTTTTAAAATTGCTAAATTCTTAAACATATTAGAACATTGTGTTGATAATTGATATTTGAATAAAATCCAATAAGACACGCAGTTAATCAGTCTGTTTTCTGGAATTAGCATTTTTAAAAGTAAATCTGCCTTTAAGATATAGTATGTTGGCGAAACAGAAGCAGCACATTCACCTTGTCACAATTAACAGTAATTCTGTAATTTTTCTTTTTCCTCACAGGTGATAACTACTGGGTTATCGACACTGACTATGACAACTATGCTATTACCTATGCCTGCCGCTCTCTTAAGGATGACGGAACATGCGATGATGGGTATTCTCTGATCTTCTCCCGCAACCCCCGTGGACTTCCCCCTGCCATCCAGCGCATCGTCCGCCAGAAACAGGAGGAGATCTGCATGGCCGGCCAGTTCGAGCCTGTGCTGCAGTCTGGTATGTATACAATCCAAACACTTTTAAACAATGGAAAGTAAACCCAGTGTATATAAAACCCATGACATCACATCTAAAAACTACAAATTGTAACTGTTTAATTCTTCCGGTTGTGATAGAAAACAACCGGAAACAATGGAATTGAACCTGAAACAAAATCTTTATTTGAACCCTTGCTGTATTTTAGGGGCTTGCTGAGATGGAGATGTACTGTCTTACTGAAAGATGGATCACTTTGGCATGCAGGCTTGAGAAGTGGAGTCTCCGGAATTGAAATCATGGCCTTGGGATAATAATGATTAGGAAAAAGTTCTCGAAATCAGATAAATACTCATTGGAAAAACAGGAACAAACTGATGTTTGTGACATTAAATGGTTTTCTAAACAAACTGGTGAACTGTGTTTTCTTCTTTATTTCTGGTTTCTTCACTTAAAATTATGTCTGTGATCAATCCAGTCACAGTAGTAATCAATTATACATTTCGGTTTAGCTATGTAATGTAATGTACTGTAGGAGGGAATAAGCATGGTACAGTAAAAAATGCAGTTATCAAATGCAGTGCTTGAAATTAATGTATTTTATACACAGAAGCTCATTTTAAGAACATTTTATGAGGCTAAATTGATCATTTTAGAAGGGGTACATTTTTCTATATCTATCCTAGCTCCTCAGCAACTCTCAGCAAGTGGGTGTGGTGGCTTATACAGTATAAGAAAGACACACTTATTTTTTTCTGCAACTCGCTAAAGACAAATCATATAAATCACCAATACTGTACTGTATCAGGTAACACGCAGTATACTGTAAATAATGCAGGTATACAGTGCTGGAAACTAATGTATTACACAGCTGCACAATTTCATCAAAAATGATATGCAGGGCAACCCTCGGAAAGCAAAAAGGAGTGTGCCCCCTAAAAATGTACCACTGATGAAATGTTAGATGGATCCATTTTTTATAAACTGTATTTAATGAATAGCCATTGACATACTTTGTCATACAAATCGCTGAATAAACTGTGTAGTTTACAACAATACATTTGTGGAATATGATTTATGCCTATATATATATATATATATATATATATATATATATATATATATATATATATATATATATATATATATATATATATTATATATATATATATATATATATATATATATATATATTATTCAAGCACTAAGATAAAAAAAGAAAAAAGGAAATAGACTTCATTTTTTATACAGACTTTCATGCACATAACATATTGTACATATATTAACATTTCATATTCACATACATCATTTATACAAACTTCTACCACTACCATCCACAAGCCGATTCTTTTTATGGACGACATTTCAACACTTTATTTATACAGTATTGCATATACACACCCCAAGTATAGCCACGTCTTTGGCAATGTACTCTGTGATAATCACCTTCATCTTTTTGTAATTCACAATTCATACATTTTAACAATCAATGACAATCTCTAAAACAGTTGCATAATACAAGTTAGCTATAACATTTTATAAGCAACTTGAACTCTGCAACTGTTTAAGAGCTGAAAACAATTAAAAAGGTCTAATTAATTATCATTTCAATTAAGGGTCAAGTTAAGTAATTGAGAGCTCAGTTGGTCCCCAGGACCAGGGTTGGCAACCACTGATCTAAGGCACTGCTCAAGAACGTACATTCAGGTTCACAATTAAAGGCATTTTAAAAAAAAGGTTAATTTGGGGAACAGATGCCGTTTCCATCTTCTCTAATCTGCTTAGGCAGGCAAGTCTGGAACTGATCAACCGTCTAGAAACAACTAACCAGGCAAAAACAAAAACAGCACCAATATAAAATGATAATCCAGATTAGGTTAAAATTATCAGGATGAACTTAAAATCAACCAGGAATCCAGTTAAGAGTATCTTAACTGGATGCAGCCTACAACACACATGACATAACTTAACCACCTCAGAGAAGGTGAACATTTATTGGTGTAATGCATGGTTGTCTGAATACATAGATAAGAGTTGTCTTGCCTGACAAAATGACTAGGCAGTTTGGTAAAAGCCTGTCCACTAACCAGACAAGTATGGATACTGGGATATTTATTAGATTTTCCTTTAGGTGCCATAGTTACAAGTCTTTCTACAGTGAGTTCCTCAGAAAACTTAATTTTGTAGTTTTCTAACAGTAAATAAAATAAATGGATAATGCTGTAAAGATCAAACATATCCAAGCCTGAATATGTCATTAGATATCCACATTTAACAAGTAGAAAAGAACTTGGGTCAGGACTGTAATTCTGTCTGAAAGGTTTTCAACCTTTTCAAAAAACAAAACAAAACAAAAAAACAACAACAACATCAAGGCAATATATACATTCAAACACAAAAACAAAAAAAACAAAGGACACAGATTGCCGACACGCCAGGCATCCTTTTACATACCTGTATTGACAACTTACACTTAATATAAGAGAATTCAAGAAAACTAGTTAAATACAAGCATTTAGTGAACATTAGCCACTAACTAATATTACAAAGACCAAAATAAACAATTTCTGGTAGTTTAACAAACAATCTTTATATAAAAAAGCACTTAAGCAATTTCAAATATTTGTTCATGACAATATTAAGTATTGGCACCTTTACATTCAAAGTCTGTAACACTGCAATAGAACCAATACAAAAATATATTAATTGATTGAAAACCACTGCACACTAATTAAGCTGCTTTGTAAAGTCAATAGCCAGAAAAAAAGCGGTACTTATTTCCATCATCTGTTGAAGAAAGTTTCGGCAACACAGCAGATAATGACCAAGACAAAAGAGTTGGATTCACGTTTGAGAAAAACACTCGTAGAAAACTATAACAAAAGGAAATGCCTACAGAATAGTATCAAATAAATATGGAATATCAAAATCCACAAATCAGAGCAATAACCAAAAAGTACCTTAGAACCAATTCAACTGAAATGCTGGAAAGGTGTTGACGTCCAAAGAAAACAACAGGTACAGCAGCTAGGAGAATCATCCAAGCAGCTAAAAAAACCCCAAAGATTAACAGCCAACGACTTAAAGAAAGATCTAGAAGCATCCAGTACAATAGTGCATGAAAGAACTGTACAAAGGCACCTGAACACAGAAGAGTCGTATGCATGTAGACCTCTCTGCAAACCACTTTTAAAGAAAATTCATAAAACAAACTGTTTAAAATTTGCCAAGAAATATGAACAGGAATTTGAAGCATTCTTCCACAAATTTCTCTGGTCCAATGAGACTAAAATATAAAGTTGCCCCCCCCCAAAATGGACCACAGTATGTTTGGAGGAAAAAAAGGAAAGCCTTCAAATGAAGAAAACCTTGTACCTACAGTTAAAACATGAATGTGTTTCGATTATGATATGGGGGTGTTCAGGGACTACAGACAATCATGTTATTGAAGATCGAATGAATGCAGCCACGTATCAAAACATTGTACAAAGTACAATGACACAATCTGCTCGTATGTTGATTGGCGGACAGTTTATCTTCCAACACAACAATGCCCCAAAGCATATGGCTAAGTCAACTCTGGAATTCTTGAAGAAAACCAAAATAAAAGTTCTGGAATGGCCTTCACAATCACCAGATCTGAATCCAATAGAAATGCTTTGGACTGGTCTGAATAAAGCTGTAGCCAAACATTGTGTATCCAATCTGTCTGAAGGAAATATGCAAGACAGAATGGGCCCAGATTTCACCAACAAGATGTAACGTACTGTTTAAGAATGATCATAAAATGTCTGAAAGCCTCTGAAAGCATAGTTTTGTCATGAACAAATACTTCAAATGAAACATGTTTGTTTGTTTTTTGATAAAGATTAGTTGTTAAATTACTAGAAATTGTGTATTTTGCTTTTTGTTTTATTAAAAAGTGGTTAAAAGTTTACCAAATGCTTGTCCTTAATCTGTTACATTTAATTATGGTATAATAAGTGTAGGTTCCAATAATTCTTAAATTGTATTAATATATTTTTATACAATTTCTGGTAAACAGAACAACACAATTGTGTCAATTCATTCTTAGCTGGTTATTCAAGCTTTGTCAATGTAGAACCTTAAACGTAATCGTAGTAAGTTAATAATAAAGGTGCTTTATCGACATACAGTATTCACAATATACAATACCAAAATGATCCCTTAAAACATTTCAAGTGTATATATATATATATATATATATATATATATATATATATATATATATATATATATATATATATTAACAAAAAACGAAAAATGACAAGTTTCAATGCTCTTCTGTGTATTGTTCAGGCAGTGAATATTCTCCTGGTCGACCCCAGTAGTCTACTGCACGCACTCTGTAAAAACCAGAAACTTCAGCTTTCTCTGCAAAACACAAAACACAAAACATTTTAAGTTTTACAAAAACAAACAGACTTCCTTCTTGTCTAAAAAAATATCCTTCTCAGTAAATGATACAATATAATAATAGGGGATGAGTTTGTTTTTATTATTATTAAGAAGTGGTCTTAGTTCGGGCATACAAACAAAGTTTGCTTCATTTGTTTGAATGCAACGTGAAAGCAAAATCAGTTCAGAAAAATATGTTATTGAACAAAGTGAGTTAATTTCCCAAAAAATCTGAACTGACAAAAAGTTAACAAAATTCAGCTCTCTCAAATACTGTAGCCAGTCTTCTGCTGTGAGTGTATCAACGTATTTCGCTGACTTGGACATTTTATTCACATTGCTGCTAGAATCAGCCATAACTGTTGTCGTTCTCCTTGTACGCCTACAAGTAAATATTTTTTTTTGCCAGTAGGTGTGTGCGCCCAGGTTTAACTGGATCTTGTGTGACACAGCACAGCAAGTAATCTATACAATTTCATATCACCAGCAAACAGGTGTGATTAATTGATCTTTTGAAAATGTCAAGATTAAAACTTGTTATTATTCAAGATTTGTAATTATAAAAAAAAATTGTGGATGGTGTCATGATTATTAGAATAAAAAGTTAATTCCCAGAGGTTCCAAAGTTCCCATTTTAAAGATAAACTCTCGTTTCTTTTGTTTCCGAGCAACATTTGTTCCATAGCACTGAATGCTCACAGACTGTGATGTCTTCAGCAGTATGATCATCTCTGTTGAAGTGACGGGCTCTGGAAATGCAGTGGTTTTAATGCGAATGCTTCTTAAATGTTCTACAAACTGGTCTGCTAAATGCCTTTTAGTTTCCCCAATATACAATTGGTTGAATTTCTTGCAGATAATGCTGTAGACTACTCCTTTAGTGGTACATATAAAATGTTAATGAATGTTGAATGAAGATTTAATGCCTCTAATCTCTGTTTCAGAATGAATGTATTTACAGGTATTACATCGTGGTCTGTTACATGGATATGTGCCTTTCAAAGGTTCACCAGAAGGATAAATATCACTGTGTACCACATATTCTCTTATATTCTTGTGTCTTCTATAGTAGGTGCTGTACATGGGTCTTCTTGTAAAATTGTAAAGTTTCTTGGCACAGTTGTCTGTATCTTTCTGTTGGTCGGGTGGTAAGTGAGGACCAGAGGGATTCTATCATCTGTGTGTTGTGTATTGTTATTATATAAAGCATTTTTTCCATTTATATTTGAAATGCAGGATTCAGCTTTAGTGATGATCTTGTCCAGAAAGCCACAATTTCCAAAAAACACACACATTTCCTCACTTTTGGCGAAGAAATCTTGATCTTCGCTGCAAATACGTCTGAGTCTTAACAGTTGTGAATAGAGAATAGAGTCACAGCAAGCCTTAGGGTGTGAGGAGTCATACTGCACATATTAATGAGAATCAGTTGGTTTGTAGACAGACAGTGGTGTTAATGGTGGAATTCAAAACAGTGATGGAAATGTCTAAGACAGATATACTGCTGCTCGTTTCTGATGTGTTCCATGGGAAATCCAGGGCTGGGTGGAAATGTGTTACTGACTGAATGGACTGTTTCAAATCCTCACTGGAGTTTGTGGAAATTCCAAAGATGTCATCAATGTACCCAAGATATAGTTTAGGTGTGTTTCCATTGTATTGCTGTAAAAATGTATTTTCAACTAACCCCACAAAAAGGCAAGCATATGATGGTCCCATTTTAGTTCCCGTGCTAAGAGACAATTATTTGTACCATAGACTTTTACCTTACTGTGGTCGGCACCTTTGATATTGAAGCATTGTTGTGCACGAAAGGTTACATTTTGACTTTTGATATATATATTAGGCAGGAGGGTACATTAACTTTGAATAAATGACCAGGAAATAAAAAGTACAGCATATGTGCCTTTTCACCCAGATAGATATCCTTGACCCACCTACATTTTAAACCACAAAACTTATGTCTTTTTTTTTTTTGTCCAACAGTTGCCCATTTTCTAAGTGCAATAACACCGACCAGGGTATTGCCCAATAGCGCCCTCTCTGTCGGGTCTTATTGCTTACCTAAGGTATTTCTTCCTTTGACGTTTTAAGTGTTCACTTTCAATCTGTTTCTCTGTTGCTTTTATTTGGCTGTTCTGTCAATATGGTTTACTTTAAACCTTTCTTCCCTTGTCCCCTCGGACAGCTTCATTTTAAAATTGTTCCTCCACTGTTTGCTACTGATCTGCTCTCTACTGATTTCCTTTCCTTGAAACTTCCATTTTGGTGTCCTGTTGCTGTTGCTGCTTACATAAATCCCAGAGGAAGATGTAAGCCTACTAAAAAGTAAAAGCTGTGAGTACTTCCTGCATCTGCAAATGATGGTAATTGTTTTGCACTGTATATATTTTTTAGTAGCGAGATGATGGGATATGCGACATGCGACATGAACACACACATTTAAATTCAATTCCACAGTTGTCAATTTTCTTACCTGAGACATACACAAATAAGGTGAAAATGGTATCCCCTGCATTAATTCTTCTATATATCTTAGCATCTTCGGAAAACTCCACTTCAAATGTTTTTAAACACCTGCATTTAAAAGCAAAAATAGTCACAAATAAAGGACAGAAAATATTTTAAAATCTGTCCTATTTATATCATACTTTTGAATGCTACAATTATCTGTGATTCAAAAGTGGTAAAGCAGCTCCCTGAAAATGCCCATCTTGTTTAAAATACTTACTGTAGACTTAAGTCTAGTCTTAGTTAACCCAGCCAGTGAGGTCCAAAGCCTGTGAACTCCACATACAAAACACACATGTGCAACCCAGTAAGACATCGGATTCATGAAATCCAGTTTTGCCCCAACATTAACACATGCTTTTGAACTTCATTTAGTTCAATGTTTAAAAGAAAGAACTAACAAAACAATAAAACACACAGACAAATGACAAGGACCCATGCTTCCAATTCTATACTTATATTGAAGATTGGCTCTGGTTTTACATCTAAAGTCAGCTGTTGTTTTTATTCACTACTTTGAAAACTTAACTTTAGTTCCAACATCAGTAACCAAGAATCAACTTGAACTAGTATTATAAATCACAAACACTAACTTTGAATTGACACAGCCATCTTTCCACACAATTACCACTTGTCCTTTGGTGAGTGCCATGATACGCAAACCTGTTACCTAGGAGACAGATACACACAACAGAACAGAAATATTGTAGTTTAAACACACATCATTCAGACTCCCACTAAAATGTGTACACTAACTATCTTGAACTAAACGGCAGTGTTTACTCTTGAAACACCGAGCCATATTCACAAATAAGTATAATTTGGGGCCAAACTCATAACAACCTTCTGGATTTATGTCATTACTAAAACTGCGCTTCTCATTTAGTTACACTGTTTACTAAAATCTACAGTTAAAGAAACAACAAACCTGATCTGGAGGAACCTTGGGTTTAGCACAAATGTGGATGAGGAACAGGGAGGGAATTGGAAGCTCTGCTTTCAGCGTTAGTCTACCACTGGAGGGGAAAGCAAGAGGTCCCACAACAAGAGGCTCCTAGGGAGACCAGAAGTAAGATAACAGAATAATAATGATGCTGCTTTATTTTCAAAATTAGGACATAAGCCCTAAGTCAAACTATAAACTAATGTAATACTGTACTGTAAATTATATAGTCTTGTCATCATTAAGGTACTGTAACAGTTACTGTTTTTTTTTTGCTTTTACATAAAAAATAGCCAGCACATAATCATCTGAAACATATAAAAAGTGACATTCTTGATCTGATCATCAGCTAAATCCTTGTTGGCTTTAATCTATTATTTGAAGAATGTGAATGTTGCATCACTTTAATAGTTTCAACATTTTTTCTCAACGCTTTGTTTTCAGCTCCAATGGATTCTTGAAAACAGCACCAGTGTATGCACATGTGTGGCCATTTTAACTGAGACACCTGGTTGGAATACCTCTGCTTTTCTAAGCTGCTTAAACTGCTCAATGGTTGGGAAATCAGGACTGCCAATATTCTTCCACTGCAGATATGGGTTTGTTGTGTTGTTGTCTAGATAATATGTCACATACACCAGCCCTGGGAAGAACCAAAAGGTGATAGTTTTAAAATACTGCATTTCATAGTGCTTTTATACAAAAACAATTTCTGAGAAAACTCTCATTAATAAAACGTCTGAAGAGGGACTATTATCTATCTATACAAATGCTCTGAGTGGGTTGAAATGGACAACAAATGGCACACTGCTCAGCATGACAAACCAGCACAGGGTTTTACAAACTTTTAGGAACATCTTTAATGATTCTAGTTAATTAGTTACAAGTTTGCATCACCTTGAAAACAATCAGAGATGGGGAGAGGTTCACAAAACCATAACCTACCTAATTGGGAGGGGTAGTTGTTGAGGTTGACCGTCACGTAGCCCACATCAGATGAGGTGTCGTTGTCATTGCTGTTATAAATCAGTATGGTGGACTGCCAGCTGTCTGAGGTACCAGGTATAGCAGTCTCATGAGTACTAGCTATTACACCCAAGGTCATGTTAACAGATTCCCTACTCGCTCCAATATCGGATGATATTTGCTTCTCACCTTTAAGTTTTTTAAAAAAAAGATATACATCTATATTAGGATAAGACAGAGAAGAAATGCCAGGGCCTTTTATTCTTAGAAGAACGCATAGAATACTGTTATGAACGGGAAGCCATTGAAAAAGACTTCTAATTGAACTGTTTGTCAATGATTTTAGTTTATTTTAGTATTTCTTAATTCAGCACTATTGGATATTATAAATCTGTCAACTTCTAGGATAAGTCTTCTTTGAAACAATCAAATGTATTAATTGTACATTTCACTTTCCAAGTAGAATAGAAAAGCAAATGAGTTAGAAAATAACAGCTACCAAACTTTAAGACTCACATATTCTTTCTAAAGTAATTAGGCCCAATTATTCAATTTAACAAATATAATCTGTGTACAATAGAATCAAATGTCTTTAACTTCTGCATTACAAATACAGAACTGTTTGCATGTTCTTCTATGTTAAATTTGCCTTATTGGCACAACTTTCCAATTAGGCTTCAACAGTGAAGAGGACTATGTCTTTCTGGTAGCGCATTCTTTCAGCACATAATGAATTAACTGAAAGGTTTTGCAAGTACCTGAGGAACTGTGGCTTGTTGCACAATTAACAGATTTTAATTATGTTTCAGTTAAAGTCAACTCTAAACAAATGTTACTTTAAAAAGTGAGTGGTATTAATGTACTTTGTGCACTTGTCAAATGAAAAATAAAATAAAATAGAATAATAAAATCAATAATGATTTCAATGTAACGTTATCTTCACTCAATCAGATAGCACCATGTTAAAAATAACCCTCTTAGTTGCATAAGAAGTTGGGATTGTGTATAGCCTGTTAGTTACTGTTGATTCCATTGCTATAGTTTCATTTTAAAATACAACCATGCTCTTATATTGCTAAACGCTATCCTCTGCATGCAAAAAAGCCTTTAACCAGTCATACACAACAGAGACACTGGAAAACACAAGCAAAATCAGTGTGGCTGTGACTGTTGCAACAGAACTATACAATATAAAATATCCATCTGATCCCTAAACTGTAAAACGAAACTACAGCTATAAAACAACATATCACAAGCAAAACAATAAACAATATGTTTATTATATTTGTATTTATTTATATGTACCTGATACATTGTAAAATATTCAGGTTCATTTGAAGGCACACACTAACCTTTTCCATGACCTTCTTTCGGTTTTACAACAGAAGCGGATTAAGAGTTAAGCACATGTATCATTCTAGAACAATCTCCTGTTATTGGATTAGTGCTAGAAGTGTAGGAGTCAGCAACTGATGTTTTTGTTATATATTTAATGATTCAGCATTCCTGGGTTAATTTACCTCGATTTAGTTCCTCTGACACCACTGCCAAGTACTACACCTGATCCGAGAGGCAGCAGGCTCACCAAGAGAACTTAAGGCTTGCCAATTATTGAGCCACGTGTATTGAACAGTATGGGATATCTCCAGATCTGTTTAACTCCCACAGGCAAGCCTTCTCAATGGGTGTCCCCCAAGTCAGTGTGATATATCTGACTACTGACTGTCGTCATTAACAGCTTTGTATAAACTACTAAATATAATTGCAACTAAAGTCCATAGGATTAGCTTTTCATCAGCTGTCCAGGGCGTTTTAATACAGGTGCCCTATCATTAAACCACAGTTGATAATCCAACTTAGTACAGACCTCAGGGTTAAACTGATAATTTTGTCTTTGTGTATTGCAAAATGGTACTGAGTGGGGAAGGGGACAGGAGAGTAGTGTTGGATTCTTGTACTGCATATTTCAGCTTTAGTTTTAAAGCAGAATTTAAGCTTCCAGAGAAAAAATGGTGAAAAATAACGTGTTAAAATAACACATACTTAATGGAATAACATTAAGTTATCCTTTCAGCACCAAAAACAATGATATACGCCAGCAGCCTTACCACCGTGAAGCCTGATCTCGTCAGACCTCAGAAGCTAAGCATGTCTGGGCTTGGTTAGTACTTGGAAGGGAGACCTCCAAGGAAAAATTGGGTTGCTGCTGGAAGTGGTGTTGGTGCACCAGTAGGGGGCACTCCTCCCTCTAGACCAGAAATCATAAACCAATGCCCCAGCATGGTGACAGGAGACATTGTGCTGCAGGAGGTATAAATAGGTCACACACACACAAAAGAAAAGGTAAGCCTGTCCACACAGAGTAGTTCCCAGTTACAAAACAAACCATTGATGGTCAGGAAATTTTACCTCAGGCTGCTCTTGTAAAGCTGTCATAAATGCTGGCTGATTGTCAGTAAAATGATACAGCCTTAAAACCTTAGTTGAAATGATCAGTGTAACTCTGAGGTCTGCACTGAAGTTGGGGGATCAGCTGATGCCAAACTTTGTTCCCTGTATTTTTATCGTTCCAATTGGTATTAAGATAGTACAGAGCTTGAGATGATCTGCAGTTAGTACCATACTAGCTAGTGCTCAGCTTGATAGGGAACTAAGCATGTGCAAGTTTGTGCAATTGACCAGTGTTTTTTGTCTTGTTTTTTGCTTACCTAATAAGGCAAGCAGTCCCATGACAGTGAGAACGGGCTTCCTCACCATCTGGACGTGGGGTGGTTTGGTGAGGTTCATCTGGAAGCGTGTGGTGAGTGTTCGCTGTGTGAAGTAGTGAGGGTGGTAGTTCAGGAACGCATTGTCGTTGCTCAGCAGGGTGTAGTTAATGCTGTTGTGCGGCTTGGCAATGATTAGGTTTTGATGCTGATCAATCACCTTTGAAACAGGGAATAGAGGAGAAGTCAAGTCAGAGACAATGTTGTTTCTACTTCACAACAAAAACACAAACAACTTAAATGCCTTTATTTTTAAGTAACATTTCATTTGAAATAAACAACTAATTTTAAAGTTTGAAACGTTTTTTTTTGCTTAAACAAATAAAATATTATGATAAATTACTTCATAGAACTGTGCAGAAAGATCCAGCATTTGCCCACAAGGTGGGACTTTTCATGAAAACGGCACTATAACAAATTTGAATGCCTGAAGTAGGGATTTTCTTGAACCTTTATTTACAATCAATCATGTTCCTCAAAATATTCATTCAAATGAACTGACATTTCAAGGCATCTGACAGGTTCATTATTTCTGGTGTAAAATAAAAAACATACCACAAGATAAATTAATTGTAATTGTTTTAAAGAAAGGTCTGATATGAAGCTTGGAGCTTCAGTGCTGTCAAAAAATTAACCTAGATTCTAATGGCTCACTGTCCTTAAAAGTTGGTTTATACAGACTGAATGAACACTGATCTGTGAAGCCAAACCCTTGGTTTAGAAAAAGGAAAGACAATCTTGACGTGATGTTACAACCCCACCCTCTTATGGTCAGAACATGTTACTGCATGCTAAAGAGCAGGCTACATATATTTTGTTCATAAATACTGTAACTATTTATATTACTGTATGTGTAGGCTACTATTCTCTCCAGGCAAGTAAAAACAAGGGTGTTTTAGCAGCAAGAATTGCTATTAATTGCTGTTTTTGTTGACCAATATTACTGTCAACAGGCAGATACAAATATGGCTGAGTTTCAGGCGTTTAGACTAATCTGCAGGTGTGCTGTAATACTCCCCAGAAAACGTGTGCAAAATATTTGAGGATTACTGCGTTTTGCACAGTACAGCAATTCAACATAGGATTTTATTTATTTATATATACAGTGCCTTGCAAAAGTATTCAGACCCCTGACCAATTCTCTCATAATACTGAATTATAAATGGTACATTGAAATTTCGTTCTGTTTGATATTTTATTTTAAAACACTGAAACTCAAAATCAATTATTGTAAGGTGACATTGGTTTTATGTTGGGAAATATTTTTAAGAAAAATAAAAAACTGAAATATCTTGCTTGCATAAGTATTCAAACCCTGTGCTGTGGAAGCTCCCAGTTTACACCGATGAAAGAAATTGCCCTAACGAGGACACAATTACCTTACCATTGGCCTCCACCTGTGAACCATGAAAGTTGCTGTCACATTTTCTGGATAAAAACCCCACTGTTGAAGGATCATTGGTCAGGCTGTGAATGTGAAGGAAAATGAAGACCAAAGAGCATTCTACAGAAGTTAGAGATAAAGTAATACAAATGCATAGATTAGGGAAAGGGTACAAAATAATATCCAAGTGTTTGGATATCCCAGTGAGCACAGTTGGATCAATAATCAGGAAGTGGAAGCTGCATCACACCACCCAGGCACTGCCAAGAAAAGCCCGTCCCTCAAAACTCAGCGCTCAAACAAGAAGGAGACTTGTGAGAGAAGTCACAGAGAGGCCAACAATCACTTTGAAGGAGCTACAGAGTTCAGTGGCTGGGAGTGGAGTAATGGTGCACCAGTCAACCATATCAAGAGCTCTGCATAACACTGGCCTGTATGGGGGGGTGGCAAGAAAGAAGCCGTTACTCAAAAAGTACCATCTGAAAGCACGTCTGGAGATTGCCAGAAAGCATGAGAGTGACCCAGCTGCGATGTGGAAAAAGGTTTTGTGGTCAGGTGAGACCAAGGTAGAGCTTTTTGGCCAAAACTCAAAGCGCTATGTGTGGCGCAGACCTAACACTGCCCATGCCTCAGGACACACCATCCCTACAGTGAAGTATGGTGGTGGCAGCATCATGCTGTGGGGATGCTTCTCATCAGCAGGGACTGGGCATCTTGTTAAAATTGAAGGAAGAATGGATGGAGCAAAATACAGGGAAATACTGAAAGAGAACCTGCTTCAGTCCGCTAAAAAACTGAAGCTTGGGAGGAAATTCACCTTTCAGCAGGACAATGATCCCAAGCACAAGGCCAAAGCAACATTGGAGTGGCTCAAGAACAAAAAGGTGAATGTCCTACAGTGGCCCAGTCAAAGTCCTGATCTCAATCCCATTGAGAATCTGTGGCACTATTTGAAAATTGCGGTCCACAAGCGTCGTCCAACCAACCTGAACAACCTGGAGCAAATCTGCCAAGAAGAATGGGCCAAAATCACTCCGACACTGTGTGCAAAGCTGGTACATACTTACCCCAAAAGACTTAAAGCTGTTATTACAGCGAAAGGTGGCTCTACCAAATATTAATGTGTGGGGGTTGAATACTTATGCAAGCAAGATATTTCATTTTTTTATTTTTCTTAAAAACATTTCCCAACATAAAACAAATGTCACCTTACAATAATTGATTTTGAGTTTCAGTGTTTTAAAATAAAATATCAAACAGAACGAAATTTCAATGTACCATTTGTAATTCAGTAATATGAGAGAATTGGTCAGGGGTCTGAATACTTTTGCAAGGCACTGTATATATATATGGCTGAGGATAACTTTCAATTGACAAAGTAGCACCTAATCCTAGCTTTCGAGACAAGGAACAAATTTATTGCACATTTATACTTAAATCCATACACTCTGATTGGATGAGCTAGAGGGATATAATCCCAAGTACAGCAGTTCTCAAACTGTGGTCTGCAAGCTCCATTCAGGTGGTCCACGTAAAGGTTGCATAATTATGGAAAGGAAGCGGCAGCGAGTTTATAGATCCTATATAGTATAGAATTTTACATACAGATAGCTGATGATTAAGTATACTATTGGAACTATTGTAACATATAGTGTTGGAATCAATACTACTAATATTATTAACTTTATTACACAGATTCTCGTAGCATAACTGATTCTGAGCTCACATGACTTGGTTTCCATCATTGTCACGTGGAAAGTACTGTACCAGAATCCAGTGCGTTTTCTAAAAATGTAGTGCAGTAGGCTAGTAGCAGTCCTTCTTCCTCCAGAAATGTTTGTGAAAACAAGATCTTTCAAAAAGAAAACAACAAATAAAATCAAGCCAGTGATGACAGTGAGATCAGTGAAAAGTCCGAAGTTGAACATGAGACTACAGCAAGCGGACATACATCTGCAGAGGATTTGAGTGCAGGTCCGTGTGTGCCATGTACCAGTATGAGTGGATGTACCGGTAATGAAAATAGAGCTCTCACGATTGGCTTACCTCTCCGATATATTCACACGTCTAAATGAGCTGAACGTGGGGCTGCAGGGAGTTTCAGTGAATATACTTAAATTGTCGAGACAAAATTAGTGCAATGATCAAAAAATTTGACTTGATTGCAAGTCGCGTAAAGATGGATGACTTCAGCGCATTTCCAACATTGGAAGGTTTTCTGTCTGAAAATAAACTGGTTTTTGACAACAAAATAAAAAATGACATCGAAAAACATCTTGTTGCTTTCAAGAAACAGTTTGAAGAGTACTTTCCAGTTGAAGCCAAACCCAACAACTGGATTTGTAACCCATTCGGCATTAAAATCAAGTGAGCTGCCCGCTGGCTTCTCCACTAAGGCACAAGAGTGCTTGTTGGAGCTTTCTTGCGACTAAACATTAAGGTCAGAATTTAAAAGACATTCCCTATTGGAGTTTTGTACCCAGACAAAGCAGTGCATTTTCTGATTCCATTTGCTACTATGTATCTGTGCGAGACAGGATTTTCATCAGTGCTGCCCCCAAGTCCAAATACAGAAGCAGGATGAATGCTGAACCTGACCTGAGGCTAAAGCTGATAAACATTACACCCGACTTCACAGAACTTTGCTCACAAAAATAGGCACATCTATAGCATTAGAAAGGTAAGACTATGGTTATTAAAATATGAGTTAAGTGCTTTGATTTGTAGAAGTATTTGTATATGCCCTTAGCAGTGGCAGCTGGTGGCCAAAAAAAAAAATGGGAAGGCAGAAAAAAGACAGAGGGTTAGGGGGCTCTTTAATTAATTTAAATGAATCAATCTATAGGCATTCGGCACATCTTTTTACTGCGCTTCATTTTTTCACACTCCGAGGTCATCAATGTGGGAGGGCACACGTCCGGTGATTGGCTAAAGCAGGCAAAAGGAGAGGAGAGGCATGCCACTCTTGGCTAATTTTTAATGGCTTTACTCAGCATTCCATGCAAGCCAGCTGAAGAAATGGAAGAATGATTGGCTAATAGGACGTGCTAATCATAACTACAGAGGAGACAAGACCGCAGCTGTCTCCTCTGAACATATAGCAGTGACTCAGTGGAGAATTTGGATTGGACGACTGCCTCTGCGTTAAAGCTATGTATTTATTGCTATAATACATGATACATATAAAATATAAAAGCATATTTATGTCAACATTTTTGAGTAGGCAGTGTCTCCTTTGCCTCCTCTGACGAGCCGCTACTGGCCCTTAGAATGTCTGTAACCGCATCACAAAAACAAATCAAATAATATTACAAGAATGGGAAGTCAAAACTTCCTGGAAAATAATACGAGCACCTCCGAGATGTCCAGCGACCCTGTAAGTAGTACAGAGAGGAGTAAAGACGGACAAACTGAAAAACCTACTGCTACTAGTGCTGGACATGGTTATCAAAACAGCAACTTGATTTAATTGAAATAGAAAAAATAAAAAAAAATAAAACAGCAGAAAACAAACAGATTGGGCAAATGTTTTTCGAGACTGGTTAAAGAATAATAATTAAAACACAATTCTGAGGAAAACACTTGTCAGACTTTAAATGAATATCTCAGAGAATTTTACACAGCAGTCAAAATAAAGAGGGACAACAGTACATTACAAAGTTATATTTCTTTGAGAACTGGGATACACAGAAGTTTATCAAGCCCTCTGTACTGCAAACAAATACATATTATAATGTCTTTACCTCAATAGCAAAACAGCCCACAAGAGAATGCAAGGATGAGAACATGCAACCCCCTGTCATTACTGGATCAGACCTGACGGAACTAAAGTCTTCTAATGTTTTATATACAAACACCACAAGGGCTACTGTATGACGTGTGGTTTGACATACAAATACATTTTGGACAGACAGGCAGAGAATGCTCAAGAGAATTACCTCATAATGCTTTCCTGATCTAAACTGTTGAAATTGTTTTGAAGTTTGCAAGTCTTTGTTTCAATGAAGCTACAAAAAAATCATAACACCTCGCACACTTTAAAATTGAACTTCCGAGGGAGAATGAGTGCTCCGGTGATCCAAACTGCCCCATCAAGTCACTGGAGAAATATATAATAAAATGTCAGAAGAATCCGCCAGCTTCCTATCTTTATCCATGAACCGGTCTAGATCCAACCAATGCGAGCGATACAAATACCTGGTATACATGCAGCCCATCAGGAAAAAATACAATTGGTACCATGATGGCAAAAAAGAATATTGCTGCAGGTTTGAGCCGTCACTATACAAATCATACGATTAGGTCCACGACATTCCAGTTATTGTCCAACACTGGTTTACAAGTGAAAAATGATCAGCAGTCATCAATCAACACACATATATTTAGGTTTGCAAAATATGATTTAGAATGTGCGATACCCAGTATCAAGTTTCCTCAGTTGTAATCACACAACTAGAACCATTAATATATGTATCACTTTGTTTAAGAACTCGCTCTGGAGATGCAATATGTATTTGGAGTTTTTTTCCCCACCGATTATACCACTTACTTTTACCACCATAGATGCATAGGTCACATCTGCCCTCCAGACTTGTGGCTTTGACCATCCGACCAAGGGATCAGCTTCATCGTTGTAAAGTGGAACCGGCTTATATCCAGGGAAATGCTTCTGGATCTCTTGGGTCGTCTCTACTTCTTGTTCCAGTATGTGAAGGGAACTACCTCCACCCTGCAAACAAATGCATGTTAACTCAATCTCAAATCCACTAATTATAGCAGCATTTTCTCAAATCACTAACCTTCAAAACAGCCAGCATGTGGCTTAAATTGAAACGTCTGGCTACAAATTCATATAGATAGCCAAGAAACCGGATGCCCAAAAGTGGAAATCATTGTTGCTACACAATGCTAGAGATGTGCGAACTGGTTCCTTTGAAAGCGAGTACCCGGTTCCTGCTTTGGAACTGACGACCCGGACACAGATATCAAGGATTCTGTTCCAGTGAGTACTGTTAAGTTTTTCATAAAACTGATCATTAAAAACATTAATTTCTGTCAAATGCACTTGATATCTATACTTGAAACGTTCTCAGAAAAAAAGCCTGAAAAGGTCTGCAATGTATTTATTACAGCATTAACTCACTTTTATGAAAACTCAGAAGGGCAATACAAACTAGTCTCACTTGGACATGAAAGGATGATCGGATCTTCTTCAGATTGGCTTCGGGTAAAGCAAATTTTCTGCATCTTGATGCAGGGCTGGATTAACCTATAACCAAATTATGCTATGGTGTAGAGCCCCATCAGAATTGGGGCCCATATGAGGTTCCAGTTTGTTTGGGACATTTTACAAAAACTGCATGTGGGCGGCCGGCCTGGCCCACATACACAGGAAGAGAGGCGCACAGAAGCTTGCTTGCAGTTAATTTTTTTTCTTCTATGACGGCTAGGCATTCCTTCTCGATTGCAGCATACCTGGTCTCGGATTCTCTCATGCAAGCCACTTCCTACTAATGAATGTACAACACCAAATGCCCCACGCCCTCTATCTCCTTGGAAAGATCCATCCCTAGTCCTATGTTAGAGGCATCAGTCTGCAGGATAAAATGTATGAATCAGGCTCAAATTTACACATTCATTTATTTCAGTTTTAGGGCCAATTTAAAAACCTTTCCTGTCTCAAATGTGCACAGTATGCCTCTTTACATTTTGGAAACTTTCCTTTTTAATAGGGGGGTTGGAATTTTAGAAAAAAAGGCAGGTAAAAAGGTAAATGTGTAAATGTGGGAGGCTGAAGGAAATTCAAATGTGGATGTCTGCAGCCGGCAAGATGGGTTTAAGTCCATAGTGTTTGTTTCTCTCCTTTTATAGCTAACCACAAAACAAAAAACAAAAAAAGAAGTAAAAGGACAGTCAGAAAATAAATGCATTCCCTTTTGTGTTAAACTAGACTGTTGAATGCAAAGCGTAGGTTTTTGTTTTGCTATACTCTATATATAATTCTGCTGCTACTGTATATATAATAGCGGCTGGACTTTCTGGTACACTATCACAACCACTGACCCACTAACCCCAGTGGATGTTATATTATGCACTTGCTAATGCTTTTGCACTTCACTGCCTGGGACTGAAGCTTTTTTTTTTATGTCTGTGATCCATATTGCATCACTTTGAGTTCAATGTTCCCACAGATGTTTGAATGTAAATTAAAATTATCATTAACAACAGTGAGATTTAATTATTATCACTTGCATATACTTTCTGTCGTATGGTACAAGGCAATAAAGGCATACATAGTTTAACAAGCCTCAAACCTTGAGTACCCTGGTTGTTGTGGAAGAGTGAGCATGTAGGTGGCCCCCAACATATGGCTTGGCATAGGCATGGGTCTACCTAATTCGCAATTTCACAGAAATTGAGGGGTCACCGCAAAATTCACCTCTTTAGGGGCCAATGCATACCGGACTAGTACAGAGAGAAAAAAAAGAAACCTAATTTAAACGAACTACTGCACACCGCAAGCGACGCAAACTACGTATCTTAATTCTGTAGATAGGCTTTTATTTTTATTCCTTCGCCGTCCTGTGTGAATTGCTCTTAGGCAAATAAATAAATAAATAAATAAATAATAATAATAATAATAATAAAGTCCTTAGACAAATAACACTCTAATGAAAAAAATACTCCAAAGCGGTTAACTTTCTTGTTTACTGTTCACATGACAACAAAGTTTTAAATCAACCTATCAGTGCGGCTGTACTGGCTTTTCTGTGACCTGTCCTGTACAGTAGAAGGTGGGACAATGTCAGTGTTGCATTGTTATTTGGATTTAGGTAGCTAAAATCTAGTTTTCAGCAATGGAGGTAAAATACCAAAAATGGACAACACAGCACATAAGCAAAGTATATTTCGGCTGAGGATTGTGTCAAGAAATTTCCCAAATAAACTTTACATGCAGATGGAGGTAAATTGTTTTGCACATTTTGCAATGTGACTTTACAGAAAATACGATCGATCGCTACTTAGCTTCAGAATCACGCATTAAAAGGAAAGAATACTAGAGGCTGCTAAACAGAACGTAAAACAAATAACAGCTTTCAGAAAACAAACTGGAAAGTCAGCGCAGATAAAAAGTATTCCTGTCGATTGTATCCAAGTTAAAATCAGTACTACAGGTACGATCTAGCACAGACACCTCGCTTCAAACAAACCGCTGCTTACTTTTTAAACAGTTAGAATTTTAGACCCAAATAGCACATTTTCTTTCTTTTGACTCGGTACTAATAAAATAAATTCCTGGATGGGTCTAACAACATGACAACGAACGTGCTGCATATATAGACTTTATTAAAGAATGTCAGATCCCCTTGGGTAACTGAGTTTTGGGACTGTCTAATTGATTTCCACATCTGTATAACTTGGCAAAGTTTGCCTTACCACTTCCAACCAATTCAGTGGATGCAAAATGTGCAGTCTCAATGTATGGGCAAGTCACAATACAGAGACAGAGAATGTCGGCAGCAAATGCTGGTGGATGTTACATGCTTGGCTTTAACAAATGACAGCACTCCGTTTTAGTAAGGAAGTACTGTACTGCTATTTGTAGGCTTTTATAGTGCTCTGAAATATTATCTACTTAGGTTTACTTAATGTTTAAACAAGTCTGTGAAATATCCACGAAATCCTAATTTTATTCCATAACCTAGCCGCGAAAAATATGTAAATTTTCAGCGATTCAAGTAGTAATATGCATAGGGCCCCATAATATGCATAGGGCCCCCAAAATATGGGTTAGCATAGAGCCCCCATGTCCTTTAATCCGGCCCTACCTCGATGGGATAATTCGCAAGAAAACTCCAAACTGAACACGCCAAGATTTTGCCTATCTAAAAATTTAATTTAACCCCAAGCCGATGGGGTCGTATTTCGGCTTGGGATTTTAACATATACACTGACCTGTTTGCACATACCATGTGGTTACATTTTTTTAATTTTAATTGTAAGCTTTGTGAAATGCACAATTAACATGGTTCATAAAAAAAAGCACACAATGGCTTTCACCGTTGTAATAAAAAATGTGGTGTCAATTAATCGTTAAATGGAGTATAAACTGTAATGTTATTAAACTAGAAATTATTAACACAAAAAAACTAGTTAGTTAAGGGCTTGGTTAAAGCATAACTAGATGTTTCTACCCCTAGTTGACTAGTGATAAAAAAAGCACTGGAGAAAAAGCTTTGTAAATCTGTCCTAAAAAAAGTTATGGAAAATGGAGGCGATTGCTTTAAACCCTCAAGGAACCCATTGCCCTATACTACTCCTACAGTGTAAATCAGTGTGGCTTAGTATTTTTAATACTACTGAAGACATTTAAAAAAGTTTTATAATAGAGGAGTTAAAACTGAACTACCTAGCACAGGACAGCAACCAAGAAATGGTTAGTAAAAGTTACTAGTGTGTGACAAAGATGCAGGAAAGCCATGCATGCTGAAAGCATCTCACCTTCTTATGCAGTGCAATGTAGTCCAGTCGCACGCCAGTCTCTCCAGTAAAGAAGTTGGTCCCATTAAAGCAGTGGCTGAGCATGGCCCAGCAATAAGGTGTATGTGGGGGTGAGTGGCAGGAATCCCCAGGACCCCCAAAGCGAAGGAAGGGGCTGACTTCCTTCAGACCTTCAGAGCAGGCATCATAATAGTTGAGGAACCCTGAAGACAGAGAAGAAAAAAAGAAAAAAGAAAATAAATGCACTAAATTAAACCTACCTGCTATTTATGTTGTTTAATTGGGACAACACTTTGTTTAATTGGGATATAGGATTTTCAAATGATGAACCAAGAAAGCATTATTTTGCATGTAGAAATAAAAAACAGCAAATAATTTAGTTAAGGAATAAAAAAAAAATGACTCGTATTTTAAATGATGTATTTAACATTTAATGACAATTTCATTTAGAAACAAAAAAATGCCTGTTGTTTAATTGGCACAGCCGCTTATTCAGGATATTTTTACTTCTGTGCCAACTGTACTAAATCTAGACGTATGTGCATGAAAATAACTAATTAAGGTTCATCAAAAGACACATATAAAATGGAAAGTGAATTGGCTTGCTATTTTTCTGACCTATTTTTCTATGAATTTCCTTTAGTAGTGCATTTTTAGACTTCGTCTAGTGGATCCTAATACAGTGCTTTACTCAGAAAGAATACCCAGCTTACTTCACAGACTAAAAGATAAGAATTTATGAATGGTTTAAGGTGGATTCTAAACATCTGAATGGATTTTGTTTTAACTCTATACCTCCTGTTCCCAAGATACAATTTTGCGTGAGCAGCAAATTTAGCTGAACCACATTTTCACAACAATGCTTTTTAAGATTTTCTTTTCTTCACTCGTTACTTAAACGGCCCTGTGACATGGATGGCTGTGTGGTGACGCAATGGGAGCTCCACTTTATCCTGGCAGTCCTCCCATGGCGGTGGAGGCAGAGGCAGTTCCTGCTCCTCTCCTGTGGATGGCGGTGGAGGCAGAGGCAGCTCCTGCTGCTCTGCTCCTGGCGGTAGAGACAGAAGCAGCTCCTGCTGCTCTGCTCTTGGCAGTGGAGGCAGAGGCAGCTCCTGCTGCTCTGCTCCTGGCGGTAAAGACAAAGGCAGCTCCTGCTGCTCTGCTCCTGGCGGTAGAGACAGAGGCAGCTCCTGCTGCTCTGCTCCTGGTGGTGGAGGAGGCAGAAGCAGCTCCTGCTGCTCTGCTCTTGGCAGTGGAGGCAGAGGCAGCTCCTGGTGGTGGAGGCAGAGGCAGCTCCTGCTGTTCTGCTCCTGGGAGTGGTTGTGGTGGAGGCAAAGGCAGCTCCTGCTGCTCTGCTCCTGACGGTGGAGGTGGACACAACAGGCCGTTTCCCTCAGTCGGACTAAAGTCCGGCCCGTTGTCTCCCTTGTGTGGCGGTGCGGCTTCTGCAGCCCCGGGTGATCCATCTTCGGTCCATGGGCAGTCTCCCTCAATCGGACTCCAGATCGGCCCATGACATCTCTCTGGTGGTGGACGCACAGGCTTCCACCTTCTGGGCTCTAGTTCCTGCTTCAGCCCTATGAGGATACAGCTGGCCATAAATCCTCCCGCCCGGACACGGTGCTCCCTCTCCTCCTCCGTTCTCTGCAGGCAGAACATAGGTTCTCAGCCTCGATCTCTCCGAGGTAGGCCTCCCAGCTGACCTCTGGTCGTCCCTCCTCCTGATCGGGCAAGAGAGGGCAGCTTAGGATGAAATGGCCCCACTCCTCACAGACCTGGCACCAGCTCGAGGCCTCCACCAAGCAGAAGTAGTTATCTCAGCTGGGCACTGGCCGCTGTTACTGCCTCAGCTGCTGTTTCCCCTTCCTCTTTCCTCCCATCCTCCTCTTCACACACCACAAAGTAATTTGAAAAAGAAAAATTAAGCACCTGCAGTACCCTTTCTGGCCTGAGTCCAGGAGGCGCTGGTGATCCCACGATGAACACACGTGTGACACGGATGGCTGTGTGGTGACGTCAGGCCAGATGCAGGAACATAGTCACTAACACAAAATAATTTTAACTAAACAAATACGGTGCTGCAGCTTCCAGCACTCTATAGCAGTTGTTTTTACTTTCATTTTGTTTTGTTTTGACTTGTTTTTGTTTATTAATTTATTTTGCTCAATGAGCATTGTTTTTGGTACAACCTTTTATTTTGTTTTTGTGTTTAAATAAACACAGAGCCGTCGTGCCTTTGCACCGCAGTACTGCCTTGTCTGTTTACGTTCCTGCATCTGGCCTGACGTCACCACACAGCCATCTGTGTCACAGGCCCACATACAGGACTGATCTACAGTATTACAACCTGGGACTCGCATGTCAGTAAGGCAATGCACCCCATGAAGCTTTTCTTGGAGATCAAACTTGAAATATTAATGCGACTGCTGGTCCCAACCAGTGTCCCAATAGTGAATGGAAGCATATGTTTCATGCAATGATCCATTGGAGATACAGGGGTTTAATTGTACAATATCTTTCTAGGAGGCATTCTAGTCTTGATCCACAGTAACTACTTCACATTATCTCAAGGTTTCCACTCGGAGCTAGTTACATAGTGGGTTGTACATCTGCACGGATTGCCTCCAAAGCATTTTGAGATGACACTGCTGTAAAAGGTGCAATATAAAACTGAAACTGTACTACAATCATTCTGTAAAACCTGTTTTTTTTTATGTATGAACTCACAGCAGAGTAAAGAAGCACTGTGCATTCACCAAGGCTCCAGACAAACCAACAAAACAAAACAAAAAAAAGTCACCAAATACAATTGCTGGATGCCACTTTAGGGGCAAGTTGGTTGCTACCATATTCAACTACTTAAAGTAAAACAACTTGCTATGACACTGACGTGACAGTAAAACAGTAACTTAGTTTGTACTCACTTGTTTATTGCCTATTCTGCTGAATGGTTAATCTATGCAGCTGATGACTACAATGAAAACATGTTTTTCTCTCAGCAGTTCCTTTAGTAACACATTAACTCTGACTACTGGTGTCAGGCTAGGTGTATACCTCCTAATTACAGTCCCAAGTATTTCTGAGAAATAAACTCCCTTTTCCCTGCAACAGCTTGCTGTGCTTGATATATTAGGGATAACTGTTTTTCATTACGATAAAGTCTTGAATTGCCGAAGACATATCAGCTCATCATCTAACTAGGCAAAAAAAAAACAGCTGTGCAATTAAATCATAGTCAAACTCCTGACGGTAAACAATATAATCAAATCTATTATATCTGGCATAGATGTGGCTACTAAAGAAGACCACAGGTGAAAAAAAAACAAACAAAAAAAAACTTTGTGTTGACTCAAAACTTTATTTAAGCACCCTACGATTTGACTGGCGAAAGACAACTAAGGTTTTGTTGGATTTCATAAAGCTTGGTATGGTGACCTTATTTTTACTGTCATTTATAAAAAATAAAAAAAATATATATATATATATATATATATATATATATATATATATATATATATATATATATATATATATATATATTGTAACACTGCAGAAAACATTTTGTTTAATAGTTTTATTGTTTTGTTAATTGTTTTATTAGTAATTATCCCCTGCACCTGGTGATCATTGTAAATTAGAGCCAGGTGCAGGGTATATAAAGGAAGCAGCCAGGCTGTTCAGGGCTGTTGGTGTGTATGGAAGCCCGTTTGACTGTGTGCTCAAGTGTACTAAGAAAAGGTAGTGTAAAAACCTTTTTGTTTTTGTGTTAAACCTGTGTGGTTTGGTGGTTGTTTGGCAGATAAACGGCTTAGCCGTCCTGCGAGCTAGTCAGGGACCTGCCTGTATAGTCAGTGCTCCAACAAGGAGCTAGGTGTTTATTTTTGTTTGTGTTTTATTTGTGTATTAAATAGTGCAACTGCGCTTAAAACTCCATTTCCTGTGACCTGGGTCTGCTTTCAAAGGGTCAAACGAACGACCGTGAGTGCCGACCGGTTACAATATATATATATATATATAAAAATTTCCCCCAATTCTTGGGGTTTTCTGGATATTTTGTTAATGGCACATGTGCAACACACAACCCATAGCACACTTTTATTTTTGTTTTGTTTTTATTCTAAATTTCAGAAAGCAACTGTGCTCACACATGTTTGGTCACCATCACTCCTGTTGCATGAAACTGGGGTAACCGTATTTCATTTTCTGCTGGTGTTAATACAACACCTCTGGACTTCCACAAATTTGTATTCGATAAGATTGTTACTGTCCTTGCAATTCAGTTTGAAACCTGTGATATGCCATCTTTTTATTTCTTATTAATACAGTACACCCTCGCTACAATGTCGGGGCCTGTCACAAAGACGGCCGGAGTGGGTGGCGTCAGACCAGAAGCAGGGAGTAAACAGACAGAGACTTGGGGTTTTGGTGGAGCTGAGCGAATGGTTTCGCTCAGCATTTAATAAAACAGCACAGAAAATAAAAGGTTTGAACAGACAAAAACACGGGACACGGCACTTGCGCCAAAATAAACAGACATACAAAACGACTAAACACTAACACACAGGTGAAACGAAGACGAACAAACACGGTGAGTACAAGCAAAACACTTACTATATTTACGATTACGATTTTAACTCTCCTTCTCTCTCACCCGTTCTCCACTCTCTGAACACCTAACCCTGAGTGCAAGAAATGTGCGTCTATATATACTATTGTGCTGGGATTCAATTACTAATTAATTATTCACTTGAATCCCAGCACGTGAATTAATTCTGTGCAACCCCGTGCTCACATATTACATTTAACCAGCACGTGAAGTGATTTGTGCTCTCCTCGTGCCTAAATACAAATCTACACTTTCTAAATACACGTGAAACACAGACCCGTTTATATCCCGTGTACCAATCTATACACCAACATTTACACACGCACGCATACACACAAATGCACACAGGGACGGGGCACATTGCCACATATACCCCCCCTTGTGCGCAGCACACATGGCCTCAACGGCCACCTCCCCCCTTAAAAATCCAGCAGTCCAGGACAAAGTCTCGGGCTGGGAAGGGAGGCTTCAGTGGGCCCATGGCTGGCCATGCTGTCAGCACCCCTGCCGGTAGTGGCACGGCTGACAGCCTGTTGGTTTGCTCCTGCAGCGAAACTGCTGCTGGGGAAAGTGGTCTCCTGACCTCTCCCCCTGTCTTTGTAGCCGGTAGCTCCCTTTGGTGGGGCTCCGACCACAGTACTGCCGGCAGCGAAGAAGCTGCAGTGGGAGCAGGTCTCCGGACCTCCCCCACGATCTCCGGCAGCGAAACTGCTGCAGTGGGAGCAGGTCTCCAGACCTCCCCCACGATCTCCGGCAGCGAAACTGCTGCAGTGGGAGCAGGTCTCCTGACCTCCCCCACGATCTCCGGCAGCGAAACTGCTGCTGGGGTTGGTGGTCTCTAGACCTCCTCCCCCTTCTTCGTGGCCGGCAGCTCCCCTTTCTGGGGCTCCGGCCACCGTACTCCCTGCGGAGGTACGGGCAGCAGAGGCAGCTCCTGCTCCTCTGCTCCTGGCGGTGGTGGAGGCAGAGGCAGCTCCAGCTCCTCTGCTCCTGGCGGTGGTGGAACCAGCAGGTATTCACCCTCTGCTGGTGGAGGTGGAACCAGCAGGTATTCACCCTCTGCTGGTGGAGGTGGCGGAGGTAGAGGCGATGGGGCTGATGCTGGCCACTCAGAGGGAGGCTGTGGCGGTGCTGGCTCCCTCTGCTGTGGCGGCTGGGCATGTGCGCGCCGTGCTGCCTTCAACAGCATATCTAGAGGCTGCTGGGGGACACCAGCATCCTGCCCTTCTCCCCCCCAAAAATTTTCAGGGGGTTGAGCCTGTAACTCCTCCCCTTCTGGCTCTTGGGACGGCACCAGCAGGTATTCACCCTCTGCTGGTGGAGGTGGGACCAGCAGGCATTCTCCCTCTGCTGGCAGCTTGGGTCCTACGGCTGTGGAAGCCCCGACTTCCCTCTTTTTGGGCTGTGGACGCACCGACTCCTCCCTTTTGGGCTGTGGACGCACCGACTCCTCCCTTTTGGGCTGTGGACGCACCGACTCCTCCCTTTTGGGCTGTGGACGCACCGACTCCTCCCTTTTGGGCTGTGGACGTTCGGGCTCCCCCCACTCAGGCGTAGGACGTTCGGGCTCCTCCCACTCAGGCGTAGGACGTTCGGGCTCCTCCCACTCAGGCGTAGGACGTTCGGGCTCCTCCCACTCAGGCGTAGGACGTTCGGGCTCCTCCCGCTTGGGCTGTGGACGCTCAGGCTCCTCCCGCTCGGGCTGTGGACGCTCAGGCTCCTCCCACTCGGGCTGTGGACGCTCAGGCTCCTCCCACTCGGGCTGTGGACGCTCAGGCTCCTCCCACTCGGGCTGTGGACGCTCAGGCTCCTCCCGCTCAGGTACTGGAGAGGGCAGCGACTGCTCCTCTCCCTCTTGCTCACTGGAAGGCATCCCTCCCATGTCTGCAGCTAGGTAACCCAGCACCACCATGGTGAGGTCACGAACGGATGCCGGGTTGTGCTGTTGCTCCCAGTCCTCCCATCGTCTCCCATCTCGCATCTGCAGTGCGTGAATAACCATGGGGAGGTCACTGGCGAAGTTCCCCTCGGGGTGCACCAGCCAGTCCCATATTTCCCGGGACGGTGGGGAACCCGGTGGCAGTGGGGGTAGAGGGGTGGCTACTGCCCCGTTGTGGCTGTCCTCCTCCCAGCCCGGCATGCAGGATGTTGTTGCTGCTGCTGCTTCTGCTGCTTCCTGCAGCTCTTTCTTCCCATCCTCGCTTTACAATTTTTTTTTTTTTTTTTTTTTCACAGAACCCCCTCTCCTGGTCTGACGCTTGGAGGCGCTATTATCCCACGATGACACCACGTGTCACAAAGACGGCCGGAGTGGGTGGCGTCAGACCAGAAGCAGGGAGTAAACAGACAGAGACTTGGGGTTTTGGTGGAGCTGAGCGAATGGTTTCGCTCAGCATTTAATAAAACAGCACAGAAAATAAAAGGTTTGAACAGACAAAAACACGGGACACGGCACTTGCGCCAAAATAAACAGACATACAAAACGACTAAACACTAACACACAGGTGAAACGGAGACGAACAAACACGGTGAGTACAAGCAAAACACTTATTATATTTACGATTACGATTTTAACTCTCCTTCTCTCTCACCCGTTCTCCACTCTCTGAACACCTAACCCTGAGTGCAAGAAATGTGCGTCTATATATACTATTGTGCTGGGATTCAATTACTAATTAATTATTCACTTGAATCCCAGCACGTGAATTAATTCTGTGCAACCCCGTGCTCACATATTACATTTAACCAGCACGTGAAGTGATTTGTGCTCTCCTCGTGCCTAAATACAAATCTACACTTTTTAAATACACGTGAAACACAGACCCGTTTATATCCCGTGTACCAATCTATACACCAACATTTACACACGCACGCATACACACAAATGCACACAGGGACGGGGCACATTGCCACAGGGCCCAAGCCTTTTGTTAGTTATATTGAGTGGTTCGTTATAGCGAAAGGACAATCAAAATGAACGATAAACTGTTGGAGTAAGTTAGAGACGAAATTTTAAAGTAGAATTACACTTACCTGTTCGTCTCGTGTATACAGTGTTCTGCCTTTGATTTATCCTGTTTGTTAAAGAATTAAAACGCAGTACAAAAAGCACAAATCCCGAATTGAAGCTGAACATTTACAGTATTCAAAATCAATGACACAAATAGTTTCAAAGTACAGCAAATCTTAATCCAACATACAAGAATCCCAAACTGAGTTTTTATTCCAAATCATCTCAACATGAAGTTTGACATGAAGTTAATCAGATCCTCAAGTTTTTCTTTTCTTTCTTTAATCAATTTTGCTTTGCTGCATGGTTGCTTAACAAGCCAAAAAAGTGTTTTTTGATAACCTATATTCATGACTTTATATTGCAACATAAAATCACTTTTGTTTCGGAAGCATAGTTAAGACAAAAGAGCTGACTTCACTGTGGAGGTGGCATCCCGTGCGTACAGACCGGGATGTTGACAGTGTGTGTTTAGATTATCTTTTTTGTTTTTTTATTTGGGGTCCAGCGGCCAGGTTCATTATAGCCGAAGGTTCGTTATAATGAAGGGCGTTATAGCGAGGGTGTACTGTATTTATTTTGTATTTACAGACCAAGGTCATAGTGCACCCATTAATATTGAGGCAGCATTTTTGGGGTTACAGGCACTAGTGGCGCCTAACCCCAAAATGACACTTGCCAAAAGTCTGGAGCCCTGTTCACATAACCCAATGCACTGTATATGGCTCATGATAGTAGTGCAGTAATGTAGACATTTGACAGGGAGTGTATTGCTGTGAAAAATTAGGATGTAGGAAATAGGGTTGTATTAGAGAGCAGGATTGTGCAGGACAGCAGTCTCAGCAGGTCTTACCTTGGATTGTCATATTTACATAATCAAAATCATGATTGCTTGGTTCGTTCCAGGTTTCGAAGTTCCACTGGGAAACGTACTCTAGACCATACTTATCTGAAATCAAAGTTTCAAAATGTATGTTATAACAAAAGGCACTGCCAACAAATGTCTAAAATGTTAATGATTTAAAATACTTTTTCAGTAGATGGCAAACTATTAAATAAAATTTCAGAGAATACATTAGCACATTTACACTGCAAGTAAGTCTTGCCCTTATGGATGTGATTGAAAGAACTGACATTTTCTGGACAAGGAGTTTTTAGAAATGCCACACGAGTTAATAAGGTTGTTCTTTGCAAGAACAGCACCTCGAAAAACCATTTAGTGTAAGGGTGCTGACACCGTACAGTGCATGTTTTAAATTTACACGATTCTTACTTAACCATGTGATCTATCTTCTGTAACAAAGATCATTGATTTTATTTTTATGTTCAACTTACCGATGTATCTCTTTGCGATAACTGCCACCATGTTCTTCCATTCCACCACCTGCTTTTTATCTTCAAAATCAGTAAAATAACCAGAGGCACTCCCCATCAATTCAAAACCTGAAATTAATGAAAGAGAATTGTGCAGTAAAACACATCATTCTGAAGAACAAACCCTGAAGACAATTTGAGGGGTGAGGATAATTTAGGAAACACAGAGACATGGAAAAAAGGACAATACAGTACTAGGCAAAATCAAACACACAAAATTAAACACATATTACACAGGCAAGGTTAAAAGCCACCAGGTTAACAAAGTTTGGTCCTGTAAATGTATATAGTCTGTAGGTTATGCACTTTACGCAAGTTGAAATGTACAGCAAAAATCACCTGGTCTTAGTCCATTCTGCCACAAGAGGTCTATGAGATTATCCAGGTTGGTGAAGTTATAATGTGGTTTTCCATTTACAACACTAGAACAAAAAAGTTATTCATTATAATAAACAGAAATATATAAAACTTCTCCTTATATTATGCTTAGTTATAAAAACACTGTTGCAAGCAGAAATTGAAAATAATTTAAACGTTGTAAAATGTATGGGCTTGTGAACCACAAAACCTTAATACATTACTGACTGTTAGCACTGATAAAAGGGCAAATCTGTGTTCATAGTCCAAATTAAATTTACATCCAAATGTAATTAACTCAGTCATAAAATTCCATGACAAAACAGCTATGATGTTAAAAAATAACATCCGTTGACATCAGTTTTGCTTATCCTGTTGTCGACCTCTGTAATCCATACACTGTTCTGCAGGGGTTCCCAAACTTTTTTTTTTTTTTTTTGGTACCTGAGGCCCACCTGCTCAGCTGCATTAGGCACTGTGGCCCACTATTAGAACTCCTTGGAAAATGTCAAATTAAAAAACATTTTACATGTTTAAACCTGTAACATTATAAATAAACCTAATCTAAACTGTCCTTTATTTATATGAATAAATATTGTGAAAGATGAAAATCACATAGAATATGAAAAAATAGAAACACTTTAATTTTAGTAAAGAAAATAAAATTGCAAAAACTAAAACAGATGTTTATATCAAACCTTTAAATTAGGCACCTTTGTATAACTGAAAATTTTAGAAATGCAGTTATTTTTCTTGGTCATGAAACAAGAAAGAAGTGCATGCCTTATTATTCCCATTCATAAATAACTGAACAGGAATCGCCGTTGAGTAAAACCAGTACAACGTGCACAAAAACATAACTCTTAAATCCAAATTTCTGAACACTGTGTAACTAAAACGTCCAACCGTTACCTCTCATGCTGAACTGTCATCCACAAAAAGAAGAATGTTTACAAGAGAGAGAAACGAGAGCCTTGCAGAAGTCGCCACTACTCTGTGCAACCAAATACAACATGCAAAATGACATTCAATGACATGCAGCTGCAGCACTTAACCAAAAGAAAACTTATGAAAATAAATCCATCTGCAGCGAAATTTGAATGTCAAATTATTTTTATTATTATTTTCCAACAAAACATATTCTAGCGTTATTTTAAGACGACTCTGAACGAGCCAGTAATTAATAAAATAGCAGTATATCCAAACATTTTAATAAATTAATTACTGGTATGTAACAAGATTAATAAGTTTGATTAATAACTTGATTTAGTTACTATTGAAACATGTCAAAGTACTCCATTTTAAATGTTAATAGCTAATTAGTCACAAAATCGTATTCACCACAGGCATCAATTGAATTTTTAAATGAATATTAAAGTACAAAAGTTAGTATGCAAACTTTTCTACAAAAGAAAAAAACTGAGCCCCCGGTACAAATTAATTGTTTATTTAGCAGACACCTTTATCCACGGCGACTTACAGAGACTAGGGTGTGTGAACTATGCATCAGCTGCAGAGTCACTTACAATTACGTCTCACCCGAAAGGTTAAGTGACTTGCTCAGGGTCACACAATGAGTCAGTGGCTGAGGTGGGATTTGAACCGGGGACCTCCTGCTTACAAGCCCCTTTCTTTAACCACTGGACCACACAGCCTCCCTACAATTGCATTCAAACTCCTGTAGCTGCCTTTTTTGTTATTCATACTTTACAAAACGACTTCTTTGGTAGCGGATTCAACATTATAATTTTATTAACACTGAGCACACTTTTTACATCTGCCAGCAGAGCGATCACATGACCTTAACACTGCCCTATTGTCAGAGCTCTCGCTTTACATCCCGCCTACAGGCAGGCAATCTGTTGAGAGGGGTATCTCTGCAGCCTGCATCCTCCAGCCGTGAAGTCACACGTGCGCAGGTTGTAATAGACGTCATTATCCGTCTGCTAAATGTCTGTAATAATGATGTTTTTAAACTATCAATTAAACAATGATGGTTTAATCAAATAAAGGCATACTATTGAATATATACATTTCAAGATCTGCTCCTGGGGAGCTCCTACACATTGATTTAAATAATCCTCATCATTATTTTCTCAACCCAGTACATTAAAATGTTCCTCATATGCTTCTTTTTTCAACTACTGAGATTCATTATTATTGGGGAAATGTCATACAGTGTGATATGGATAACTATAATAATATGTAATAATGCACACAATGACATGCATATTACCATATAACGTCATCCCCACTGCAATCGTGTACTACAGTCATCTGTATTTAAATAATCTTCATCAACACTGTTTCAAAATGTCCCTTGTATTAACAAGACAGAGTCTCCTGAATAAATCAATGAAAGATAAATAATAAAATATATATTCATGCAGTCAATGACATGCACACGTCATGCATGCACAGGTATTTCACGTCAAAGACCGTCTGGAAAACAATGCAAATTACTGCAGTCGTAGTGATTTAGGGGAGGGGATATCCCTGTCTGCATACTAATTAGGGAAAGAACGACTTTTAATATCTTGAGGAGAGCTTGCATGCGTTGCCATGAAGATAAAAACATTTAACAAGAAACATTTTGATCACAAAACTGCAAAGCTGCAGGTTGCAGCAGTTCAACCTGGATTCTATGCTGCGAGTGATACACACGCAACAGGGCTCTATGGTAGGAGCACAAAAAATTAAATTTAGGAGCACACTGAAAACATTTAGGAGCACACACACACAAAGACTGTATATTTGTATATAAATATACACAATTAACATTTTTTTCAACTTCTCAGAAGATGAAAGAGAGAACAGTTACATATTTTTCATATTACCAAAACATTTAACATAAGTATTCTCTTTTTTTTACAAAGCAAAAAGTAAGCTAACTATATTAAAAAGTAAATAGTAAATCTAATACATCAATTAAAATGAATACAGACAAATTCTCCACACTTTCAAAACCATTAACAGTGGCCACTTGTGCTTCCTGTTTTTCCTCCCTGATCTCCTTTTTCCTTCCTCTCTATCTTCCCCACACACAGAATAACTCTGAACATTTTCAAATGAGCGCCTGTTGTATCGATGACTGTCAGAACTTGTAGTAGGGATGTGTAGCTTTTAGTGCGTTGTTGCAATGGGCAACAGACACTAATAAACTACATTCCCAGAGTGCATTACACGTAAACTGAATAGTGATTTTTTTTTTTTTCAGAGGCTCAAAACGTTCAGCGGAGGAGCATAATTGACTTCAGGCGCTGTGAAATTTACCCATTGCCATGCAAATAAACATAGTTTTACTACTTAAAAAAAAAAAAGATATTTGCCTTATTGACACACTACTAGTTACTTGCACTGAATTTATGAACCTGGCAGCTGGTTTTCTTTGCTTCCGGTAAGGGATTGAACACACTGCATAGGAGCTGCACAGTTTCTTTAAAATGTCTTTAACAAAAAGACACCAGCTGCATCAAAGACCGAAAATATTTCTGCTAAAGATAACTCTGTCCAGTACAAGGGGACATTTCACGTGTCTGTTGTTATTTTTACATTTATTTACGTTTTTATTTTGTTTCATAATTCACTGATGGTGACAATAGAATGTCTTTAAAAAGTGGACATAAAAAAATAAAATATTCTATTACTTAGCATATAATGTTTTTCACGTAAGCATTTAAATATTTAGGAACATTTGTAATATAATAACAAGAGAATTATCAATTTTGAATGTGACAATATAAATATTTTTTAATTTTTTTGCTTTAATACATAGTATGTTTAAATCGTGAAATATCTTAAAAGACCTATTTTGAGACTGTGAAATAAGCCATTGTTTACCGTGAAAATAATGCAGCCCTTGATATGAGCTGCTAAAGGAGTGGCATTGGTGGCAGGGCTCTCCTCAAAGGGATGGTTTATAAAAGTGCCATTAACTCCAAACCTTCCAACCTCAAAACAATCAAGGCTACAGTAACTAGAGTAGCTGTCTGCTACACACACAAACTCAGCCCCTAACAAATAAAAACACACACATACATAGCATATGCTCGGGTGGGAGATTATACAATGACATGAGCTAAACAGGACTGCACCCGAGGCAGTAGGGACAAAGATACCCTGCTCTGCATCTAAAACTGACATTGATTACATCAGTATCCACAGTAACCAAATTAAAGGAAAAAAAAAAAAAGGCGGCCTATCACTCCGACAGGAAAATGAGGCCTAAGTCTAGCTGAAGGATCCTCACACAGTAGGCTTTTGTGCTATTGCAGTCTCTAACGAAAGCAGACAGCCACAGCTCTGAAGGTATGGAACACACAGCAACAACAAAACCGAGTGCTTTCATAGGAAGAGGTAAGTGCTCTTGGTTTTTTAAAGACTCTAAGGGGATGTACACTATTTACCAGAATATAAATGTTCCATCTTTGAGATGCAGTAATTTAGCTACGAATGCAAGCAAGCCTTAAAAGGAACACATGTGTTATTTGTTTTAACAATGATTGTGTAATATTTTCATTTCTATATATCTATTAAAATGAAAAAAATCCAGTTTCAAATCAGAAATCATACAAAATATTAGAACAAATTAAATTAGTAAAATAAATATCTTCGGTTATAGTTTATTACGATTTATGCTTCATAATTAGATATCGGTGGCAATTGCACACTGAATGACAAAGACTAAGAACGGATACAATCACTTTAAGCTGCACAGTATTTAGTTTAGTTCCTAATTTCCTGAACGAAAGAAGATCAGCACACCATGCTAGGATAATATCACTGCCTGAGACAGGAAGTGGGGAATTAGGCTGCTACTAAGTCTGCTCCAATAAAATGCACTCAGGGTCACTTATTGTTAGTCACAGCAGCTTAGCTTACTAGGATTCTATGTTTCAGTGCCATCATACCTTTCCTTCATTTTCACATTTCATCTGGAAAATAAATCTCAAAAGACAGTATAAAGAGGTCCATGTAGAGCAGGATTCTTTTACATGTTTAAAGTTCTGTTACAGGTTAAGTCATTATGTATGCACCTGTTATCCACACACTGGACCCCATTTGTATTCTGTTTGCACTCACATTTTACAACTAGCAAGAAATGACTTCCAGCAAGAGCAGGTATGGTCAGCTGAATGAGCATTCCAAGCTTTTAATTGCTAGTTTTAGAAGATTCATTTAGTTTTTACCTTGCTGAAAAAATGGGGGCAAAGAGATGAGAAACTGGGCTCCCTGTCAATGCCTTCGGCCACTGACCCTGGTTATCTCATTTAAAAACAGTGGTTACTGACGTGTTGAGAAGCTGCATGGAGGCATTCTGATTCATCTCACTTGGAGACAGGATTAATGAGGCCTGTGAAAGGGAAAGTAACTTCAACCCATGCATGCACAGAACTCAAATTACCAGGGGAGGGGAGGAGTGGGGGTGGCTCAAACCCCCTTACTCAAATCATGGTGACTTTTGTGCGAGTTTGGGGTTGCCTGGGTTTAACTTTTATATCTGAACTGCTTCAGGTGTCTGGAAGAAACGTCACCAGAGCCTTTCTAAAAGTGTGTGTGACTGGTGGGGGTGGGGTGGGGTTATGAATTTCGTTTACAAAAAAAAAAAAAAAAAAGTAATTTGAATGCAGTATTTCTAAGGATAAATGAATGCAATAAAACAACTATGTCAAATATTGAAGCAGGTTATATATTTGTAGTCTACTGATTATTTAAAAGTTTGCAACAACATTACTACTATAACTGTTGTTGTTGTTGTTATTATTATTAAAGAGCTTGTTATCTGAATGTTGGGGAGTGAGGCATCCCACAAACATCATTTAATTTACTTCAAAACAAATTAAATGTTTGTTTTGTAAAAGAAACAAAAAATAAATTGTACCATGTACAGAAATTGGACCATCTACAGCACTTTGATAAAGAATGTATTGATAAAGAATATTAAACATATTAAACAAAGTATTTGTTTAGCTACCTAAAGGCTAGTTATTCATTAAGTTATACAGATATTTACTGCTTCGGACACAAATTACATGTAATGGTAATATATGTTTCAACAGCCTTCTACAGTGTTACAAGATGACGAATGTAGAAACATTTTCTATCACACCCAAAGTGCGTTCACTGTTAGCTATAAACATGTCCTTATTTTTTCCAGCATTCACTGTGTTGGTTCTGTCTATACAGTATGCTTATCAAAGCCACTGCGTTTTGAGTTGTCAGTGTTTTTGCTTTGTTGTGGAGAGTGGCTCCTGCAGTAATAATGTAGTTTGTTGCCTTGTTTTGTTTTTTGGTGGCGGTGAAATTAAGATTTTCGCTGCCTCATCCACAATATCGCCTTCATTTTCCCATTCTTTAAAATTATCCAAGTTCTCTGTATATTTCCCATTTTAAAAGTAGTGTATTTCTCGCACTGAAAGCTTGCCTATCTGTCTGCCCCTGAACTGGGCGACGTATCCCTATCCCAAGAACTCCATAGTGCTGATCACAGTTGCTGTTCACGACTCTGCTCTGAACAACTTCCCTGCGGGGAAGAAAACTAAACCGAAACTTAAATATCAAATTATAAAATAAATAAATGTAGATTTTCTAACATTTACAAATCGAAGATAACATCAACTGTAATTACGTTACTGCTTGGGCAACACACATTGAATGGAAACTTTTTCTAGACCGGTTTTAAATAAGAACTTTTATAACAATAAACACAACATTTGTTTTTATTACTTTATTTTAGTGGTCAGACAAATATCAGAATATTTGAACGAATATTTTTTGACATGTATTTGGATACAAAAAACAATCATGTTCGTATTCTCTAGAAATGACAAAAATACCTTAATACTTATTTATCGCCTCACCAGAAATTGCACAAGTTTAAAAAATGAAATGAAAAAGAGCGCTGTATGATATGCGAGATTAATATATATATATATATATATATATATATATATATATATATATATATATATATATATATATATATATAGTGTTTAAAGTTACATTTCAGTTTTTGTTTGCTTGTTCAACTACAAAAAAAGGCACAAGTAAACCTCATGTTATTACTTTATGAAAACGTGTCTATGGCCACTGTTTACTGTGAAGAAACAGCAATGGCAAGGAATGAAAAAAAAGTAAAAAATAAATAAAATGCGGTGTAACAATGATGACTGCACCAGCCGAAACGTATAGGTGCTTGACTTTTCTTTAAGTTGACTGGAATAGCAAGATTTCCAAGCAGCTCCAGGATTAGTATCAAGACTGCTCGGATTATGTATAGGAATACATATTTTGCACATAATATTTAAAATAATGATCTCTTGAATCCAAAGTTATTATATTAAATATGGCAAGGGAACAGGAAGTAATACTATTTCAATTACTGCTGGTGATCATTATTTCCCGGTAAGTGATCGCAAGCCTTTCCATCACCATTCAAGTGATTCTGCTACTACGATTTTGCAGAGTTGCTGTAACAGTTACCAGAATGTACTATAGGCTATAATAAGTGTTTTACAAATTCTGTTTGCACAGCATTGGTTTACTATGACTGGTACAATATATTGAAACCTCAACCTATTATACCGTAGAAACTGAAAACCAGTAAAAGTATGGTTAATAATTGTAGATTCCAAAAGGTGTTGATTACAACCTTCTAAATCAGGGTGTTTGGAATTAGAATGTTTCTCTTTAAAAGTATCATTTAGCTGGTACACATGTAATGCTGCAAAAAAAATCAGACAGGAATGACATCAAAGTTAGCCTTTCTTGTATCATCTAAACTATTGAACACGCAACAGTGCTGAATTTTAAAATACTGAAAACAAAAAGACTAACGTTTCAACTAGAAGTCTTTTTCAAAAGACAATGGTGATAGATATACACCCACTCTCAGCTTTATAAGTGACAGTTCATAAAGGATCACACATGCAATTAGAGTAAAAAAACACACACTTTATAAAAAAACGTTTTTACTTGCCAGAGCAGCTTATAGTTTATCTGGACAGTGCCAGATATCTGAATGGAGCAATACTACTGTACTGTCCATGTCTGGTTGTTGTTGAAAGATGCTGTATGAGCTCAAGTCAAGCTGACAGGCTGCAATTACTGACTCAGTAGTTGCAGGTCCAGTATTGGTTGCTTTTGTCAATTCAAAGTATTGATTGGCTGGTTTTGGTGGATAACAAAATACATTTTAACTACGCTTAAAAATTTGGGTCTGGCTCAATAGCCACCACCCTTCATCTGGGGCCTCTATTGTGGTGCTTAAGACCACGTTACGCTTCAATATCAGCAACTTTTGCATTTGCACTGTCCCCAAAGCTTTTTGGTTTCTTCCAATTGTGCAATCAAACCTGCTATTTGCACAAAATTTGCCCTCATGATGCTAGACTTTAAGACCAAGTAGAAGCATAGATCTTTCAGGATTATTAGGAGGGCTTACATGCTGGCACTTTTCTGCTCACACTGATCAAATAAAGCAAAAAGAGCATTCAAATAATGGTATAGGTAAAGCACTTTAACTAGGAGTTCCACCTGGTTAATACTGGCTGGAGATATTTCCTTTAGGACGCACTGATAACTAGACTTCAGTTTTTTTTTTTAGAATGAGAACTGTGTCAACTTTTGCCACAATTGAATTCAACTCCGTCAACACCTCCACAAAAACGTCTACTCTCAGGCTCGCTGGTCAATTCAATGACACTATTTTTTACTCCTGCAAATAAAACTCATTGGGAGGGAGGGTCTACAGGGCTTTTCATAAATACAGCACGGAACAGGAAAACACTGCATGTAGCTTCTGAATTAACATTCTCACGAGATCCCACAAGTGAGATCTAGCAACCCTCCACCTAGCTACGGGGATGTAATGAAAACCAGACCTGTAACTTCGAACAATAGGCTGGTAACTATTAATACAGCATTAAACTACGCTGTCTACAACTAATGTCCTGTACTGTTTCCCTATAGATTAGTATTCAGGTATTTAACTTAAAAAACCCTTGTTACACCTGGAAAGATTTACTTTGTTAATATTTTCTTTAAAAAAAACAAACACATTTTTAACTTCAAACAGTGATTTTGTATCTTTTAATTTTAGCCATTGATTTTGTTTTATGTCGTTTTCTCTGCTGCTTTAAGTTTTATTTAAGGTTAAAAGACACAGGGCTCTACATATAATTATATGCTTACGTCAGAACATAAGAACATAATTTATGGAGCAGCAAATATTACCACTGGCTGAAAAACAGTCAGCATTTTAGAATATACCTCTTTGGACACCACACATCTTGCACACTATTATTAAAACTTCAAATATTCATGACAAACACGACTGAGTATGGTAGTCTTTGCTATATGTCTGTATTATTATCGCTCAACCAGTAACCACAAGAAAACTAGTATTTTACTTTTAAATGTAGAGCTCTGCAAGCCACGAAAAGATAATAACTACAACATTGTAAAGGGGTTGTGTTTCAGGTGTTACAAATTCTAGGGACATTAAGTTGTATAAAAAGAGTAATGTATTGGAAGACATTATTATGTTCATTCTAAGGAGGATGGATGGTGCTTTTTAAATCACACTCAAACTTTATATCAGCAGTGTGGACTAGTGGTTAGGGCTCTGGACTCTTGACCGGAGGGTTGTGGGTTCAAGATGGGGCACTGCTGTTGTACCCTTGAGCAAGGTACTTTGCCTAGATTGCTCCAGTAAAAACCCAACTGTATAAATGGGTAATTGTATGTAAAAATAATGTGATATCTGTATAATGTGAAATAATGTGATACCTTGTAACAATTGTAAGTCGCTCTGGATAAGAAAGAAATAAATAAATAATAATAATAATATCAAATGGGAAGGGCAGCAAAGCATTGACTATAGCATCAGGAGCCAGTGTGTCAGTTACGGCTGTTGGATCAAGATCTAGATAAACTACAGCGGCACGGTAGCAGAATATCAAAGCAGTGTTTTGTGAAGAAGAAAGTTGGGAGTTTACCTTTGTGTAACATTTGTGTGATTAACAAGCTCTGCTCGGCCCGGTTCTTTTTTTTTTTTTTTTTTACAATAATCACATTTCACCCTCTGATGACTTGGTGACATTTTTATAATAGAAATGGAAATTTTACCAAAATATGAATAAAAAGAAATGTACCAAATTGCAAAAAGCTTGTAATACCACCAGTGCTGTATTACTGTGGTCACGTGTTGTTTGTGAGCACACGGCATGCAAGGTAAAAAAAATGACATCATGCTGTGTTTGTTATCTTGTTTATGTAAATACACCCCAAACAGAGCAGAGCATGGTAATTAAAGTGAAAAGTCCATTTGTTTGAGTGACAACTGAGGTGTCTCCAGATACCTAATCGGATTCTGACGAAAGTTGGCTCCCAACCAAATAATATCACATTCAACAAAAACATTCCTACCAACTTAATCATGCAGGAGAAGTGACAAATCAAAAACTTAAAAGGGAGTAACTTTTACCCTTTTGATTTACATACTAGATCTGTTAATTACCCCATGTTATCTGCACTTACGGATATCTGACATCATAATAATGTCGCCAGCATATACAATTGCAGACATGTAATATAGTATAATAGTCCACACAAGTACTGTACAAAAGCCAAACTGCCCGTCAACTAGCTTTTGAAACCACTTCCGACTGGTAATTAACAGTTAACAGGAAAGCTGTAAAAAATACCCATAAATTAATAAACAGTAATACATTATGATTGATAACAAACACATCATACAATAATAAAACTGATAGACAATTTATTATTATTATTATTATTATTATTTGTTTCTTAGTAGATGCCCTTATCCAGGGCGCCTTAGTCATAAACAAATACATTTCAAGAATCACAGTACAAGTAATAATACAATTAAGAGCAAGATAAATACAATGACTTTGGTTCTAGCAAGTACATGTATGACAAAATACGATTCAATACCATGAGGACTAAATCCATCAACCTAAACTAATTCAGTTTTCTGAAAGACTCTGCACTAACAACTGTATTCCAAAGCAGTAGCTTTTATGCTTTAAACCTTCTTCACATAATAGTGTGGCCGCAGATATGACTAACATGTATATATTAAATAGAATGTGTGTAAATTTAAAACAGAGAGACAGTTGATTTCTGTGAAGCCTAGGTAAAGTCCAACAGAAGTTAAACAATCAGGGCCTTTTAGTATTCAAAACCACCAGTTTTAACCACAATTTCCTAATTATTCAGTAAGGATCACTGGCTTAGTTCTGAATACACTTAACCGTATGACGCCTAGGTAGAATGACCATATTTGGGTTTGAATATGACCACTTTGTTGTTTGCGCTTGTAGTTTGGCAACCTTACATCAGAAAGTAAAACCCAATATATCTACGGAAAGGCCTTTAGTAGCTGTTTTCAATGATATAATGTATTTTATTGTGAAATGTATTATATGTTTTTTATATAAACTGCCCAAAAAATAACTGAAAACTGCCAATTTCGACTCCTTTCCAAGTTAGATATAAAAACAATTTCAAACATCTTCTACTATTGAGGAGCTACGATATTTTGTCCGAGCCATGGTCTGTATGTCAAAATTCCCCAAAACTGCCCTATTTTCAGAACTGTCAGCTATGTTATGAAAGTAGTCCACACTAAGCAAAATATCACAAAATACATGGCCAGATCTTATGTAAAACGTTTTATCACAGTAATGTATGAAAAAAAACAAGGGAAAATGAGGCTGTTTTTATTAAAAGTAGTTTTTATTTAAAATGAATAATTTGGTATCATGGAGAAAATAATATTTATATACAAGAGTTCAACCATGTACAGCAAGTCAAAAGAAGCAATAAATAAATAAATAATAAATGAATAAATAAAGGGCACTAAACATTTTTGGCATAAATATATGTACTGTATATTACCAGATTTTCAATAATTTGGTATCATGGAGAAAATAAAAAAACTTACAGAAGTCAACAGCAGCAGAAAAATAAATAAAAAAATAAGTCTTAGAATGGCTCGGCGCCAAAGGGTTAAGCAATAGAACCCGAAGACAAGGGGTTTACCGTCTGGTAACGCCTGCCTTGTACCGTTAAATGTCCCGAAAGCATTTAACATATTGAGAAGGGCCTTACCAGACAGTAAAGCTCTTATGAGGTATAAAAGGTTTTCTGTTAGTTTTTTTTGCAGCTTTATGCAGCACTAGTTTTTGTTGCTAAGAATAGAAGAAAGTTTACAAACGAGAGGAGGCCATTCAGCCCATCTTGCTCGTTTGGTTGTTAGTAGCTTATTGATCCCAGAATTTCATCAAGCAGCTTCTTGAAGGATCCCAGGGTGTCAGCTTCAACAACATTACTGGGGAGTTGGTTCCAGACTCAGACAATTCTCTTGGTAAAACATGCCTCCTATTTTCTGTTCTGAATGCCCCTTTATCTGATCTCCATTTGTGACCCCTGGTCCTTGTTTCTTTTTTCAAGTCAAAAAAGTCCCCTGGGTTGACATTGTCAATATCTTTTAGAATTTTGAATGCTTGAATCAGATCACTGTGTAGTCTTCTTTGTTCAAGACTGAATAGATTCAATTATTTTAGCCTGTCTGCATACGACATGCCTTTCTTCCTTGCACTCTTTCCAGAGCAGCAATATCCTTTTTTTAGCAAGGTGACCAAAACTGAACAAAATATTCTAGATGAAGTCTTACTAATACAAACATTTTCCTCAATATTGCATGATTAATGGGGGTTGCTCACAATTCAGTGTGTGTTTTGGTAGCCTTCAGGCTTCAATATCCATCCCACTGGTGGACTATGTCGCATCCAGGTTATTTCCAATAGCGTAAATAATAATGCAAGGGAACTGACCAATGAGAAACAGCTTCCTTTGCGCACCTTCAGTAAACAATAGCGGAAGAAAAGATCATTCTTGTAGTATGAAAATACCCAGAGTTGTACAATAAAGGACAATGCTGCTGCTGTACCCTTGAGCAAGGTACTTTACCTAGATTGCTCCAGTAAAAACCCAACTGTATAAATGGGTAATTGTATGTAAAAATAATGTGATATCTTGTAACAATTGTAAGTCGCCCTGGATAAGGGCATCTGCTAAGAAATAAATAATAATAATATGTATATTCCGGCAGATTGACTTGGAGCACTGATTAAAACATAGTTTGAACAATAACATTCAATTTAAAACAATTTAAAACACCAAATAATTGGGTAAACATAAGGACAACTTTAACTATAAACATCTGTTTTTGTGAAAAAAAACACATAATCTTTCTAATCTCTTTACTTATGAATCCAACTAGTTTTATTAGCTCAGTATTACAGCATCTCAAATCAAAATATTCCAGATCTTGTATTGCCTTCATTGAAAAACCTGAAAGCCAACTAATCCACCAAACAATAATTAAGCTACATAAATACGTCATCATTGCATCTAGCACAATAATCTCCAATTGCATGACTAAAAGCTCTAGTGCATTTTGTTTAAATTAGCAAATTTGAATATATAATTAAATGGTTTCTTACTAGTTTTGTAAGATATGTACATGTATTTATTTGTCTCTAGAAAAAAGGGTGTAAACTAGACTAGTTTTTAAGATCCTCTGTTCTGAATAACTAAAAAAAGCCTGCTATAGGAGGCTGTGTGGTCCAGTGGTTAAAGAAAAGGGCTTGTAACCAGGAGGTTATAATGATGAGGATTATTTAAATCAATGTGTAGGAGCTCCCCAGGAGCAGATCTTGAAATGTATATATTCAATAGTATGCCTTTATTTGATTAAACCATCATTGTTTAATTGATAGTTTAAAAACATCATTATTACAGACATTTAGCAGACGGATAATGACGTCTATTACAACCTGCGCACGTGTGACTTCACGGCTGGAGGATGCAGGCTGCAGAGATACCCCTCTCAACAGATTGCCTGCCTGTAGGCGGGATGTAAAGCGAGAGCTCTGACAATAGGGCAGTGTTAAGGTCATGTGATCGCTCTGCTGGCAGATGTAAAAAGTGTGCTCAGTGTTAATAAAATTATAATGTTGAATCCGCTACCAAAGAAGTCGTTTTGTAAAGTATGAATAACAAAAAAGGCAGCTACAGGAGTTTGAATGCAATTGTAGGGAGGCTGTGTGGTCCAGTGGTTAAAGAAAGGGGCTTGTAAGCAGGAGGTCCCCGGTTCAAATCCCACCTCAGCCACTGACTCATTGTGTAACCCTGAGCAAGTCACTTAACCTCCTTGTGCTCCATCTTTCGGGTGATACATAATTTTAAGTGACTATGCAGCTGATGCATAGTTCACACACCCTAGTCTCTGTAAGTCGCCTTGGATAAAGGTGTCTACTAAATAAACAAATAATAATAATAATATTGCAAAACAACAGCAGTAGGCAACTGTACAGCTATGGCCAAAAGTTTTGAATCGCCCTATAGCAGGGGTTTTCAACCTTTTTTTTTAAACTGTTCCCCTTCTGTCTGGAGGTTTCAGCTCAAGTACTCCTTTACAATTTTAGCTCTACTGAATGGTACCACAGCTGCAATAAAATGCAGAATAATCTGATTAACAAATTGTTGCTTATTTTTCCCCCCCATTTATTTAATATATAATTTACATCACAGGTCTGGGACTACCAAACTGCTGGTTTAGGACATAACAGCAAACAGTAGGTTTAATTATTAAAACTTGCAATTAAAAAGTCTTTGGATGCAATCAATTTGGGAATTTCTTTGGAAATGCTTTCTATTCAGCAAAATGATAAATAATCCAAAACAGTCCACATTGTAAACGTTTATTACTTCCCATCTCAGCATAATTGTGTGCCATTTAAAATGTTTACAGTATCAAACACATTAACCTCAAGATAAAGACGTAATAAACTAACAATGATAAACTTTTTTGTATTAAAGTCAACATAAAATGATCCAAAGGGTATAAAACTTTGTCACTTTGCACTTTCTGTATCAATTTCAAGCACCGGAAACAAATTCAACCAGCCTCTATTGCTGTTACTAACATTCAGCTACACTTAATAAATAAAACAGAAACTGTCAAAGTATGAGTATTATGATTATTATTTATGTGTGCTGGAGCATTTATACTTCTAAAAAAAATGTAAAAAGATTGTGCTTCACTGATTAGTATTCAATTCTAGGACAAGTTGAAAACAGCAAAGTTCACAAGCATCACAGGGCCCTCTCCATAGGCAGAATCACCAGACACCTGCTTTGAAATACCTTCAATCGTAATCACGCAAGCGTATAGGTGGAAAGTATGAACGGGATAGATTCTGTGCCCGTTTTTTTCTTCATCTGTGGTTTTGGGCTTCTGTAAACCTTTCAGCTGCTAAACAAAAATGAAATTTATGCACAGTGGTTTAGAGATATTATATAATTCAAGATCATTATTTTCTTTTACTTTAATTTTTATTTTTGCATTTCTCATCTTGTGTACCCCCTATAACCCCTAGAAGTAACCCCAGGGGTACGTGTACCCCCGGATGAAAATCCCTGCCCTATATAATTAACCAATCAAGAGAAAAAAAAACAAAAAAAAACACTAATTTTAAAAAAGTGATCACTGTCCACAGCAGTTTAGTAACAAGAGTGTTGTCCATGGCTTATATTTTAACTGTGTTAAGGAACATGATAGTGTCCACATTTTGTTTTAATTTAAGCGATGACTGGCACTTGCTTACAATCTGCTCAGCATTACTAAATACCTGCTCACTAGGGACTGACTTTGCTGGGATGCTTAATACTTCTGACCAGCTTTTGGAATGATCTTGGTTGTTTTTCTTCATTTTTACTCCAGGGTAGTTCAGATGAATAAATGTAGATTTTTTTTTTTTTTTTTTTTTTTAAGTTTATAGGGTGTCATCTCATTAAATGGTCACACAGATTAGTTGTGTTAGCAGAGTATCCCAAACATTACTTTCCTTGCTTTCTTACCATCTTACTTTAGAAAATAATTGCCAAACATCGGAAGGCATTGTATTTGTAGCTCGGTCGATACAGTATTTGTAACTCTAGCACAACACTCTTAACTTGCTCTGTTACTTTGAAGACTCCTGCACAGATCCAATCCCATCAGTAAACACTCGCAGGGGGCAGTGCAGGGGGTAGAAGGTGAGCTCAATCGCATGCAGATTCAGAGAGTCAGACCTGAGGGGAGCAGAGAAGCTCTGCGCTTAATGCCAAAAATAATTGCCGATTCCAAATTTAATAAAATAAATAAAAACTTTCCCTTGCTTAAACACTTGCACACCGTTCAAGTAATAAAAAAAAAATATTTTGAGAAATAAAAAAAACCACACAAAACACCAGAGGATTTAAATTTGCCACGGTAAGGCACCACATGACCTTGGGGTCCTACAAATTGAAGGAAGTTCAAATTTCAAAAGATATAAAAATTATAGCACTATAAAATTGGTAAGAAACAGAAGCAGTTAAAATGATTCAGCAGTTTCTTTATAGTTTTTTTACCATTAAAAGTATTTTATTTCTTGAAATAAAATATCCATTTGCACTTGGTGCATTTCACCATATGCACACAATCTTTGATTTCTATCGAGCATAATATGTTTTGTTGTATGTTTCAGTTTGCTATCGCCCCAGTACTGTGCGCGTGCGTATGCATTTTTCTATTTTTTAAATCAGGTTTGGTCGCTTCTGAAGAAAGTAACTAAAGAATAGATAGGTGTTTTAAGGTTTCAGTTCTTAAAATGTAAAAATGGAAAGATATTTTGGAAACAGTTCCTCAATTTTAGAATGATTGTACATTGACCCAACTCTACAACAGAATAGAGAATTCTCCAATTTATTAAAACAGATGAAAATCACAGATCAAATGAGGGTGTCATGTGTCAAGGACTGAGAACTTAGAGCACCAAACTGGAACGGTTAATTGTTAAGAGGCTACAAGCTATTTTTTCTTTCTATCCACGTCAAAGGACAATTAAATTCAGACAAGGCAGTTTAGGCAGTAAAATATTTACTCATGGTGCCCTTTTGCTCAGGCTTTGTTACAGAAGCAAGGATTCACAATGAGAATCAACTGAGGTATAATAAAAAAGTAAAAAGTGTAAAAAGTACAAGTTAGCCTTAAGTTGTTCCATCTCCACTCCCCCCTCCCCAAGACACACACGAGAACAGCCTATTAAATAGCCCTGTCTGGAAGGGAACTGCCCATTTCATTATGACTATTACATGAGACACTTCACCACAGGAGGACAGTAGTTGCTTCAGAGAAAGAGAGTGAAAGTAAAGAGTAACTGGAACGTCGTACACATGGTTTCCTATTGCTTCCAGTTGAACTCCTTCAACAAGCTGTGAAATCATGTATGGGTGAGTAGATTTGAGTGACTGCTGCACCCAGACAGCAAGTTTGCATGAGCTGAAATATGGGCTGAAGACATTTCTCTGTGTATGTACAGTATATATGTAGAGCACTAATTGTGTACATTCTGAGGATTAAGTTATATGGAAGCTGAAGTGAAAACATACATGTGCCTTGTACTGCAGCAGGAATACAGTTAGAAAAAGAACTGCAAATTGTATGATTAATTTAAAAAAATGATGGTGTTATAGATATTACAATTAGAAATAGTCGGAGCCAAGAAAAAAAAAAAAAAGGAATGATGTGAACTTCTGATAAATACTTTGGTTGTTAGCCTTTTTTATTTAATGTACTACATGTATCTTTTATAATGACGGCACTCATGTTATCCTGTTTTTGTCTGGAATTTTTGTCTGGAGATACCTCTGAACACTTTTCAAGCAACAAAGAATAGCAGCACCAGACAGCCCTGTGATAGTATACTTAGAAAATGACTACATTAATAAATATATGAAACACAGCACACTTGGGTAGCCTTGAATGTGCTCTCAAAACAGCTTGCTAAATTTTTCCAAGCCATTTACACTGTACACTACACATTATTTGAAGGGGGAAAAATTGAGTAATGGAACAATTTAGCTTTTTCATAGGGTCACATATTTCACATTACCTACAGTTTCATAGTTGACACTAGATAAATGGGTCTGTATATAAAATTAGCAAGCCTGGCCGCTTCTCACATTACAAATTGTAGCTATAAGAGCACACCGGTAATACTGTTAGTAAAATGAAATAACGTTTCTGTATAACTTTTTTGATTTAGACTGTACATTACTGGGGAAGCAGAGAAGGATAAGTTTTAGAGAATTATACTTTTTGCTTTAATACAGTTTATAAACTTGTTATCCTTATACAGTATGCCTGTAATAATTAAGCCAAAGGTAGTAAACCCAATGCACCCTTATATAACTAAAGAGATGCCTGATGCAAAAATGTGGCTACTTGGCTTTTTAGCATGCACTGCCACCCATACCAATCAGCTCACCACCTTGCATATATAATGTTACACATAAACATTAAAAACACAACTTCAGTTCATACTGGATTATACAAAACCACTATACAAATATGTGATCTGTGCATCTGCTTAAACTGGTTGACAGCAGTTTAGGGTCCTTTATCTGTTTCCCCATCTTATGGAATCATCTTGAAAACACAGTGTTATCTTTCCCATAGATTTCAGTTTGTCTCTATTGTGGAGGCAAAATCTGAAAAGTCTGCGGGGTTCCACAGGGCTCTGTTTTAGGACCTTTGTTATATTCATTATACAGTATATGCTGCCGTTGGGTGATATTATCTGCACACAGGGAGTGAACTTCCATTGCTGTGCAGATGATACCCAGCTTTATCTGTCCCTAAAGCCAGGAAATACTTCTGCTGGGGAGTTACTTGCTGCTTGTCTTGCAGACATCAAATGTTGGATGTCTCAGAATTATTTAATGCTAAATTCAGATAAAACAGAGGGCTCTCAGATCCAACTAAAAATGTGGGATTACATGAGCTTGACCGTACTAATCTCTCATTAAATCTTAACCTAGAAATGAACATTTTGGGGGTCATCTTTGATTCTGATCTATCATTTGATACTTATATTAGGGAAGCTAGAAAAGTATCTTTTTACCATTTGAGAAATATAGCCAAACTTAGACCAATTATTTCTGTATCTGATGCCGAGAGACTAATCCAGAATTGATTACTGTAATGTAATATATATACACTAAATGAACACGTTTAGTACATTTTCCACCACATATTAAGCAACTTGAATCCTGGCTTCCAAGGCTGTATTCTTGTTAAAATACTGTATTATGATAGGAATATACTGTAAGAAAGTCTAAATTTTTTAAATTGTATGTTGATGAGAGGAGCAAAATAAGAAAACAATTCCACACAGTCAGGAAACACTGCATGGACTTTCACCAGAATTATTTGGGAATAACATACTGTAATATTAAGCCCTTCTGAGGCATGTCTAATTTTATTTCAGACAAAAAGAAATATAAAACAGTAGCAGATTCCGATTATCTTGTAAAACAGCAGTCTGACACTTTATAGATGGATACATTTGGTTCAAAAGGAAGTGCCCCCCCCCCCCCCCCACTGGGAGGGCTAAAGCTAATGAAAATACCATAGAACAAAAAAGAAGATAAAAGCAAAAACATACCCAATAATACTAACATTAATAAACGGCAGCATTGATTGAACAAGACATTCCAACAATAACAGATCTTTATATCAATAGCTGTTCCAATTGCTTGTGACTAATATTCTGCCCGATATATCACATAACCCTATTTTAAATTGTGTTCATCATTTCAGAAGCTGGTCTTAATAATAAAAAGGGGAGGCAACATAGGAAAAGGAAATGGAAGGCAGCACACTGGAGAACATCTCCTATTTACTGGAGAGAAGAGCACGCAAGCAGTGGAACCCCAAGGAGGTCCTCAAAGGCAAATTGAGCAAAAGCTGCTCCTGCTCAGTGCAAAAACTGAAAAACTCATTCATTGGCTTCTTCCCCGTAGTACGGTGGCTGCCCAAGTATAAACTTAAGGAACATGTCTGGGGTGACATCATGTCAGGCCTCATTGTCGGGATTATCCTGGTACCCCAAGCCATTGCATACTGCTTGCTGGCTGGCCTGCAGCCCATCAACGGACTTTACACGTCTTTCTTTGCCAACATCATCTACTTCTTCATGGGTACCTCCCGGCATGTCTCCGTGGGAATCTTCAGTCTGATGAGCCTGATGGTGGGACAAGTGGTGGATCGGGAGGTGCAGCTTGCAGGATTTGACATGAGTGATGACAGCCAGGTGGTTGCTATGGGCCCTGAAGATCTGTGGTACGGCAGTAACACTGCTAATATTACAAAGCTAAACTCAACTCTAGGAGCTTTCAATATGGAATGTGGCAAGGATTGTTATGCTATGAGCGTTGCAGCCGCCTTGACTTTCATAGCTGGAGTTTATCAGGTAAAAACAGGTTTTACTTAGCGAGTTCATTTCTAAATAATGTCATCTTTCCCAACATTTAATAATAATTTGCGGACACTCAAAAGTGCATACTGTGCTATTTTGTGTATGTTACACCGCAAGCCAGCATCAATTCCTAACTTCCTAAGGCTGATCCTAATGGATGGAATGCATCCATCATGTGTATGGGTGAAAAAAAATCAGTCCGAAAGACAGCAACAGACACTAAGCTTCGGACAGTAAAACGTATCCAATGCTGTTAGACATTTATTTTTCATCCAAAGTCAGCAATGTATATTTGGCTGTCAGATGCTTATTTTGGTAAAGTTTACAGTCCAGTGCCAGAACTTATGACAACTTCAGGCATTGTCCATGTGTATCAGAAATAATAGGGGTTAATGCATAATCTGCCTATTGCGGTCAACATTTCTCTCAAGATGGGATTCATTGAATAACTTTAAAATAGCATTTTATATATAAAACAAAAATAAACACACACACACACACACACACTCATTCTGAACACTGACAAAGCTTTGAAAAGGGACCTTTTAACAGTGTTACTGATTATGAAGCTGACGGTAATGTTTGTTTGTTTTTTCTTGCTAGGTTCTGATGGCAGTGTTTCAGTTGGGTTTTGTATCAGTGTACCTGTCTGGACCAATGCTGGATGGCTTTGCCACAGGTGCTTCTCTCACAATTCTAACTGTGCAAGTCAAATACCTCCTGGGGATCAAGATCCCACGCACCCAGGGCTTTGGCACTCTTATAATCACCTGGATCAACATCTTCAAGAATATCCAGAACACCAACTCATGTGATGTCATCACCAGTGCCATCTGCATCGCAGTCTTGGTGGCTGCCAAAGAGCTGGGCGACCGCTACAAAGACCGGCTAAAGATCCCACTCCCCACCGAACTAGTCGTGGTTGTAACAGCAACCCTAGTTTCACATTTTGCTGACCTTAATGGAGTGTATGGTTCTAGCATCTCCGGGGCAATTCCTACAGGTTTCATCCAACCTCAGGTACCCAGTTTAGGAATGATGCCAAGGGTTGCCTTGGATGCCATACCTCTTGCAGTTATCAGCTTTGCATTCACAGTCTCCCTCGCTGAGATGTTTGCCAAAAAGCACGGCTACACCGTCAGGCCAAACCAGGAGATGCTGGCCATCGGCTTCTGTAACATCATACCATCCTTTTTTCACTGCTTCACCACCAGCGCAGCCCTTGCAAAAACATTAGTCAAAGACTCCACAGGCTGCCATACCCAAGTTTCCAGCTTGATTAGCGCCTTTGTGGTTCTTCTCGTCTTGCTTTTCTTTGCCCCACTCTTCCACTCTTTGCAGAAGTGTGTCCTGGCCTGTATCATCATTGTCAGCTTGAGGGGAGCCCTGCGCAAATTCCGTAGTGTGCCCGGTCAGTGGCAGATCAACAAGGTGGACACCTTGATCTGGATTGTGACCATGCTGTCCTCAGCCTTGATCAGCACTGAAATGGGTCTGCTTGTAGGGGTGGTCTTCTCTATACTTTGCGTGGTGGCTCGTACCCAGCTTCCCCATGTGGCCGTTTTGGGCCAGATTCAAGACTCTGTCTTCTATGAAGACAGCAAAGAATACAAGAATCTCTCCACTGTCCCCAAAGTGAAGATCTTCCGCTTCCAGGCACCCCTGTACTACGCCAACAAGGACTTTTTCCTGCGGTCTCTCTATAAAACCTCAGGGCTTGATCCAGTATTAGAAGAGGCCAAGAGGAAGAAGGCAGAGAAGAAAGCCAAAGCAAAGGCTGCCAAACAGGCAAAAGAAAATGGACAAGAAAAGTCCAATGGAGACACTCCCCTGATCTTGACTCCTGCTGGGCTCGACTTCCACACCATTATCTTAGACTGTTCTTCCATTCAGTTCCTGGACACTGCAGGGCTTGTGACCCTGAAGGGAATACTCAAAGACTATAAAGAAATTGGCATCAGCATCCTCCTAGCATGCTGTAACACCTCTGTAATTGATTCACTAAAACAAGGCAGTTACTTTGGGACATATGAGAAGGACATCAGTACCTTGCTGTTTTATACAGTGCACAGTGCCGTTCAGTTTGCAGTAAGCAGGGAAGTTGCTATCGGTGATTCTGTGGTTTAGCATTGCTTGATTGGTAGTAAACAGCCTAAAAATAGGTAGTATTTCAGCCACAGGGATCAACAGCTATAAGCCAGTGATGCCAAGCACCTCGGACTCAGGGTACAGGGTCATAAAAGCTTTTAGGGCTGCAACGAAGTGTACATTTTGACCATCGAAGATTCGGAAAACACATAATCAAAGGAAGGTTCGAACCTCCAAAGGTACTCATTTGCATAATTTACTGGTGACGTCACCATTGCTACTTGTTTATATTTGATTGAAAATCCTATTTTATGGGTAATCCATATAAATGGAATAAAACATTCACATGTAGTTTAAAAATATGTTGTATAGAACAGCAATCACGTTTTTATAATTTCAATAAAAACAAAAATGCACGTTGTTTGTTTACACGTAATTGAAGATGTTTGTGATGCATACAGTAAGCTCGCATTGCACAATTGCAGCGAATTTAGGCAAAACAAAGCTTTATTTAACCGTCACCGTTCCAAGCAGGTTATCAGTCTAAATATACTAAAAATATTAGTGTTATCGTATATTTTGTATGTTTCAAACATATTCTACCATAGCACTTCTCTTACACTGTCTTGTACTACATATTTTACTGAAACACTACAACCGTACCTCCCCAGTGCTTTGGATAATATACCCTGCTCCATACACGGCAGTGGCACCATATAGAGTTGCTACGTATAACAATTTGGTAGTGGATTTTAATACAACAACTTTTGTTTATGTAATATGCATTATACAAATCAAAAGATCAAATTTTGCATGCAAGTGGCATTTAATGTGTAATTTATAGTATTCATATATTGTCAAACAGTTTCTGTTAACAGGAAAAAACAAAACGAAACACAGTGCGTCAATGGTGTCTGACGAACCTTCGAAGGTTTAAAACAATCTTCGAATCCCTGGCTAGCGAACAAACCTTCGGAAACAGCCCTATGATCTTTGCAAGCCGAAGCCTAGCAGCAAAGAAAACTTGCCCATCAAGATGACAGGAAAGATTTCTTTCTGCCTGGCACACAAAGCTAAATACACAACCCAGTGCATTGTTTGAATTACAAAACTGCAGACAGAAATTCCTCACTGCCCCATCAATGCACTATGGCCATGCTAGTGTGGGACCACCCTCTTTTATGGATATGGCAGCAGTGTGGAGTAGTGGTTAGGGCTCTGGACTCTTGACCGGAGGGTTGTGGGTTCAATCCCCACTGCTGTTGTACCCTTGAGCAAGGTGCTTTCCCTAGATTGCTCCAGTAAAAACCCAACTGTATAAATGGGTAATTGTATGTAAAATAATGTGATATCTGTATAATGTGAAATAATGTATAATGTGATATCTTGTAACAATTGTAAGTCGCCCTGGATAAGGGCGTCTGCTAAGAAATAAATAATAATAATAATATGTACTTATGAACCAAAAAATGAAGATGTGGCTGAGTCAGGTTTTGAATTGTAGAAGTAGAATATGTATGCAGCAGCCTCTTTATATTGCTAAAAGTAAATACAGAAACAAGTGACTTTGTTGTTTAAAACCCAAAGGGCTAAAATACAGTAACTCGAATGAAGAAATTAATGAAGAAATATGTTCATTAAGTTGGAAAGGGGCCAGCTTGAAGATATATGCAAAGTTTGCAAAGTTTTTACTCTACACAACCAGGGATGTGGGGCTCATTTTGTTATTCCCCATTTTTCTCTTAGTTTTTTTTTTAATATCACACCTATTAACGTAAGTTTAAAAAGAAACATTTGTGTTTCCACATGAACCACATTAAGGCACACTGGCAAGGCAGTGTCCATAGCAGCTACACATGATAGCAGACAGTGCTATCTGTAGATTATTTAAATAGTGAAAAGTCCAACTAAAAAATAGGCAGACCATTTAGCTAAATTAGAAACAAACCTGTCCCAAATCGGACAGCAACCTAGCTATCTTACCTTACTAATCAAAAATGTAACAAAAACTGAGGTCCCCTTATGACATTTACATAAAGGGTGATTCATTTACACAAAAATAAAAGCTACCTGTGTGCGTCTGTCAAAGGCACTTTTGTTTTAGACCGTGGTGCATGTGGAAAGTAAAAAATGTTAGAACCCACCCCCTGACCACCTCAGTACACAAATTCCAGCACAAATTTTAGGCAGTTAAAACAGGATAACATTTGAGTGTTTCAGCACAGATTGGCTGCTCAATACTGCCCTGGTGTGACTTCAAGTCCTGTTTTATATAAACATCCACTGGGCAGTCAGTTACATGAAGTGCTGCCAAATTCCACGTCAGACTCGTAATACTAAGACTGTTGAAATAAGTTTTAACAAAATAATTATTCTGTTACCTTGCATTACAACACAATGTAATACACCAACTGGGGGTGATTACGACTGGAATGCTTTGATCAAGTTTCAAATACTCGTTCATTTCTAAAACAAATGGAAAAATGTGCTAACTACAAAAACTTTTGGAGTATATTTTTGAGAGAGGAGGAAGTTTAAAGTGATCAGCCACTATAATTGTCACTTCACTGAGAATTGACAGGGAGCCGGGCATCCTTCATTACCTAGCTCTGCTATTGGCTAAGGAAGTACCTGAGCAATGAAAATGGCATCTTAAAAAAAAAAAGCAACGCGTGGAAATATTTTTGAAAAGTTAAACAAGACCACGTGCAATGTTATCTCTACAGCACACTTATTTCAGATTGTTAAAAAAGGTGTTAAATGCTCAATCGTCTAAAATGCAAGCACCCTCCTGCTACTTTGGAAGAAAACACAGAATGTGACAAAAGAAAACAAACAAGCATCGCATCTTTTACTGTGCACAGTGGTTCAGCAATGTGATGCGTCTCGGGCTGAAAAAAAAAAAAAAGGCTTTTTTACGTTTTGTTAAAAGTCAACTTTAAATTTGGAATTTAACAGTAAACTACCCGGGCAATGTTAAGCCTGTTTGAGTTCTGCTGTTATTGGTCTCCTGCTGATATTGGCTTCATTCCGGAATCAGACTTTTTTTTTTAAAATGATTGTTATATTATGAAATCAGTAAGCACCGGTACACTACATCTCGTTTTTATGTTATATACTGTATTATAGCATGGATATTATTGAGCAAACGTATTTTGTTGTGCTTTGTTAGTAAGCAGTCGTGTTGTGTGTTTTATACAAGTCAAAAAAGCTTGTCAAAAATGCAACTGAAAGTTTTGAAGGTCTTTTTTTTATAAAGTTCTGCATTTTATAGTTAGAACCCCTCTGCTGTGTATTCTTATTTGTTACTTGTGGTTTAAATCTTTTTTTTTTTACGTTGAATACATTAGATGTCTTAGATGTTTCTTTGCTGTTACTTTTGATGTATTTATCTATGCGTCCCTACGTGTGGTTGTTGCTAATACGTTCTAAGGACTTGTCGCTGTTATGAGTAATTAGAGGTCAAGTATTTGGGTTTTCCAAACTTTAAATTTTGGTATATTTGAATATCTTATTATTTAAAATTCCAACCTCTAACACTAACACTGTAAATATAAATTGTTGTTTTGCAGTAACCCAACAAGGTTCTAAAGTTTGGTAGGTAGGTACATTCAGCAGCACAGACAGACCGATGCTTCAGCAGCAGCAGTGCTCTGACCACTATGGCTTTACAGCAGCCTTGATCTGTGTAACCGGGAACCTTTTATTCTTGGCGCTCTCTTGCACCACGCCTACCTGCTGATTAGGGGCTCGCAGCTGGTAAACACACACACTGCTCCCTCCCGCAACTAAACACAGTAGGCAGGCTGCTACACAAAGAGTCAGGTTCCCCATTAAAACCAATACCATTCTTATTTATACAATCACTACACTCTTATTTACAATAAACAAATCACAGAAGCTCCCTCCTAATGTGCAGGGCTGTATTCTGGCTTATGTATAAGGCAGAACAATCAAAGGGGATCTTTGGACAATGACAGATTAGCGACAATAAATGTATTAGTTATATATTGCTTTTTTTTTGTTAATTGGACTAAAGGTTTTTAGTTTTTTTTTCAAAAACTGTGCCAAAATGTAACATCTGGTTGTGAGTTATGTTTTCAAACAGTTAAATATCGTAAATAGAGAACATACATTTAATGACAATAGCTATATGAATTACTACAGCATCCCACTTAAATAACAAAAACGAGCAGGGTTTCCCCTGGGTTCTAGATTTTTGTAGTCACTAGTGACTAATCCTTTCTAAGATATTCAGTAGTCACTACTGGCGCACAGCTCAAGTCTTCAAAGGTGTTATGAATCCTGTTTTTATTTTATACCTTAAATCACTGTATTGACCAAAACAATTATTTAATTAAACCATTTTAATAATGCTCTACAGTTTAAATAAATTGGTCATTTACAGCTGTACACTTTTAGAACTTTAAAACTCAAGAACCAGATTTATTTGCCCTGAAAAGCTACATATAGACACAGAATGCATTGTGAAGTACTTATACCAAGATTTATTTATTTATTTATTGCAATTATTTTGCAACATTTCATATGGCAATGGTACACAAATAAGTCAATATTTCATAACCAACAAACTTATTTGTATATTCATTTCATGTTTTTTAAATGAAAGTACAATATTTCAGAATTGTTAACGCTTTAGCTAAAATCTACCAGTCTATGGTATACAATAACATTAAAAAGTGTTTTTGTGTACTAATATGTCTTTACAATAAATAAAAAAACAGTGTTAGCGTATTATATACAACCCATGGAAACAGAGTTTTCCAATAAGGCTGAAACTTTGCTGCTTGTTTTCTTTTTCTTTTATCTGACGCTTGTGAACTTTCTTTGTTCTTTTTTGTCTGGTGTTCCGAATCCAAGTCTTCATCTTCTGCAACTTGTTCTGTTTGTTCTATTTCACTCTTGCTGTGGCCGCACTGAAAAAACGAGCAGATTTTCTTCTGCGACATTTTACAGTATTGGCTAACAGTTGTGTTTTTTAGTTTGCACGCACAAGCCTACCGCTTTCACTGCAGATGCAAAGGTTTGAGCAGAACTCTCTGTAGTCATGAAAGCACAGCAACAGAAACTGTCAGACTGCAAAGAATAATGTGAGACTGAAAGCTACAGCAGCACCTAGTATAGCCTCATAAAGCGGTTTGGGTTACCATGGTAACTGACACGCAACATGAAACTGAGGCGCTGAATGGCTGACTGCATTTACGTCGCCTACCACGGGATGAGAACGTTGCAGTCAATGAATCGATGAGGCTGAGGTGCTGATCTGATCAGCAGCAGTAACTCTATGGTTTAGCGATCCCTTCTTTTGAAGAAAGAGACGTTGTGTGTGACTTTAACAAAAGGGATTTTTTTATAGTACAAACAGAAACAATCGTCACTAGTGACGATTCCACTTTTTTTTTTTTGTCGTCACTTTCAAAAAACATTTGCACATTACGAGAGTGACGAGCGACAACGAAACCCCTGATCACGAGCCTGTGATAGTGCAGTACTGTAACAGACTTGTGGCAAGCACACAGTCAGCCCTCTGTTTGACTACAGTACTGACAGACACATATGGGCACTTATCCAGCTCTAAAAATTAACTCAATCTTCTAGGCAGGGCTGAAGTGAAAGAAAATCTAATTTACTAAATAAACATGGAAAGAAGAATTAGAAATGACTATTAAACATTTATTTACAGTACACTTTTTTTCTGTAGTGTATAAAATAGGACTAGTTTAAGCTAAAGAAAACAATTAATAAAAACAAAACAAAACATTCCATCACTACTACATCCACAGAGACTATCACAGACGAGAGCAAAGTAAAAGCAAAAATGTCTAGATTTAAGTATCCAAGAATAAAAAGTTAAAGTAAACGGAACACCTTTTGAGGTATTTTTCTATAAAGTAACAGTGTATACCATAACAGTGATGATTTGTATAGGTGCAGAGTCTAGACTTCGCAGGCCTTGTCATTTATTAGAATTGGGGATGTTTACGTCCTCATACACCAGACTTAAAAACTAATTATTGCTTAATTAAACAATGAAGTCAGGCTTAATTAGGTGAGGGGAACAGGAGCCAAAATATGAAATTTGCAGTTCAAAATGGACTTAGCTGGTCAGTAAATGTTTGCAGTAAATAAATGCATTTCATATAGGATTGATCAGTGATGAGTGTATGACAGGCTACTGTATAAATGCTAATCTCAGTTTGGTCACACCTGTGGTCATCTAAAATGTGCATAATACAATCCAAGAAGAAAGAATACTTAAAATAAATAATGACTAGAATTACTTAAATAACAATGTGGGCATTCTGTGAAAAAAAATTAATTAATTATTCTAAACACAGTGTAAGCAATAAATGATTAAATTGTACTAAGTTATTCAGGAGATAACTAAGTAGCACCATATTTTGTGTTATTTATTTGTAATTGTCATGTGTGTTTAGTGTAATGGCAAACTGTTTTGGCTGGTTTCAGAGACCCTGATTAGCATGAGTTTTGGACTACCTAATGTCAATTTAGGTAAGGCAGTCCAAGATTATTAGTTATCCAACATATGTTGTAATGTCAGCGTGTTTTGTGGCCAATAAAGAAAATAAAAAGAGATGATCCTAAAAAAAAAGATTTTTTCTTTTAAATTGTAATACTCAAATAAACTTGTGTCATGAAGCTCAACCCTTTGTGTGTTTCTGTTTTTGAGCATTACTTCATATTATTACAGCAAAAAGATGTTTCTTCTGTACAATATGACATGGCATTGCATCTCGTCAAAGGGGGATGCAGGGTTAATTTAGAGGTCTACACATTTTAGGAACCTAATTCTTTGACCAATTTATATTAATCCTGCTGGTGTTTTCCGCCAAGGGTGATTCATCACCTCCCTAATAAGAATCACTAAACACAATAATATTTCAGCACAAAAAGGTGCAGCGACTGTTTTATGACTATGGTATTAGGATCTGCCTCTATTTTGACCATCATAGATCAGGAATCAATAGCTTCCAAGAAATGGGCTCAAAACCATCTTGCAATTTATTAATGGATTAATACAGCTCCAGGTAAAAGTGTATGGTTAATAAAATAGTAATATAACAATATTAAAATGAAAATCCTAGGAGGCTTACTTAATAGTTACCAACTCCAGTAACCAGTGGATTCGGACTTGCTCAATGCCTCTGTGTGGGACTGAGGAGATGTATGCAAGATTTAGCTGCTGGTCTTTGCTAAGGTCATATTTATCAGCTTGATCATGAGGAAGAGGAGGGCTGAAATAAAACAAAAACACAAAATAGCATTGCATCATTTGCACTCCCTATAATAATAATAATAATAAAACTGCATCACAAAAGAGAACTTTAAATCATTGCTACCCCCTGCTGGCAATATTAAGTCCCCAATAGTGTCTTATATGAATAGCCTACATTTACCAAAGATCTATATATATATATATATATATATATATATATATATATATAACTGTATTAAGCACTTTATGTATTATCCTATAACATTTACATAAAATCCTTGTGACACTTCAACATAATAAATGAATATCAGTGTTGGGGACAAAATAAGTTGAAACAAGTACAAAGGCAGAGAGGAGCATATTTAAAATACAGATCTAAATCAATTGGTAAGATCTAAAACGGTTTTTACATTGCAAACTTCAAGACGACGGCCAAATAATCTTTAAAAATAAAAAATAAAAAACTACCCATCCAAACCTAGTTTTACACCTTGCTCACTGTGTTACTGCCCTTAAATTATTGCTCAGCTTCCCCATTAAAACCAACACCATTCTTATTTATAAAATCACTACACTCTTATTTACAATAAACAATCACCGAAAACGAATTTGTTTATCAAACTCATGACTACTGAAAACAGAATGCTTATGATTGCACGGCAGTTGAATGACTTTATTAATCAAGTACTTTCCTGAAGCACATACATTATTATTTTAAATATTAGTTAAACTTTGAAAGACTGCTAAAACTATATCTATACAATCAAAGAATAGTTCCTCACTATACTTAAAAGTAACAGCATGCCATTAGCGTGTAGGTATTCAAATATTAGTGGTTCAATATATTTTCAAAATATACAAAAATAACCAAAACAACTTCTATTGTATACGTAACACTTTAAATATAAAATTGTAAATACTAATTTATGTTTGTGCTTGAACTAAAGGACAATCACATTTAATCTTTACATACATATATTAACCATATCAAGATGATGTATCAAAATATGGGATACAGAGGAATTCATTGCAAAAAGTAGACATACCAAAACCCGGTACTTTTCCAGAAATGCTTCAGATCTCTTTGAGGTGTTTCTGCATCCACTGTGACAGTGTAGGAGGTAGCGGCAACGTGCTTCAATATGTGCTGGTTCTGAAGCAGCAACACTCCAAGTAAACAAACAATCCTTAAACAGACCATGCTTTTAGCTTTAGTGTAGTTATAGTTATATTAAAAATTAAATGGAAGTGGAAATATTATCTTAGGCAGCTTGTTTTAATGATGTCATGTAGATAATCTAATATATTATTATGATAATAATGCACAGCTACTCATTTAATTGAATAAAAAGTGGTACCTATCCCCGTACGCTCGCAAATCACTTGAGAAGTCAGAAATACTTCCCGTAAAGTTTTAACATCACGTGACTCAGTGTTAATTGTATCACGTGATAGGCCAACGTCGAACGAATCAAGTTAAAAAAAAAAAACTAAAAACAGAAAAGCGCCATGAAAATGTTCAATTGTAAAACTAATTTCTTGTACCTTCTATGCTCCTCTTCATACGGCCTATGTGTATGACTGAAATAAACCTAATTTACATATTGTGTGGCAGTGGGTGAGCGTTGTCATTTTGCCCACATCAATCATGGACGTCGAGTTCTCGTTGCCAATACATGACGTCACTCGCAGTTGGAGGAGGATTGGAGTTATATTACCCAATGAACAAACGCGTTTGCTGAATGGGACATTTTTGAATTTGTACCGCAAGAGGAGAAGCCGGAGTGGGAGTGGGTGGAAGTTGTATCGGAACAATAATAAAAAAAAAAAGGAAAACAAACAAAATAAACATCAAGGGTTATCCTGGATTGAATTTTTTTTTAATTGGAGGCCATGAAGAACAGGAAGAGGTAAGTACAACTTTATTTATGTATTTTGGACGGTTTGATAAACTGTATGATAACTATTTATATATTATAATTGTATTCATATATACACTGACAATGATAAAACTTTGTAAACTAAAACCGGAACCAATTCGGCACGATTTGTTTTTGCAACAACAAAGCATTTGGCTTTCTGTACCGTTACTTTATCTTTTAATGTTAGAGGTTTGGCGCCGTTACCAATATCAACGGAAATCCACCCCAGTTGTTTAAGTTACACCCCTCAAGTGTGTTGTGTTTGTTTGAAGAAAAAACTTTTTTGAGTGAATGTTTAGTTGTACTTGCTTTGTACATTTTATTCTGATTAATTATTTGTATTCTCACCTTTTATTTGTGTGTAAGTATCTGGGGTGCTTGTTTAGGAAAATTCCACATTTCATCTTCATTTGAGCAGCTGTTCAGGTGAAACAGTGGGCATGCAGACATTACATTTGCTATGTCTTTGGATCCATATGATCCACAATATTGATTTTCAGGGAAATAGTTTAATGTTAAAATCTCAGAATTCACCACTTTGTATGAACAAAGTCTGGGAAAACGTGTAGGGTAATTAATATTCAATATTAAAATAATAGGCTACATGTTCAGTGAATTACTTTATTCACTATGTGTAGCAGAATAATTGTACTTTAGTTTATAATTGAAGCTTTAAAAAAGTTTTTTTTTTATGGGGATCCTCCTTTTGAGTTTTCACTTTTTTCACAAAAAGTATATTGATGTATTGTATCACTGAAGTGGTACAGTAGGCCAGATACAAAATATCTAAAACAAATCCTTATCATGGTATGTTTACCCATCTCAATACTAAATTAATGTCATTCAATTTCTTAACAGGTAAGGTGTGCGTATGTTGGAGCACAGCACTGTAAGGCCAGCATTTAATCAAACTAAATAGTTTGGCAAAAGATCAGTATTACTACTAAAAATACAGTTGTTGTGGGTTACAACAGGGTTACCTCTCCTAAGTTGAGGAACAGAAGTTGGTGATATGATTGGTGCATATTGATAGGGCAAAAATGTATGACAGTTATGACACTTTCAAGAAATAATTATACCAAAAATAAAATTTTACTGGAGTAGCTCCACATTTGTTAACCTCATACTGTACCAAGGATATCCTGCACTTCATCTCACCACTCAACGTCCTCTAAAAACATGTTTTAAATAGTTTTCTTTTTTCCTTTTTTTGATGTACAGTATTTATTGCAATGCAAGTACAACTCTTAATTAGAATTATCTTTGCAAGTATTAAAAATAAAGTACTAAAATGTTGATAACCCCCCCCCAAATCTGAAATGCATTAGTCAATTTATACAATTAGTTTGTAAAACAGTTGGCAGTATAGTACTATGTCTACAATTAGAAATCTCACTACAGTACCCCACTGGCTACTCTACTCAAATATGTTTAATCAATGTACACCCCTACAAAGTGGCAGCATGGTAATGTAGAGGAATGTTCTGTATTTTCTTATCTGCAACTGTCAAGTAGACAACTGCTGAGGTTTTTATTATTTTTTTTCAGTGAGGTTTTAGCTTTCTCTCTTGTGTCTGGGATTAACAAGGCAATAGCACGACTGGTGGACATCTGGGATAACATAGGAATACAGGAAGAACAAAGGGTGGAGCGTATGGAGGCAGTCAAGAAACATATTGAGGTAAATGTTCTTATCTCATTTTAATCTATATTTTGTTTCCCTTTGCAATCATTCTAGCTAACAGTACTGTAATTGATGTATACTGCATTAGCCTTGAAATGCCAAAGTATTTTTGTATAGAGAAAAGCTACTTTATGTAACTAGATCTTGGATCAAACATAAAGTGAAAGTTGTAGCAGGCACAATGTAATGTATTGCATATAATTGGATTGTAAATGTAGGTGGAAAGGTATTCATGTGAGATACACCAACAGTGTTAAAGATGTGTTCAGATATTTCATTAAGGTTAAAAAATTCATAGATGCAAAGTTTATTTTTTTTCTTGGGTGAACAATGAATTCTTTGTGTTCAGACCAATGACTGATTAACAGGCCAAATTACTTTACTGCAAAACTTCTTTGGTAGTCACTGTAGCTAGTATTTGCCATGTGTGTTTTGTTTCTGATTTAATATTGCTGTTACTTTTGTTTTTAGCTCTTGATGAATGAAATGATTATAGAGGAAGAAAATTTAAAGCTAAGAATCTTAAAGAACATAAGTGCTTGTCGAGAGGAATTGGATATATTGTATCACGAGCTGTCCCTAGAACCTTATCAAGTAAGTGCTTTGCAGTTTGGCATTTTAAGCTTCCTATGAAAACTTTTTCCTGTGGCTTGCATATAAATAGCACATTGATTTATTTTTTTGGTGTGCGAGTTTTACATCACAAATTAATTTTTCCAAATATGCAATCCTTTTTGCCAAATGTGGTGTTATTGGTAGTGCTTGTTCAAGAGAAACAAGCAGAACTCTGTATTGGAAGCGTACGTGCGTGGGGCCTGAGAAGCCTGGTTGGTGAAACTGTCACAAATTGAGTTAATACTGTTGGGGGGGGGGGGGGGGGGGGGCACACAAAATGTTTTGTTGCCACACTACAGAAATTTCGGGAATTAGACCTACTGCAAATACTTCAATACGTTTGAAAATAATTACAATTTGGCTTTCTTTTTTATTTTCATATGTTGACTGGTTTCAATAAATGTGTATTTATTTGCAATAGATTGATCAGAGTCAGACTGTTCTGCAATTGGAAAAGGACCTACGAACAAAATTGGAGAATCTAGTGAAAGAGAAAACTGACCGTCTGAAAGAGTTGAAATCCCTTCAAGAGGAGGAGAAGTCCCTCTGCATTGATCTTTGTGCCACTCCCTATTACATTCCCACAGGCAGTATACCTTCACACCAGCAGCTCCAAGATCTTAAGGAACATATCAAACGTCTTTCACTGGAGCGGGTACTTATAGAATAGATTTTTTTTATTATTTGTTTGTCAGTTATGTGTCACATATTCAATATAACTAAAACAAACCTATACAAAAGAAAACCTTCCTCTTACATAACTTTTTAAAATGCTTTTCCTGCTCATTTTTGTTATTCTCCTCATCTCTAGGAAAGCCGTGTTGAAGTGTTTTCTGGACTTAGGCAAAAAATCAGTCAGTTAATGAACGAAATTGGTCACAATCCTGAAACAACTCTGGAGAAAGATGCAGTTTGTGATGATGCAGACACCTTCCTTCTCACAAGTGAAAACATCAAAGCCCTGAAATTAATTGTGTGCCAGGTAGGCAATAGAAACTGCAATTAAGACACAGGAATAAAATCACATATATGCTTACAGGTGAATGTGTATTTGTACATATGAAGAATAGTTATACTTTGCAGCATGGAATCAATTATTTATCATTTATATTGTTGTTGTTATTCCTTTACAGTTGGAGGTGAAAAAGGAAACCCTGATCTCAACACGAGACGATTTAATGGAAAAGGTCTCTAATTTGTGGAATCGACTAGAGTTTTCACAAGAGGAAAAAAATCATTTTGAAAACAATATTAAGGGCTCGCTTTCTGTGGAGGTTAGAAAGGTAAGAGTAGTGTGTTTACTGGTGTGGGAGACCACCTGTTAAAAATACTCGTGCACTAACATGAATGCAGCCTCTACTCCGAGAAGCCACTTGCACTCATTGAGTGAAGCCTGTTTTTCTATTGAAACACCTACACCCGACTGAGTGGAGTGTGCCAGCAGATTACATTGAAGTGGTGCCCTAAATGAGGGGAATCTCATGTTTTAAAAAGAAGCGTTCTATGTATTAAAAAAAAATAATAATAAATGTAATTTGAAATGCAAACAAAATTTACTTTCCCACTATAAATATTAAAATGCCTTATTCACCCTTTCAGAGAATTCACTCACACATATCTATGCAGTCCAGATGAAGAGATCCAGGTGCATAAATTGCACTATTATAAGAAGTTGCAGTTATTTGTACCATAAATATTAGGCACCTCCAAATCAAATTTAAATAATGCATACACGTTCTTAAAGCAGCATTGGACAGCCTGTAACTTGCTCTGAATCTCCCCTGGTTTCCATATCTGTTGAAGTACAAATTACAGTAGTATCTTGCGTGTAGTGGGCATGGCTGATTTTCCTCCAGTATTTCTGAATTGTCCAGCACACCATGCTTCAATTTGAGTGGAGTTTAGGGTACAGTAGGTGTCACATTAATTCCAAAGTAAAGTGACACTAGGTCTCTGAACGGAATTGAGGGTTTAACTTTTATCAATCCTCTGACTGAAGTTTTGAGTCAGTAACCACACTTCCTTACTTATTTCTTCTATCAACTAACCTGATTGTGTCTTGGATCAAGTAGAAACTGGCTTGATAATGTCTCCTTGTTAGGAGTTGAATTGCATATCTATTTTTTTTATTCCTAGATTGCTTTTGACTGCAGTTAGCATCTTACACTAAAATCAAATTAGCAGGCTGTATAAAAGTGCTTCTAAGAAATATACCCCACAAAACACTCACCTTTTTTGTGTACAGGAGATGATTTGTTACAGTACTTATCGCACTTCCAACTGAGTCAGTACTATGAATCAAAGTCGTATACAGCCCTGTTCATTTTGTATTAAATATATTCAAGAAAGGTGGAAAAATGAAATGGTACTCGAAAGCACAACAGTTTAGTCTGAAGCTGACACAAATCTTGCTGTAAAGTCAGTTGTTGAAAATCTAAGTCATATAGTACAGTATATGTTATGCACATTCATCATAACTTGTGTGGTATGAAATAGTGAGTCATGTTCTCCAAGACAAGACAAATACATAAAATGTAGCCTAATCAAACTAATAAAACCTACAATTTTAAAAAGAAAGTTATCAGAGTTGTATCTAAAGTTGAATTTCACATAAGGAAGCTCTTTATTTTATTAATGAAGAATGATCACATTTCAGTACCCGACAATATCATGCAGGTAGGGAATGGGGTAACAAGGTCATAAAAAGCCTAGATTTGCTAGTAATACAGTTTGACAAAGGGAGACCTACCTGTATCATATCACACATCTGTCTTCACAAAGATAAAACAAATGGCATAATTGCAAGAAATGAAAGAGCAGGCTTTCCATAAAGCACACAGATAGAAGGGGGAGGGTGAAAGCCAGACCACGATAAAATTGCCTGCCAGGGCAGTAAAACAGTGCGAATCATATTGAGGACTATACCACAGAATTACTCTGTTTTTAATGAAAAAGGATAACCTGGATAGAATGGAATATTTTAAATATAGTGCTTCCATTATTGTTTTATTTAGATTTTGCTGAACATTAAAGCATTAAGCTACAGTATATTGAACATATTTTGTTAGCCATAAACAGCTTGAAATATTTGGCTATTTGTATGTTTTTCATTAAGATCTGGATTTGGAAAATTTTACATGGAACTTTCTGTGCTTTGGTCCATATTTAGTGTACTGTATTTTGTTGGATTTAGTTTAATTTCCTGTACGATCAAATTATAAGTGTAGCATTTTGTTTTAGACAATGGCCTACTATAGTGACCTGATCTTCACCATGTGAGACCTGCTGGTGAAACATTGTATTTCAAACAAGTTTCTAGTCTGATAACGCCCTCTAGCTTACAGAAGATGCAGGACAGGTTAACTCTACTTCATATCGCATTGACCTCAATTTGATCTTGGAAAATACCACACAATACTTTACCATTTTTATAACTGGCCATGGCTATACTGTAAGGCTGCCTTGATACATTAAGCAGACCATCAGTGTGTTTCTTTTATCCTTTAGTTGCAAAATGAGCTGGACCGCCTTGATGAACTCAAAAGGGCTAACATGGAAGAAGTCATTGAAAACATCAGGCACGAATTGATGGAGTACTGGGACAAGTGCACTTTCAGCACTGAACAGAGAGAAGCCTTTGCAGCCTTCTATTCGGGTAGATATATATCACTTTTTGTTAATGCTACTTGATTCACAAGTGTTTTTGTAGCATCAAAGACTGGAATATTGCATTTTTTAAATGTTTTTACATTATGGCCCCCCTCGCTCCCCACACATACAGCAATTTGCAGCAACTTTGTTCCTTATTTCATCACACTATAAAACTGCAATTCTCCCACTTGTAACATAAAATACTACAAATTACTGTTTCGCAGCATACTGTAACTGTGTTGTTGTCTAGATACCACATCTTGCATTTAATTTACAGTACATCCCCTCCCCCATTATCTAGATGACTTCAAAGAGGAGTTGCTAATCAAGCATGAAGAGGAGCTTGCACGGCTGAAAAATTACTATGCTCAGTGCAAGGTGTTGTTCGAAGCTGTTAACAAATGGGAACACAACTGGCAGCTATTCCAGGATTTTGAGGTATTCTGTGGCTTGACACTTCACACTATACACTGCTTCTCTTTTAATAAATCACATTTGTATGTGTTTCAGTAACGACAGCAAGAGTTTCCACTGTTTTATACACTGTTATGGGTTTATTCTATGAAGCCGGTTTGGTGTATTACTAAAATACTGTACTTTTTTGTTACTTTCTTTCTAGAAGAAAGCATCTGATCCAAACAGGTTTTCTAACAGAGGAGGTACTTTGCTAAGAGAGAGCAAAGAAAGGGCAAAAATACAGAAGATGTTACCGAAGGTAAAACTGCAGCTTTTTAAAATGGTGTATTTTTGGAAATCCTGTTTTGATTTCGTCATTTGAGTTTTCAATTGCAGGGTACTTAGTGGCTCGCCTAGCAAAAGCATAGAGTGCAAGTGTAGTTCGAGTTCCACTCACACTTAGTTACACAGGGAGGAGAATAAACTAAACTGGTGGAGACTTCCCAGGCTGGGCCCATGCCTCCATCTGTTGCTTGGGTTTGCCAAGTGAAAGGAGGTGATTAGCTTCAGTACCCCTGATTGGTTACTCAGTCGTTGTTAAATTGTTTTGTGGATTCATATAGTTCTACTTCTTCATAACACTGTAGTCAGGCTGTAGTTACAAGAGTGGCATTTGCTAGTGGAGTGGCAGTATTGGGTAAATGGGAGCCTTGACCATACGTGCTTTGTAACTAGTTCTGCTGTATAAATGGGGAGCACTAACCCAATGATTTCAGGAATTGCAAAGAAAGCAGTTTATTGTAACTTGTTTCCTTGTTTGTGTTTGTTTACTTTAGCTTGAGGAAGAAATAAAGGGTTACATTGAAGCATGGGAAGCTGAGCAGGGCACAGCTTTTTTTGTCAAGGGACAGAGATTTATGGATTATGTGGCCAACCAGTGGGAGGAGCTCAAAACACAGAAGGAAAAAGAAAAGAGTCAACGTGTAAGTGAACAGGAAAACAAAACTGTTTCATCTGGCTCTTAAATTCTCTTCCATTCAAAAAACACTGATTTTAAAAAAATAATAAATAATAATAATAATTATTATTATTATTTGGCAGTTGTGCATATGAGGACCATAAGAAATGATTTTGGTCCTCATTGAGATCAATATAATTACGAAACAGAACAAAGTTTAAAAACAGAACTACAGTGCAAGATTAGTAGGGATTGAAAAACAATAACTTGCAAGAACCAAAGTGATTGTATTTTATCTTGCTCTTACAAGTATTAATACTTGTACTGTGATTCTTGAAATGTTTTTTAGTTTACGACTAAGTCGCCCTAGATAAGGGCGTCTGCTAATAAATAAATAATAATAATAACTAGCCAATGTTTAAATGTTCATTATTTTTTTTTAAATACCATATATAAACCAAACAAGTACTGTAGTTTGAATAAAATGCAAATGTTTGCATTATTGGATTTGTTTTGCACTTGGAGAAGAATTTATACAAGTAGTGTCTCAGGTTATACAATGTTATGCCAGCTTGCTTCAGTACTGTAAAGTCCATTTACACCAATTATCTCTATAGTGTTTAATTCTGGTGCTCATGCAGACATGCTGAAACCCTTCTCTGAACTCCTGAAAAGTGTACTACCAAGTGGTAAAATAGCTTACTGCACTAACGTACAAAAGTAGCATAAGATGGATAATGGATTTAATAGATTGTTGTGCTCTTTTACTTCATTTCTGGCTTTACATATACTTTATTATTATTATTATTATTTATTTCTTAGCAGATGCCCTTATCCAGGGCGACTTACAATCGTAGGCAAAAACATTTCAAGCGTTACAATACAAGTAATACAATAAGAGCAACTTTAATTTTACATAATGCAAGAAATTTGATTAGAACATATAACTATTGTAGCTATAAAACACACAGGACAGCACTTAGCTTAATTGCATTATGTTTTACTGTATAGATAATATGCAACAACTGTATTTTGCAAACTTTACTGAAATTTAATTAAAAAAAAAAAAAAAATGTTTGTGGTTCATTTTCCAGTTAAAGAAAGGGGACAATTCCGCTTTGAGAACTCCACCTGTCAAAAGACCACAGGGGGGAAATAGTATAATGAATACGCCGAGCAAGACTAGAAAGGTAAGCGGTACAAATCTTGTCCAGTTGTGTACAGCATAATATAAGCATTTTCTATTGCATTTATAAGAAGTCTAATGGCAGTACACCAGAAAACCATATTGATTCATGCATTTTTGAAGTTTGTGTTTTATATTGATGAAATTGTTCCGAATAGATTTTAAAAAGTTATCAAAACCATTGCTAAGTTATTTAAGATTTTGCAATAACCTGAAACATCAAAAAGGTTATAGCATTAACTGTAATATGAACTGCTTTCTACTGTGTAATGCTGTTTGCGTTAAACAAGCTGTTGTATTGTTGTTTTTTACTTAACCCCCTCATTTCTCATCCCTGCAGCTCACTGGCACCCCAAATGCATCTGTTATGCGAACAACAGTTAGCAGCACAAGCAGCAACAGCACAGGCAGCAACAGTATAGGCAGCACATTTCACAGTGTAACAGGGAAGCCTCCTCTCTCTGTGCAGAAGGTGTGGTAAATCGATGTATCAATATTAATAGCTAATTACTGTATGACAGATTATTACAGTATAATTACATTAAATATATAATGGACCTTGCACCTAAAATATCTAACTCATGCATAAAGAACTCATTTGGAAGATGTGTAGAAATACTAAATAATTGAATCCTTTGACAAATGCATATTTTATATTATGTACTGTGAATTTATATTAGGTGTGTTTGTAATGTGGGCTGCTTCATTTTCTATTTTGTATTTAAACAAAACAATTTTTGAAACTTAGCTAGACTGTGTTGGTAAAACCCCTCAAGCAGACTAGTTTATTTATTTTAATTATTTTTTATAAATATGTAAATCTTTGTCTTGTTGTTGTTTAGACCCCACACCGGAGTAGGCTTCCAGATATTTCACACCTAACCCCTTTACAAGAGTTCAAAAGTGACAAGCCTGCTGCCAGCTATACGCAATTTGCAGTAAGTTCAAATGTATGCATCTCCTGAAAGCTCACTTAAGTTTTAATGTTACAGCTGTCAAAGGTATATTCTGAATTATAAGACTAATTGATCAGTTAAATGGCAAAGTTATTCATGATAATGGCTTGTGAGATCAATGGTTGACCCTAACCTTTGCCATTGTACTTTCCTCTTGATGTTCCAGGTTTGTGAGCCAGGCTAGATCATATCCCATGGTATTATCCTTAGATTCAAAGAATACTTATGTAAGCCCCATGTGCAAGCTAGGAAACATATCTAGGGCTACTGATTTTCGGTTTTAATCGATAACCCCCCCCCCTCCCATTTAAAAAAAAAAAAAATGTCAGTGTATAGCCAATAAACACTGTAAAACACTGGAAATGGTTACTCAACTCACACTGACTTCACCCCTTTCCCATTTAAAAAAAAAAAAAAAAAAAAAAAACCTAATACAAAAACAAACTACCTTTCTCGGTGCAGCTGGGCAATGTCCCTCCACCCTGACTTGTATCTATCATTGTTCTGAATACGTTAAACCCCAACTACAGAGTGGCAGCAAATTCCTACATTTCTATTGGAGACTCCACTTGCGAGATTTAAAACAAGATTACAATTAGGAATGGAGGCTTGTTTGTGGAATTTAAAGCTGTATTACAGTTGAGATATGGAGGATTTAAATTGCAAATTGTGGCGAAATGTTAAACAAATTCCTACACACAAAATCCCTAGAAGAATGTGCTCATGACCATACAGATTTTGTTGTGGAAGACAGCAAAGAAAAGAAAGTACCACTTAAGTGTGCATGTACTGTCGAGTTGCAAGGTGGCGATCATGGCAACTAACCCTAACAGCTGACTTGTGTTGTGCATCTGATCCACAAACACGAAAAAAGAAATCTATATTTATCAGAAAATAGTTCCTTGTGCCTTCGATTTCATAATTTCTCTTTTGTAAAGATTTTGACTGAAAATGTTTGTTTAGTGCACCTAGGTAGGTCTGTCTTGCAGTGCAGCAGCAACATTCCAAAACACTCGCATTCACAGCTCTCTGCTAGGGCTGTCTCACAGTGCCTGAGTAAAAAGAGTTAAAGGGCCAGGTCGCTTTAATAAAATAATTAGGGATTACAACTATAATGTCCCTGGACTAATATTATATTTTAAAAGTGTTATTTGCACACGTTAAACCCTGTTATTCCCTCGGTATGATTCTGCTTTGCCTTCTGCGTTAAAGCATTTTAAAAGAAAATCAAAACAGCCATGCATTCTGTATAAAATTAGTGTTCTTTAAGTAATGCATATATCATTATTAAAGCATAGCTGTTTATAATAGGCCATGCCCCATTATTTTCTGTGCCACTCTAAAGCAGTTCCTGTCTGGCACAAGTCACAATGGATAAAACTGTCTCTCTCTCTCTGTGTCTCTCTCTCTCTCTCTCTCTCATCTGTAGCTTCTCTGTCTTTGAACTACATATGCGGTTATTGCTGGAAAGCTGAGACTAAGCTTTCCAATGATACCGCCCCTTTCCGTCTAGCTGCTAAAATGGCGGAGCAATTGACTCAAAACGAAACCTAAGTATGTGAACTCTGCGAGATGATGAGTGGCTTACCTTGAGGCAATCGTAGTTCCAGCTAGCTTACAAACACTGAATATGTCTTTGGAAAGCGCCGGGTGTGTACTTTTTAAACAAGCCCTGAACCACGTAGGTGGCTTTTACTTTGCCTGAGTAATATGCACAGAAAGTTTGGTGCGCACCAAAACAAATGGGGCTGTTTGCTTTTGTTTATTCCTCTATTTCAAAGAAAGGCTATTAGAAAAAGTCGGAAAATCAAATTACTATGTTTCATAAAAATAATGCTTAAATAAAGTAACCCAGACTGAACTGATGGACTTGGTTATTAGTTACTGGAATGAAGAGGATGGAAAATTAGCAGTGCATATTGGGTTCTGAATTCCTTGGCTACAGAAAGCAGAACAGCTTCTTGAGAAATTCAAATATAGTTTGACACCTCTAGATCCATAGAAATTGTTGCAGATCTCCATGGATGGCCCCAGAGTAAACCGGAAGTTTCTATTATCTTGAAGGTAGGAAGGAGGACCCAACAGTACCAGATCTCATTACCTTGGGAAGCTGTGGCCTATATTATGCACAGTAGTCTGTAATATGGTGCAAATGAAACGGGATGGAAGCTGGGAGAGCTGCTTCGAGCACTGTTGCAGCAATTTCATGACACACCCGCTTGGCGAGATGACTACGCTAAAAGCACACACTTTCCACTCAAGTTTTGTCCTCACAGATGAGTGGAAAATTTGAAAGTTGCAGAGCGTGCACTTGAAGTGTAGCCAAACGTGATTCAGTTTATTGGCAGCTACAAGAAGCTACCCATCAGCAAAATGCCAATTTCAACATAATATTCTCTGGTGAAGCAAGCAACAGTTGACCCCCTTTATGAAGCAAAATTACAATTCTTTGCTTCAGTTGCCAGACAACTCAGACCAATGCACCTATGGTGCCCTTTCTTGCAGAGGAACGTCAGGCACTCCTTTCTACTTTGCTGTCTTGCTTCATGAAGAAAGATGTACTTGGAAAGATAAACACAGTTATCAAGCTCCTTAAGATAGACCCACTGGATAAGATGCTACATGTGACACACAAACATTTGGTACTCGGCTTAGCTACAAAGTGAGCACTGGAACATGCATCTGAAAAACTGGCCGATGGACTTCAAGATGGAATGCATCACCTTTCTTGTTTTAACTACAAAAAAGCTTCTCGAAAGGAATCCACTGCTGTAACCCATGGTAAGGTACTTGGCTGCCCTTAGTTCTCGATTCATGGTAATGTCAAAGCAGGATGCCACAGCAAAGTTTGAAAGACTGTTGCAGATTATCCTAAATGCTAAATGGCATACTGCTGCACAATTTGAGCTTTTATTTCTTTTTTCTTTCAGTATATTTCCAAGTATGTGTAAACAGTAAAGGAAAATACAAATCCTAATAGCTACTATTTTAGTACTCTTCAGTAAAAAAATAAATAAAAATACTGTCTTAGGATTTTGCTTTTTTTTTCTAAAGAAAAAATGTAAGTACTACCCAAGTTGTCAATTTAATCGAGATCTGCAACCTATGGCTTTTCAACAGCCTAAAATGTATTTGTTTTTAAATCTTTTGCAGAAAGAACTTGAAAAGAAGTCGAATAACGTAGAATCCATACTGAATTCCACAGCAAAGGATGTCCTCCACTAACTTCCTGTTCTCTTGCAGTTGAACTGTTCCTTTCTCTGCCTAGTCGTAAGCATTTGAATGTTTGCACAGTTAATTACTGATGGGTTATCCTGTAGTCCATAATCTGTCCAAAGAATTGGGTTAAGTTTTATATATATATAAAATTAAACTTTGTTACACCATAGGACATTCCACCACTGCCAATGTAGATTTTTAATTGTAGATTTGAGGTTTGGTAGTACTTGCTTTAGATTGTTACTGGCCATTTAGAAATACTGAGGAAAAACTTATGAATTGGGGAATTTTAAGAAATATGCATGGAATCAAAACCTTGTGGGGGTTCTATACCATTTAATTGTAATTTTATTTTATTTTTTCCAATGCACTTTGTTTTATCTGGAGAAGCTTGCTTTTGCATTTATAAATGTCAGTGTGTGTACATACTATGTGTGGAAGGAGTTATGATACATTGAGCATTTTAGATGCTGGATTTATTTTTTACTTTGTTATAGTTCCTGTATTCTCTATTAAACCATTCTAAATTTACATATGAATATACAGCTGAAATATTTTTTTTAATATGCATGCACTTTGAAACTAGTAGCTACAAACCAGATTAAGAGTATGGGTATACTATTTAGCATTAATTGCAAACTACATACATTTGTTGGTAGCAAAATGTTTTTCATTTGATTGGAACAATACATTTACTTTCATCCTGACCGTGAATCATATGATCTGGACTGCAATTTACAATTTGCTTCATGTTCAAGTTTCATTTATTCTCTTTAAATGTAAAACTGACAGCAGTACTGGTTGTAAAGTGGAATATATGAAGATATCGACTGTTTCTGAAATGTGTGAGGTTAAGACAATTGTTTACCAAATTAAGATTATATCAAAGAAAGAAATATGCCATTATGCTAATAAATGTCCCCACAAAAGGATGTTAGTGGTGTATTTGGTTTATAAGTAAACAGATATGCAGAACTTGTTAAAGTATTTACAGATGTTGTGAGGACATATTGCAGAATTTTCAGTTGTTTAGATCCTGAATATTCTTGATGGTACTCCAGACATTACTTTTAACATGTGCCTTTAAACACCATATGAAAGTATTGTATTAAAGTAGATATATTTCATATATAAGTATTTTGAAAAATAGCTTAGATCACTGTTTCACAATGACTGGTCCGTGAGGGCCTCCTTGCTGGTTCCTGGGATTGCACTGCAGGGGAAAAAACTGACCCAAGAGAGAGAACTTAGGTGAGTGTAAATTGACATTGTTGGATGTTTATTTTTTGGGATGGGCTGGTCCCTGGCTTCTAAACAACTGAGAAACACTAGCTTGGATGCTTTCAAAATTACAGATACAACATAATGAGAATCATGCGGTTCTGTTTTGTTTATTTACTTTCCAAAGCAGCACTCGCCAATGGAGAGTTTCGAAGGATCTTTTGCACTATCCAGATTTAAAAAAAAAAAAGAGCCAGATTGTTAAGAGTAAGGTCTTTGTTAAAGATCTGCAGTTCCAAAACGTGGTGGAGAAATGTTGCCTTCATCTATTGCTTTCTATATAATAGTCTCTCCTGGTCAGTGCAGCATGGGTACAATTCCAGTACATAAAATACTGTTCACTGGATTTACAGAGTGATTAGCACAAATCTGTGATTACCTATGGTAAAGTTAAGTAGACTCAATATTTGTGCCAATTAAGGTTTGTAAAAAAAAATCCTCAGATTACTGCATCATCACTTTGTTATTTATTTATTTTAAATTTAGTAGTTGCCTTTATTGTTTTATCATTTTCTCCCAATTTAGAATAGCCAATTATTTTTAGGCTCAGCACACCGCTACCACCCCCGCGCTAACTCGGGAGCGGCGAAGACGAGCACACGCTGTCCTCCGAAGCATGTGCCGTCAGCTGACTGCTTTTTTATACTGCAGACCCACCACGCAGCCACCTCATAGCTACAGCATTGGAGGACAACGCAGCTTACAGGCAATCCTGCAGGCACCTGGCCAGACTACAGGGGTCGCTGGTGTGTGGTGAGCCAAGGACACCCCGCCCCCCCCCCCCCCCTCCCCCACCGGCAGGGCTCGGCCAATTGTGCATCGTCCCCTGGGAGCTCCCGTCCTCAGTCAGCAGTGGAATAGCCTGGACTCAAATCGGCGACGTCCAGGCTATAGGGCACATCCTGCTCTCCACGCGGAGCACATTCACCACTCGGGAGCCCCATCACTTTAAGTTTTTGCCAATTAGCCTTGGAGCTGCAAACTTCACATACCCAATGTATATTGGTTTTTGATATACCTGTTTGAAACCAATGCAATTCTAAAGAATTCCTATTGCAATGAAAACTTGTATATATGGTACAAGACTAATAGTATAATCTGCTGAAGAAGCCTATTGTAACATCTGTAGTGGAACTACAAGAACACATTTAATACATTCATGCAATAATGACATTTAATTGCATACATTTTTTTTGTTTTTTGTTAATATGTAGTCTTCTCTTTCAAACTTGCAACATATCCGTATCGTTCTATGTTTCGGTACTATAAAGTGCTTTTGACACAACTCATGGTAATATACATTTATAGGAGCTGCTTTCATTCATTGTTTTTCATGGTTGGTCTTTGTACTGTTCAGGCTGTCCTAATCCCTTGATAAAATGACCACTGAATAACTCTTTGGAAGACATATCAAGAATTAAATGAATACATGATCAATTAAAAAACAAATTGTGAAATGAATGCAGTGGGCCAAAATATCTATGTTAGTCCAGGGCTAAATCCTAGTTCCAAATGTGTCTTCTCCAAATTGTCATTGATACATTGTTCAAACAGATTTAAAACAAAACACTGCAGACTTGCATTATCTTGGTGTACACAATAATCCATTGCAGATAAACATTTGAGCCCCATTAATTTTTTTTAAGTGCTCATTTAACTCGGTTATTATAAAAATATGTTAATTTCAAATATACCCCTTCAGCACAATTGAAAACCAGATTATAAAACAATTAAGCTGTCACATAGTAACAAAAAAATTACCATTGCTCCTTTTCGAAGCTGAACATTTACATTAAAATAAATACAACAGTATAATATTTTTTTATATATATTTATATAATTGCAGCTTCACTTTTGATTCAGTGCTGAAACCCTTCTTTCCTTGGGAACTCTCCGACTGAATCCTGGGATTCCAGATCATTGGAAAGAATCTGCCTTCCATTCTCGCTGTGATGTCGATTGGAAAGGAATGCTAATCTAGGAAAAAAACAGATATCCATAAAATAAGTGAAGCAACTTGTTACTCAAACATGTAATACACATCTATATAACCCCCATATGTAGAACTTTGAAGCAAATAATAGGCAGATAAGAGGATATTATTTAATTAATCCTATGTAATCAATTCATTCATCTGTAGAGGGAGTCTAGTAAAATTGTACCCATCACAGTACTGAATTATAAAAACTAGTCTTACTGTTTTAAGAGTAGAACTAATTTATTATGGAAAGTGTTTTCCATTTGTAGGCAAATAGACTTTCTCCTCTGCACAATGTACAAGTATGTCAGTTAAGTGATAACAGATGCTGACAAAATAATTATATAAACAGATATCAGCTGATGAACAATCCCCTATCCTAATATATTCAACAATTGCTTTGCTTTCATCCAACACCCTATAAATACACCATCACATTTGAATTGTATGAAAGGGTTAAGCAATGTAGCTCAATTTCTTGTTCCTATCATAAGATGACAAATAAGTGTACTGCTTTTTCTGACTAAGCTGTTATAAAAACAGTTAACTGAAACTTTATGGCCTCATTGCCCAACTGTTTCCCTACAAGACGCAGCAGCAGGGGGGTTTTCAAACGCCAGTGTTATTGTATCGAACTTGCAGTATAGTAACGACCGTTTAAGTGATTTTCAAATGAAATTTGTTGTTAAAATCAATCCATTAATGCTTTGAAATTGAGACGACAAGGTCGTTAATGAACGCATTTCTCGTTAAAAAGTGTAATTGTCGCAGGTGAGATAAGGGGAGCTGGTTAATCAAAATGCATGTTAATGAGATCAATAAAAATGTATGGCAGCATAATTCGCTGTTACGGAAACTACTAGCGTACAGGGAGATGGATCCCTCCAGCAAGCAGCAGCCAAATAGAAATGAAATAAAATAATGGGAATATCTATTTTGTGTATAATTTGTAAACTTCTTTTAAAATAGTGCATTTTGTACTGGAGGTCGGGGGGGTAAGCCATCTATGTAGGCTTGGTTTGTAATGTATTTTCTTATGCTGACATCTACTTTTGTATGTATTTTAGTATGTACGATTGTAGGCTATACATACATACGTTTCAAGTGCCATTTGTGTTTGTAGTTGTTAGCTATTATACATGTATACCATGTATATAACACTTCATTATGTATTTATTAAGCTTTTAAAATAGGCATAACGACCGCTTGAAAATGCCCAAATCAATGCTACATACCGATTTGTTGATTAACACTGGAGTTATCATTTATGAACTTTTGAAAATACCCCCCCCTCATCCCGCGCCCCCCCCCCCCCCCCCCCAAAAAGCATAGAAAATCATAATAAAATACATTTGGGATATGTTGAAAACAGCAAATATAAAAAGTGGTTTTAAATGTTTAAAAAATTATTTGTATCAATAAAACAGTTTGAAACAAAAATGTAACAACATTTGAACTTAAAAAATGACAATAAACAATAAAATGCAGTTTGATTGTAAAATAGGAACACAAAGATAAAAAAAGCTATTTTATAAAAATATGTTTTCAATCTTGAATTAAAAGTCCCAGCTTCCCTGACAGAAGAAGGCAGAGCATTCCATAATTTAGGAGCTTTACAAGAAAAGGCCCTTCATCCCATGTTATTTATTTATTCACCCTAGAAATAACCAGCAGCCCTGCATCCTGTGACCTAAGATTGCAGTTTGTATACAGGGCTAATAATTCCTGTAAGTAACTTGGTGCTAATCCATTCAGGGTCTTAAGTTAAAAGTAAAATCTTAAAATAAAATCTAAACTGCACTGGGACAGGAGTAACATGTTCGCTTTTACTGGTTTTAGTTAGAATTCTAGTGGGAGTGTTCTGAATGAGCTGTAAGTGAGGCACCACACATTTTAGGGCACCTTAGGCAAGTGTATTACAATAAATCAAAGATGACCCCCACATTTTTCATTTCTAGTTTTAGTTCCAATGAGAGACTGCTAAAGTAAGTAATCCCACATTTTTTGTTGGTTCTGAGAGCCCACTAGCATAACCTGTGTTATAAGAACTCAGCATTAAAAAAGTTCCAACACTTGAGTTCGGCAAGGCAAGCAGTTAATAACAAACCCAGCAGAAGTATTTCCTGGCTTTATGCCTGAGTATCATCAGCATAAGAATGGGAGTTCACTCCATGTCTACGGATAATGCCACCTAAAGGTAACATATATATAACAAATAAAAAAGAACCTAATATGGAGCCCTGTGGAACACCGCAGACAACTTCAGACAATGCTGATTTCACCTCCCCAACAGAGACGAACTGAAACCTATCGGAAAGATAAGACCTGAACCAAGATAGGACACCTGACAATCCCACTGAGAATTCAAGATTTTATAAAAAAAAAACAAAAAAAAACAAACACCCCCTTTACTTCTATTAACTATAAGGTCATAGCACTATATAGTATTTTAAAATAGTACTTTATATCTTAAACCAATGGGATTAACCCAGGGGTGGCCACTCCTGGTCTTTGTTCCAACCCTCATTTAAATTGTTTAACTGAGCCAATTAAACCTCCATCCACACCCTGAAGTAGGTAATTATACAGTTTTCCCTGTTAAACCTGGAGTAGAATGGACCTCCAGGACTGACTGGACACCCCTGGATTACTGTTATTACAGCTTCTCGAATACAGAAGGGTCGATCATGCTTCGTGGTAGACAATGCAGATGACTTGTAAGTGTGGAGTAGTGGTTAGGGCTCTGGACTCTTGACCACAGGGTTGTGGGTTCAATCCTCGGTGGAGGACACTGCTGTTGTACCCTTGAGCAAGGTACTTTACCTAGATTGCTCCAGTAAAAACCCAGCTGTATAAATGGGTAATTGTATGTAAAAATAATGTGATATCTGTATAATGTGAAATAATGTATAATGTGATATCTTGTAACAATTGTAAGTCGCCCTGGATAAGGGCGTCTGCTAAGAAATAAATAAGAATAATAATAACAAATGAGAGAAATATTCTGAAACTAATGCAACACATTTCCCTTTGCCCATATTACTACATTAAACGATTACATTTTCTAGAAGAATAAGAATTGTTCACTAGACTATGAATCAATTCTTTTGCCACAAGATGGCTCACAAGTACAGGAATAGACAGGGAGTGAGTTGCGACAGATGCAGTGCTAAACAAAATGCCTCAGTAGAGAGCTCAAAGGAAAGAACTGTAAAAAAAAACCAAAAAAAACACATGGCTTAGCCAGTAGGGTTAAAATTAATGTTTTGAAAAAATAAAATGGTTATTAAATTAATTATTGTATTAAAAATGATGGTTATGGCTTTAAAGAGTAGGAAACACAAGCTGTGCTTGTTGCACGTATGTGAGAGATTCTGCATAAACCTGCTAATGTGCTCTGTCAGTGCAATGCCAATGCGTTTATAAAAGCCAGCAGGGCTAGCTTACACTGAGGTGCTCAAGCCTCATATAGTGAATTCAAAACTGTTATTATGAAGGATGGACCAAAAGACACTACAGATGATACAGTTTTGCAAAAAGACTGACTGCATTTTTTTTTTCCCCCATCCCGTTTACTTTTGCTAGCTGTGCTTCTGTATCCATCATTGTAATATGATAGACATTAACCTGTGCCAAGAATGAGGGTGCACAGTACAATTATGTACAACTACCAATATAAATAACTGTATATAAATAAATATATCAAGCAAAAACTGAGGTTAACTTATTTCCACCCATTCAGTCAGTTAGCCCTGACTGTGTTTTGTTATTGCTGGGTCTACAATTGTGTTGCATTTTATGTCATTTTTAACACAAGAAATGCCATTGGGATATCACTATAATATCAGTGCTTACCCCAAAAGAACCCCCCAAGTATTACATTATGAAACATAACAACAAAACAGCTTACAGTATTGTACAATTATTTTATCAATTGATGTTGTGTTGTGAATTTAACCTCCTCAGATTCAGTGTTGTACTGCAAACGATGTCCACTTAAGGAGGCTGTGTGGTCCAGTGGTTAAAGAAACAGGCTTGTAACCAGGAGGTCCTCGGTTCAAATCCCACCTCAGCCACAGACTCATTGTGTGACCCTGAGCAAGTCACTTCACCTCCTTGTGCTCCGTCTTTCGGGTGAGACATAATTTTAAGTGACTCTGCAGCTGATGCATAGTTCACACACCCTAGTCTCTGTAAGTCGACTTGGATAAAGGCGTTTGCTAAATAAAAAAATAATAATAATAAAATATGAGTCACTCAAAATTAATTACCTTGAAACCACTCAAGTTACATAACTATTACCATTTATTTTTAAAACCAAATAATGTATTTAATAATAGACAGTTTTGAAATATATATATATATAAAATGAAAATAAATGTACCAAATAAAATATGCTTCTGTTAACAGGTGCAAACAGTATAAAACAATGGTATATTACTGTACATACCTTATATTATGGCTAAAGTGTTCCCCACACCCTACAGATACTGTGGTGTTGGCATTGCAGGAGCCATACCACATACTGCACACATTTTGAAAAAAAAAAATCACCATGCCATCAAACAGAATACAATGTAATGCTGAATTATTAGCCTACAATTTGTGCATTGCTGTATTAGTAAGTAGCATCAGTAAGTTGATACACGAATCTGGTTCCATCATACAGCACCTATCAGGAGTTCTTTCAGCACAGTGAGATGACCCCCATCTTACCCTAACCTTAAAGCATATTGAGAACTAGGGAAAAATCCATTGGTGCTGTCTTTGTATGCTTCATTCTCAACAGTATAGGACCTTTAGCATTGGTACTCAGTGTGTGATTTGAGCTCACAACCCTGTGGTTAAAGTAGTTGGTCTAGAAAATGCTGACTGACTCAGAGATTACGATTTCCAAGACCAGCTCTGAGTTGATAACCACTAACTGACTGAAATAAAAATGTGATTGAAATACGTACCTATGCCTGTCTGCCTGCAGCAGTCACTGTGTGCTTTGACATGCATCAGTCCTATAAAATATGTTAAGATTATTACCATTATCTCAAAGCATTCTGCATTTATAGCTTCTGACATCTCATTAAAAAATAAAACTCACATTTCCAAAGACAGACACTTTACCTAGAAATGAGATTTCTAAAGGGAACAGACCTACATTAAGAGCCAAAAAAGAAACTATAGCCCCTGATCATTGTCAAAATTTTCTAATTTCTACACATTAGAGATATCCTATGCAGTGGTGATGGTTGGGGATGTCCTCCTATGACTGGGGTCATTTAAATATGTGTTTAGGCATCTGAAAACTCAACATGCATATACCAGCTGGAGTAATGTGTTAATTGACATATAAGTGGAGGGTCTGGGACACACACAGGGAGAAAGCTGTAGGAGCTTTGCGTGACAGCTAGTGGACTGGGCAATCAGGGAACAGCTTCAATGCATGGTGTCCACCAGGGTGAAGCAGTATCCAAAATAGCAGAGGAAAAAATAATACTTGTTGTGGAAACAGTAACCAGAGCTAAATGACAAAGATCATCACAGTAAAGATAACGAAATGAAAGATACCATATGGGAGTTCATTTTGAAGAAACTGGATAAGCCTGGTATGCATGCTTTATTGCCATATATGTTGACATACCGTCAGAGAAGACACTCATAATTTCCACATCATGTTGACGAATATGTACCAGTCTTGATAATAGTTTTGTCAATAGCAATTTCTTATAGTTTTATAGATCTGGCAAATCTGCATTAAATAGATTAAACGTTAAAACCTTCTGTGCAAACATTTAAACTGTCATACAAATTATCATTAAAAAAGTAGACTTGATTTGGTATTTGTAATCATTTATTTTTGTCTCTTGTATTTATTTCACATTTTACATTGGTTTTCACACAACGTTTAACTACCTTGTGAGGTGGTTCAGAGCTGTCATACAATTTGTCAGCTCTGTAGTTGATTCACACAGCCCAACATGCCGCTTCAGTGCAAGCTTTTAGCTGTAACAACTCATCTGTGAGAAAGGGGATTAAAAGAGCCAATCAACTGGCCTGATGGGGATTGTTGGGTCATCACATTATCCAGTGTCATGCTGGCATGTTCAGGTCAAACTATACTAAAACTCATTCCCCATCTTCAATAATAAATCTGTTATTAGAATAAAGTACACTATCTGCAACTGGGACATACAAGGAGGTGCTGTAATAAAGTTAAGAAACAGGAAGGAATTTACTGCAGCATTGTAAAAGAAATAGGTCTAAGAAAGACAAAGAGCCATGCAGTGTTCTTGTAAGATTGGTCCTAATTTATCTAAAAGATATTCAAAAGAATCAGGGTTTGCCATACTGGTCTGAAGAGTTCAGAGTGAGATTGCTGGGTGTTATGAAAGAAGATCAACAAGCTGAACAAGCTGGGACTAAGCTCTCGATAACAGTGACAGAGTGGTCTTACCAAAGCTTTCATCTGGGCTGGGTTTCAAGGCAACCCATGCGGTTAAAAACCATGGGCCAGGAAGCACTGTAACGTAACTATGGTATTATTTACAATTATTTCACAGCCAAAAAAGCTTGCAGCTAAACTAATTAACCTGGATTTCGGTCTTCGCAGATTTGTCAGTAGTTACATGGGACACCTCCAATGAATATCAAATGCTGCTGGAAGTGGTGCTGACACAGACATTCAATAGCCATGTTTGTTGATCAATGGTCACTCTTGGTGTAACTATGATCCATAGTTAACTCATGATTTAAAGCTTTGTGAACAGGGTCTTATACATATCTATGAAATTATAAGTGCACAGGAACCTTAAAAAAATATTTCTAAGAAAAGGACTTTTCATTATATTTGTATTCACTTAGAAAGTCATGCAGAACTATGGCTTCTATAAAAAATACTTTGACATGGTACATGTTAAACTGCATGCATATCTTTTTGTTCTAGTTAAAGGCTGTTGTCAAACTGAATGCAAGTATAGACACTGATCTGTACTCTTTTACAATTAAAGTGTGACTACTAATAACGTATTATAATGTATTGTCATTGTACTCTTCTGTTTTGTTTCCTGAGCACAGCTTAAAAACTTTACATTGACAGGTTCAAAGGGGATAGAAGTCTGAATCCACTTGCTACAGCTAAACTGTTGGAGAATGGGTGAAAAGAATCCTTTCTGATGAAGTAGAGTGCCTGTAAATTAATACTAAACTATTGAATAAGGTAGTAAAGTGATATGGCAGATGCTTAAGGGTTATATTCCTGCAATTCTTAAAGCCACTGTTTGAGAGCATTGTAGTTATTACCAGCAGTGAGGTGTCATAAAAGGCACCAATGGGACACTAAAACTACAAGGCTCGAAAACAGTGATGTTACTATCATTAACATCAATTTTATTATTGTAAATGTTTGAGATGCATAAATTGTTTACCTTAATGGTAAAATATATTTCCCATCTTACTACGCTAAAATAGCCTTTAATTACCTTTTGGGGTTAAACATTTTGAGCTACCATAACTAAGCCCTTTCAAGATTAAACCTGATTCCAAATATGCTTTTTTTGTTTTTGTTTTTAGTTATACAGATAAATTGTATATTTATTATATACAAAGTGAATATAAACAGCAAAACTTATACATTAGTTAAGTTAACTGTGATATTTCAAAGCTATAAATGTTTGCTCTTTAATACAGCTCACATTAAACAAGTTATTTTTCTTCTAAGAATGCCATATTTCTCTAAGCAGTTTATGACTGTCAGACAAAATATTCCATACTGTATGCAGCATCGCTGGTCTCCTTGTCTACCAAGTTTAAATATAATGCAGCACGTTTTCTGAATGTAACACATGTTGCGTATTTACCTGGAATCTTGTCATTTTGATTAGGAGTGTTGATATGTGACACCGCACTTTTTATGTTCCAGTGGAGCCGTCCATAAAATGTGCCATCCAGTCTAATTACACAATCCCTGTTTCAGTGTGGACATAATGCCAAAATCCTCGAATGGCTGCAAAATCTTTCCTATTGTTGCACACAGGCTTCAACAGAGGAATGTGGGTTCAATTATTAACTCAAATGCTGATTCTAGTAGTACACAATAATGTTTCTTAAAACCTAACATAACAGTACAGTGTATTGGGTGTCTCTAAAGATAACAATCCGAACAAACTCTGTAAATTCCTTTTGATTTCCAAAAGAAACTGGAAGAATACACATTGTATAACTCTTGTTGTCTTTCATGTTAAAGTCATCTTTGTTGACTTATCAACACAAGTAAATATATTTAATCCATGGACTACAATTTGAATCTTTTCTGCATCAGACACTACTGAAACCATTTTATAAAAACAAAAAAAGCCTTTACATTTGCAAAATAGACAAAAAAACCACAGAAAAGCTGTTGAGATATTCAGTCACAATTACAGACTGCTACTGTATATAATGTGTTAGACTGTAGACCCTTAAAACTATTAGCATGAGAATGGTCTAACTCTACACTCACTGTTATCACACATTGGGGGAGTTTCCATGTGTGTTCTAATTTTTCTCAAGACATTGTGCTCGAGCCACATGAAAAATGACCCTATACATTTTGGGTTTCCATTGGCTCAGTTTATTTTACTTCAGAAGACCCTCTTTTCACCTGACGTAATGCAAATGAAAGAGGAAAGGAGCCACGTGTAGCATTCTCGTGCTGTTTTCTCAGGAAAATGTGGTTTCCATGCACAGAGAACAGATACAAGAGAGAATCTCACCTGGAAATCCATGGTTGTCAGGTGACATCTTGTTTGAGTGAAACTCTAAAGCACAGTGTGAAGCTCATGTAATAAAGCTGTGATTTGTAAATGCATCGTGCCTGGTTGTTTAATAATGTGTTTTACTGCTCTTGCCCAAATTGTTTTTCAAATGTCCATTGGTGGGGTGGCTTATCGTTAGTAGTAAATAATATTTCAAATAATTTATCACCGACTTAATTAAAGATTTAAAGAAAAAATTAACCGCAAGGTATATAATGAAACTGTCCAAGCCAGAGTGAACGTTGACATCTTTTATGAATTCCCATCAGATCCCAAACAGCTTTAAACATTGGAACAGCTTTAAACATTTTTTTATTTTCTTACTTTTTTTTTTTTATAAATACAGGCTTCTGTTTAATAATTTCTGTTCTGTTCCACATGTTTACTATTACCACTGTCAATTACATACAAGACTAGAGAGTTAAATATAAGGTTGCATTTTTGTTAAATGTAAAAGACTAATAATATAACTGTTGCTAATTTGAAAATGTAAAGGCTTCTATTCTCTGAATACAGATTGTATTACCATTTGGATGAAAAATTAAGATGAATAATGAATGTATCTCATGTGGTTTCTCTACATCTGGAAAAACAATCAGGACTGAAGGGGTTAATCCTTGTGTTTATTGTACTTTGCCAGATAGAGAGTAATTGAAATTCTAGTCAAGCTCAGCCTGCTTCTTATAGTATGGCACATATTTGATCCTGATCAGGATCTACAAGCTCGTTGCAGTTACATTTGCTCGTTACATTTGCGCGGTGACTCACATTCATACAAACTAGCTGCAGCTGATAGCTGAAATCGAAAGACTATGAAAAAGTTTAAAAGCCTGATGGGCGCTGGTCACCTAAATCTGTTAAAACGATTTAAACCTGTTTAAACCCATCAGCAACATATTTGTGTTACATTACATATACTACTTATTATTAACAATAATATTGTATGCAAGACTTGGATTCAGATTTGAAAAACGTTGGGGGGTCATCTTTGATCCTGATCTCTCATTTGAGACTCATATTAGGGAAGTTACTAAAGTATCTTTTTACCATTTGAGAAATACAGCCAAACTTAGACTAGTTATTTATGTATCTGATGTCAAGAGACTAATGCATGCCTTTGTTTCATCTAGAATTGATTATTGTAATGCACTTTTTTTCTGGTGTCCCAAAACGTGTGGTATCCCACTTGCAGCTTGTTCAGAATACCGTCGCTAGAATTCTGACTAAAACCATAAAAAGTGAACATATTATGACACTGTTTTGGCCTCTTTACACTGGCTCCCTGTGCAGTATAGAATTGATATTAAGATTTTGCTGTTAACTTACAAGGCCCTGAATGGATTAGCACCTAGTTAGTTACTGACCCTGTATCTTCCAAACCGCACTCTGAGATCACAGGATGCGGGGCTGCTGGTTATTCCTAGGGTCAACAAAAGCAACACGGGAGGTAGGGCTTTTTCTTGTAGAGCTCCTAAATTATGGAATGCTTTTGTTTGTCATGGAAGCTGGGACTGTTACAGTTTTCAAGTCAAGACTAAAAATGCACTTTTATAAAATGGCTTTCTTATCTTAGTAGGTTTAAATGTAACTTTAAAATTGCTGCTTTTGTATTACGTGTATACTGTTATTTAAATATGTTATTTAAATGGTCTGATTATGGCAGCATGTGTGACATGCTATACAAATGTATTGTGGTTTGTTCTTTTTTTCTGCTATGTACTGTACCATGCTTTGTAATACTTTTGTATAAAAAGTACGATATAAGTGCAATAAATAAATAAATAAATAAAATAAATACAGTTCCGGAATGGCCCTGCCCATTTTAAAATCTAAATTCTTCATACACCTACAGAAGCATTAATTGAGTATCAGAATAGCAAGATCCAAACTCTATCTTAACTCAGCACAGTGGTATAGAACACCTGTGATCCCCTCTACATTGTGATCCCCTCTACATTTAGCATTGCCTTGATGCAGCATTTAATTTTGGACTCTTACTGATTCTTACTGGGTGAAATGTAAACTTTAACCCACATTTCTAGATAAATATCCATCTGATTTCCTTTTTTTTAAACAGTTTTACATGCCAAGACTACTTTTTTTTTAAACCCACAGTACAAATAAATCAACCTACTATTAAAAATAACATACCCTGTTTTACTTTTACTTCATGACATTCATGAAAAGTCCTTTTCATATACCAAAAAACGATTTCTTATCTACTACATCTTATTTGAATAGTCAGCTAGACGTCTATTTGTTACAGTCTATTTCACATTATTTAATAACTGGGATTTGCATCATTATGATCTTTCCATTAGAATGTCCTTGGGTCTAGAAGGATTCTGCAATGCAATCGAGATCTACGCATGCTCTGACATAACACGCTGCGTCCATCTAATGCAAATAATACAAGCAAGCAATCCGCTATTATTTGGCAGTTACCTACTAGTGATCAAAAAAGATCAAACAGCTGGTCTTGTGGCACTGTACATTAGCATTTGGCATTTCAGTGCCAGCTAAATTAAATACACACGCATGAGCCAATTATCACATTCACCTGGAGCACTGCTTTGATGACTGCTGCTGCTATTCAACTGGATCATTCCTTTAATAAATATACAGTACGTGCTATTGAACTTGTGTTGTATTTTGTATCACAAAATGTGCAATTAAATGGTCAGGATAGTTATGTTTCTTACTCTGTTCGTAGTTGCTTAGCCAGGTAAGTCTTTAGTGGACCATATGTAATTCAGTTCGGGTGTGAAGATATTAGTGATCTTTGCTCTTCTGCATATCCCACATATTTTATTTGGCTTAAACATATTAGTGCAATAACAAAATCTAGCCCCCACGTGGAACAGTGAATTATGAATGTACTGCATGTGCACTGTTTAATCAAATGTGTGTTATCACTATATAATTATTATTTATTTCTTAGCAGATGCCCTTATCCAGGGTGACTTACAATTGTTACAAGATATCACATTATTTTAACATACAATTACATTATTTTTTACACATTATTTTTACATACAATTACCCATTCATACAGTTGGGTTTTTACTAGAGCAATCTAGGTAAAGTACCTTGCTCAAGGGTACAGCAGCAGTAGTGTCCCCCACCTGGGACTGAACCCACGATCCTCAGGTCAAGAGTCCAGAGCCCTAACCACTACTCCACACTGATGCCCTGTATAACATGCAGAATCATTCTCCGGAGACCCACATAATCTACGGGAGGAATCAATGTCAAGTTTCATCACAGTTGGAGAAGTTAAATGAATACATGAGTCTGACATGCTGTATGTACAGAGCGTATGTGCAGGCACCTCCACTATATCCTTATCGCCAGGGATTTTCATCCCCAGTGTGGATAATAAGTTTCACTTTAAAAGGAGCTGCTGTTTATTTTCTAAAGAAAATAGTTCATATAAAAAAAAAAAAAACTGAATGGCAAAGCATAAGAGGAAGCTTTGTACTAAAAACCACTGGTATTATAGGGTAGCCTAGAGCTTCAGCAGTATTCAGTGTCAGCACCAAGGGGGGGCCTCAGGAGGCTGTGCACCCCCCAGTTCAGATCTAGTGCCCCCCAGCTCAGATCCCATATTGACATAAAAATATATGTGGCAAATCATAAATAAAAGTAAAGTTAAACACAACAGATTAACGATAATATGTGTTAGTTCCTGACAATTCCTAAGGTTATATATGTTGTATAAATTGGTAACCCTCCATTATCAACCCCCTTTTGTTTAGTGTCATTTCCTCTGCAGGTCATTTGTTTATTTGTTTATTTATTTATTTATGCAACTGCTAATTTGCAGCTGATATGTTAATTAATAACTTGTCTAAGGGAATCTGACTTATTTACGAGAGCTTATACATTTATAGATGCAAGATTGTACAGTCAGTTGAAAGTAAGCATTATATGTGTACAAGCATTACTTTTAGAGTAGTTTGGTGTGTGTCGATATTTGTTTATTGCACTCCCTTTGGGCCGGCGCACTGTACTAATTATATGCATTTTACTTGTAGCTCAGAAGTAAGGGTTGCTAATACGTGAATAAGAAAAACGATTTCAGAAACAAATGTGGCCTTCAGTATAGTGTGGCACTAAGAGTAATTAGTGCTGTTTGGGTATTGCATAATATCGCATGGTAATAGTATATAGTAATAGTATATATTTATTTATGTATTTATTTATTTGTGGTCATAGTGAAGTGTAACATGTAATAATGGTGAATGCAAGTTATTTGACTTGGGAGTCCTTTTCCATAATGTGCTGCCATAGAATAACTTAGTGCCCCCTCGTAGCGCACACTTTGCCGCTGGGCCTGGCAAAATTGCTTTTGCTGCTATAAGAGTAGATAAAAGTTAATAATGCCGTGTGCTCATTTAAATTGCTTCAACAAAGCATTTTTTTTTTGAGAATGAAAGTTAGCCGAATGTGTTAGTCACAATGATCAAGTGACATTTTGCACATTTATGTAAGAAACAACTGCAGTAAAAAAAAAAGCATTAACTAGTTTTCTCTAGTTTACTTTCTTTGAAATACATTTCTATTTCTTTACTATAGAACCACCGGCTGCTAATCTTTTTTACAGTGTAGATGCTGTGACTAATTCCATTGTAGCCTGTGGAAATGTCCTTGTATCCCAATATACAGGAGGGTAGTGTATATCCCTAAATAGATTACAGTCCCACATCAAACATCAAACATATGCAAACCATTATCAGAAAAATTAATTAATTACATATCATTGGGGATTGAACTATGACTTTGCTATGGCTCCAAAGCTTCACTTAACACGGAAGGAAACATGTATATTGTATACCACATGGTTAAATTTGACCCACATACTTTTCTTTTCTTTTTTTTTTAATGAAAGAGTTTTTCAACACTTTAATGACAGACCATATTGTTCTCATCTGGTTCAATACCACACAAGGTATATAAAATCCTGACTGAGCCACATGGCCTAAGGAGATGAGACAGTCTGGGGCCCAGCAGGACAGTTTTACTACCTGTGTTTAATATTAGCTTGGTGTAACCCTTGGACACATACTAGAGGGGTGCTCTCTTTAATGTTTCTCTTTTTATTATGCATCCCCTGAGATGCCCCCAAACGTTGTTCGTTTAGCCCTTCGAGGGCCAGGTTAGGAGTTTGATGTATTGCACACACTGCAGTATTGTCCAACAACAATAGTGATTTACATAGTGAAAAATGAGAGCGAAATGAAAGCCTCCAGTTGCCTCTCTGTAGTGCTGTGGATTCCTAAGTGTCTAGCTAGCACCGTCTAGCTAGCAGTAAAGCTGGGAATTCCTCAGCCGACTCCTAGCATAGCTGGGCCAAGATCTCAACAAAGATACAGTATTATTCTATCATCAGCTGCCCCTCTTTTGGTCTGATAATAATATATAGGATTTAGGCTAAGGATGTGAGCGGGGCCAAATACAACTGTGTAGGCTGGAATGCACCAGAAGCAGTTTATACACGCTTTCCTAACTTAAAAATATAAATTCTATTTTTGATTACATTTCTACTGGTGTTGCATTCCAAGGTCAAATGCAAGCATACAGTAAATGCAAGTTACATCAGTGCATTAAGGGGTAAATGTAAGTATAGGCGTAGTGCAAATAATTGCGGATGCAAAATTCAAATTGCATTGCAGCCAGACAATTATTTTGCAATACACCCTATGTAAGCTTAAGAGCAATGCAAAGTACTCAACACGCACAAATAATGATCTGCAATTATGATAATGAGGATGATGAGCTCAATGAGCACATCGCTCTATTTAGTGGCCGCACTTGCAGCCCAGCGGTGATGGAAACACATAAAAACATTACATACTGTAGTTCAAAAAATAAACTTCAATGCACTTAGTAGTAGCAGAAACATTTAACAAGTACCATGAAAAACGGTGTATAAGTCGTACCGGTGTGTAAATGACTTTTTCGACTTGAAAAAAGAAACAAGAACCAGGGGTCACAAATGGAGATTAGACAAAGGGGTATTCAGAACAGAAAATAGGAGGCCTTTTTTTACACAGAGAATTGTGAGGGTCTGGAACCAACTCCCCAGTAATGTTGTTGAAGCTGACACCCTGGGATCTTTCAAGAAGCTGCTTGATGAGATCCTGGGATCAATAAGCTACTAACAACAAAACAAGCAAGATGGGCCAAATGGCCTCCTCTAATTTGTAAACTTATGTTCTTATGTTCTCTTATGTTCTACCTCTATTTTAATTGTAAATGTAGCAAAATGTCACACATTTTTGCATCTATCTGGAAAACTGCTAATGCAGTTGTAATGAAACTTGGTGTTAACATTATTTAGTAAAGGGTATTGACAATATCAGGTTCTGAGGATATATGGGGGTGTTTGTCTGTCCGTACATCTGTCCAGCCAAATGTTGCACTTACAGTACTGTGCAAAAGTTTTAGACAGGTGTGAAAAAATGCTGTAAAGTAAGAATGCTTTCAAATCCATATTTGGTGTGACCACCCTTTGCCTTCAAAACAGCATCAATTCTTCTAGGTACACTTGCACAAAGTCAGGGATTTTGTAGGCATATAGTCAGGTGCATGATTAAACAATTATACCAAACAGGTGCTAATGATCATGAAACACAATCATTAACTGAAACAGAAACAGCTGTGTAGGAGGAATAAAACTGGGTGAGGAACAGCCAAACTCAGCTAACAAGGTGAGGTTGCTGAAGACAGTTTACTGCAAGACTGAGCACAGCAACAAGACACAAGGTAGTTATACTGCATCAGCAAGGTCTCTCCCAGGCAGAAATTTCAAGGCAGACAGGGGTTTCCAGATGTGCTGTCCAAGCTCTTTTGAAGAAGCACAAAGAAACGGGCAACGCTGAGGACCGTAGACGCAGTGGTCGGCCAAGGAAACTTACTGCAGCGGATGAAAGACACATCATGCTTACTTCCCTTCGCAATCGGAAGATGTCCAGCAGTGCCATCAGCTCAGAATTGGCAGAAAACAGTGGGACCCTGGTACACCCATCTACTGTCCGGAGAAGTCTGGTCAGAAGTGGCCTTCATGGAAGACTTGCGGCCAAAAAGCCATACCTCCGACGTGGAAACAAGGCCAAGCGACTCAACTATGCACGAAAACACTGGAACTGGGGTGCAGAAAAATGGCAGCAGGTGCTCTGGACTGATGAGTCCAAATTTGAAATATTTGGCTGTAGCAGAAGGCAGTTTGTTCGCCGAAGGGCTGGAGAGCGGTACACGAATGAGTGTCTGCAGGCAACAGTGAAGCATGGTGGAGGTTCCTTGCAAGTTTGGGGCTGCATTTCTGCAAATGGAGTTGGGGATTTGGTCAGAATTAATGGTCTCCTCAATGCTGAGAAGTACAGGCAGATACTTATCCATCATGCAGTACCATCAGGGTGGCATCTGATTGGCCCCAAATTTATTCTGCAGCATGACAACGACCCCAAACATACAGCGAAAGTCATTAAGAACTATCTTCAGTGTAAAGAAGAACAAGGAGTCCTGGAAGTGATGGTATGGCCCCCACAGAGCCCTGATCTCAACATCATCGAGTCTGTCTGGGATTACATGAAGAGAGAGAAGCAACTGAGGCTGCCTAAATCCACAGAAGAACTGTGGTTAGTTCTCCAAGATGTTTGGGCCAACCTACCTGCCGAGTTCCTTCAAAAACTGTGTGCAAGTGTACCTAGAAGAATTGATGCTGTTTTGAAGGCAAAGGGTAGTCACACCAAATATTGATTTGATGTAGATTTTTCTTCTGTTCACTCACTTTGCATTTTGTTAATTGATAAATATAAACTATTAACATGTCTATTTTTGAAAGCATTCTTACTTTACAACATTTTTTCACACCTGCCTAAAACTTTTGCACAGTACTGTACATTTTTGTATACCGTATATCCGGTGATTATCAAATTGTGATTAAACATGTCACTGCTCATTTTTATTCTATACTCTTCTGTGCCTACTGTTGATATATATGTTGTGGTCATCAACTTTTTCATCATACTGATAGCTCTGATTTTGAATTTACCGCTGTGGCGAGGGATGTATGTTACAAACAATTTATTTATAGTATAGTGTTCATTTCCAACTGGACAATTAGCTACTTCAGCAGAATTGAAATGTTCCTAGAGGCACTGAAGTGGCAAAACAGTATTCTGTACTGCCTCCTTGTCATTTGTGTTAAACACACTGTACAATCTTAACTAGATTTTATAAAAAAGTTTAAAACTAAATTACATTTAAACAACTTTGAAAAGTTTATTGTGCTAAACCTTTGAGATATAAGACTACACACTAAATTACAAATACATATGTTTTATTCTGGTTGATTATGAAGTATAAAAAAAAAAAAAAAAAGCATGTCTGTCCTAACATTGCAGACCCTTGTGCTCAGTATAAAATGTCTGTATTTCGTTTGTCTTACTCCTCACTAATCCAATGAAATGAAATCTCTATAGTTACATTTTCAGCAAAAACTCCCTCTATACAAACAAACAACTGTGAAATCTGTAAACTCAACAAGAAAAAAAGATGGTTTTGATTAAAAAACAAGAACAATGTACAGTAAACACAAACTATTGTTAATAAAGGAAATTCCACAGTTTAACAGGCTAGTTTAATCCCCTTTGACCAAACTGTGCATGTAGTTCATATTCTAAAAAGATGTAGTGGGGAAATATGACAAATCGGAGACAAAACTATGGTTACATGTGGTAATATAGCCTACAAAATGACAGACAGCATGCACAGTGAACACAAATACACAGCTTTACTCTGGTTACGAATAAAGACCTATGATTTTATTGTACCTAACTGTGCTGCAACACAATCTGTCATAAACGTTCCTCCGACCAAGCCCATATTTCTGGAACAAGCACTTTAAGATAACTGAGTATAGTCTGTTTCGGTCTACGCAATTCATATTTAATTTAGTCATTCAAGCACTGTAAACAGAACAGATATCAAAGTGCAATATGCAGCACATAAATACCTTAGCTACAGCTGGGACCAGTACTGAAGTCTAGATTACTACTACTAAATGTTAACCCTAGACATTCAAGCTAAACTCATTTATCATTTGCTTTGCTGTTATTTGAGCAGTTTATTTAAGATGTTTTATGTTACTAAACTGTTTTAGCAATACAATGTTAGTTTTACTTTTTCAGGGTGGAAATTGATTTATAAATTGCGTGTCTGTGAATTTGGCAAAATCAGTAAGTGTATAAATGTAAACAGTCAATCTGTCACTAGTGAGGTAATCCTCAATTGTTTATGAAGGAATAGCTGACAGCCAATCAGAAAAAAAAGTCTATTAGCATTTCTATGTTAAAGATACATTTTTGCACAAAAAAGTAGAATCACTATTAATATAAATACAATGGCTACATTTACAACGACAATAAGGTAGCGCACTATGATTTTTGTCTATTATTCCTGAAAATAAAAATCTCTTTACCCTGTCCGTTTTCATTTTGACAAGTGTTTACAACAAAATTCCAAGTGATACACCAGTGGGTATCATTTTATTGTGATTAAGGAGGGTCTTTGCTAATATTTCATATATCAGGCATCATAAGAACGTACCAGTAATTAAACATGCATTGCATTAAAAGGGTGTTTACAACGACTTTGTAAGATTTTAGAATGATATTACAGAAACGTTTACATTTTACTTTCCTCATCATGGTCATCAAGGTTTACAGCAGATAACTGGAGTGTTCTACTAGTCCTCTCCATTTTTGTATATCTCCAAGGATATGTAATTATTTATTAAATGTTTCTATTAAGATTCCTTCATCACATAAAATTGATTCCTCAATGTGCTGTGGTAAAGTTGTGCCAGCATGCTAAAGCTATTACTAATTAAATTATGTTTTATTTATTTATTTATTTATTTATTTATTTATTTATTTATTTATATATTTAACCAGGAAAGTCCTGTTGAGATTAAAATCTCTTTTTTAAGGGAGACTGGTTAAAAAGGTGGCATATAATTAAAAAACCAAACCAAAAAAACACAAATTCAAATGAGCACAACCAATACAGAGAAGTTAATCAAATTACAAGAAGCAATTCAGGAGTACCAGCTAAAACTAAAATATGTCTCAGCTACAGAGATGTCATTTTTTTCTTTGAACTCCTATAAAGGTATCAAAACAGTAAGTTTCGGCTCTTCCTGAAGTTCATTCCAAGACGATGGAGCAAGAAAACTGAATGTCCTTTTTCCAAATTCCATACAAACTTTAGGAACTGAGAAACTTAGAAGAGCCTTAGATATACAATTATAAGCACTACTAGAGGTAATTAGCAATGTATTAAAATAATTTGAGGTGTTGCCAAGGATAGCCTTATAAACAATTAAGTACCAGTGTTTCAGTCTTTGTGAAAATAAAGAAGTCAGACCAGCCAATCTATATAAATCATTGCTGACCAGAATAACCCAGGTTGGTTATAAACTTCAATGCAGAATGGTACAAAGGATCCAGTTTTTTCACGACATGGGTGATAGATACTCTATAAATAATGTCACCAAAGTCAATCAGAGGCAAAAATGTACTTAAGATCAGTTGTTTTCCAGTTTGTTCTGAAAAACAGGATTTATGTCTATAAAAATAATCCCAATTTCATTTTTTTTAAAGCATACAGATATGTGTTTTAAAATTCAAATTCCTATCTAACCATACTCCCAAATATTTGTAGTAATTTACTTGTTCAATGCAGGGACATACCAGAGTCTTCAATTTAAACCATTGCTTTTGTTTTTTCAGAGTTTAAGACAAGTTTTAAATCCAACACATTTTGCTGAATGATATTGAAAGACATACTGATAGACCTAAAACTAGACTGCATTTCACTAAGAATGCTATTAGAATTCAACTAGTGCTTTAAGTGTACATTAACTAGTAACCCCAGGACCTTATCAGAACAGAAACATTGGAAACAGGTCTATAGTTATTCAAATCAGATTCCACCCTTTAGTAATGGTGTAACAAATGCAGATTTCCATATTTGAGAGAATTTCATTTGTCAAAATTGATGCATTAAATATAAACAAAAAAGGTTTAGCTATAATATCAGCAGCAACTTTTATTAAGTAAGGATCAAGACCATCTGGACCTGCAGGTTTATTTATCTGTTTTTCTTTTTTTAATTATATAACTCAATATGTGCTTTGTTTTCTGGTTACTGAGCATTGTGACTATCAGAATCTGTAAAGTGAACTTGAACTTCCTTAAAATGTGTTGGTAAAAGATGTACAACTCTTAACTTCAAATCAATTAATTTGCAAAAAATGGTAATAACTATTATAATTATATTTTTAAAAATAATTAAATAAATAACAGCAGGGATTTGTTGCTATGATCTTAAGGACCGTTAGCTAAAGATGTATTTTTTTTTGATCTAAAATAGAGAACTCAACTTGTTGTGGTCTGGAGGTATGTATACCACTGTCTATATTGCATTTATAATGCATACAGTATGTATACATTGTACAGCATAAGTCGATTAACCTGTTTTGACATTATTCAGAGATGTATGTTTTGAAATTTGTGGTAAGGGAAGCACTGATGTAACTCTGTGCACTTTCCCTGGTTGGCATTTTTTTCATACCGAGTTTTATTGGCCTGTGTTTTATTTGTTTTGATGTAGTGCAATATGCATTTCTTGACACAAGATTTGAATGGATTAAACTGATAAGGAAGTGCATTTCTGTCTTATTAAGATGATGATTCTTCAGTTTGTCCCTTGGATTTCATGCATTCTTACCCATGCGACAATGTTAATTGTGCCAATTTGGCACTAGCCTACCCCCTCCAGGCTCTCTACACTTGGAATGTGGATTTCCAAAATCTAGAAAACTGTAGTACGATGACAGCATGATGATATCAGCATTCTAGAAAAAGAATGTTCCATTCTGGGTGCCAGAAGTCAAATGTAGCCAATATTAGTTTTGATATAGATATTAGTCTGGAAGGGAACAGTTACTAAGTAAACAAAGGGAAAGGTTTGAGGGTTTAACAGGTAAATGGGAAATGTCTGCATATGCTCAGTGGGTTTTTCACCTGCTTTTTGCCACATTTCACAAACACTGTGGTTAGCTCAGCGGCAGACCTGGAAAGACCTGCTGTGTAAAGCTAGCAATCAATTGGAACCTACTGTACAGTACTGCTGGAGTAGAAAATGTTATTTTAAAAAATAACCAGCAAATGTTTAAAGAGTAAGTAACGGGCCTCCGACAAATATAACATTACACGTCCCCACATGTTGCTACAACTGTTTAAATAACATACCTGTAATTGTACTTTTCATTGTTAACATGCTGACTTTTTATAAAGTACGTTTCAAAGCTCTTTTCTAGTGCACTGATATTGTAAGAATTATAGGGCAGCAGTGTGGAGTAGTGGTTAGGGCTTTGGACTCTTGACCGGAGGGTTGTGGATTCAATCCCAGGTAGAGGACACTGCTGCTGTACCCTTGAGCAAGGTACTTTACCTAGATTGCTCCAGTAAAAACCCAGCTGTATAAATGGGTAATTGTATGTAAAAATAATGTGATATCTTGTAACAATTGTAAGTCGCCCTGGATAAGGGCGTCAGCTAAGAAATAAATAATAATAAATAATAACATTGCCCACATTGTCAAACAGGTAACACAGCAAGAACGATCCATGATGTGGTACAGAACAAAAAAGCCAGTGCACTTGTTATATATATATATATATTGTAAGATAGCGGGTTGTGAGAGACAGCAGGGAGGGGGTTAAAACCTCCCTGCGAGAGAAACATGTGAGAACGCACCTTTTGTTAATTGTTTGATTGTATTGCTTTATTGTTTCATTTAGTTTGCTAATTGCTTTATTGTTTAGTTTAATTGGTTTATTATTAATTATCATCCGCACCTGGGCGTTATTGGGGAATTTAAAAGGAGAGCAGGCAATCTGCCCGAGGCTGCTGAGTAGATGGAGGCAGAAGGAAGGTGCTCTGCTTCCGAGCAGTCCTAATAGTAAGTGTTGTGTTAAACCAGTTTGTGTTTTTGTAAGGACGGGAAAACCGCTTAGCTGTCCTGTGTTAGACAGTGTGTTCCTGAAAGTTGAGTTAGTGCTCCAAGAGGAGTTAGGTGTTTATTTTGATTTTGTATTTGTTTGATTTTTGTGTTTATTAAAATATAGCGCGTCAGCGCTTGAAAAATCCACTTCTGTTGTGCTGGGTCATAATTTTAAAGGGGCAACGAACCCGAGTGAGTGCCGCTCGTTTACATTTTATTTATATTTTTTTTTTAATCACTCTTCCTGCAGTGACTTAGAGGACAGATATCAAATCCCAGTGCACTAGAGCAGCCATTTTGAAAAAAGCTTTGAAACAGACTTTAAAGTTATAAGTGTAAAAAGTTGTCAGGAAGTTAACAATGAAAATAAAAATGACAGGTACATTTACAGTTGTAACAACACGTGGGGACATAATGTTACTTACTCTTTAAGCAGCATGAAATATATTAGCAAGATAAGAAATATATTAGCAAGATAAGGTTCATTGATGTTCTAATTTTCAACTTGAAATTGAACACAGCCTTCAGCCCTCTAGCTTATGAAGACAATTATCAGCTACTCACGTCTCTTTATTAATAAGCAAACCAATGTGTATTATACATTTAGCTTAAAAAAAAAAAAAAAACTTTTGCTTAGACTTTGGAAGTGATGTTGAGTATTTCCCATCACCCACTACTTATTAAAGTATGGCCTACACATTGCATCAACAATACACACTACATAGAGTGCTGGCTGTAGTTATGAATGAAGGTGGCTGACGAGCTTAAAAATACAGTTTTGGGTATATGTTAAATTACCAGAAAAATACAAGTTCAAATTAAAAACTACTAATATAGTCAAAGTGTGACTTACTTAAAGTCAGACATGGTGTGGTGAATTGTAAGAACTGGAGAAACTCAACCAACACACCTTACAGGCCTATTTTGGTTGGACAAATAGCTGTTTAACTGACAATTGAAAATTGTAGAAGTCTCACTAATCTCTGAGTGATCTAGGAAGACATTTCCAGAATCTGTGGGGTCATTTAAAAATGATAAACAAAAAATGTGTTTGCCTCCAGTCATGGTTGTCAATCTACAGTATAAACATAAAGTATTGAAAACATAACAAAAAAACTACCCAACCTGATATATTAAAGAGTTCCTCAGTATTTCATTTTTTAAATTAACAGAGACAATTATCCAGGAAAATATATCATGCAAAAGCTTTCAGAAATTACTATCTATAATAATGTAAAAAGAGGTAAAATTGCAAGCACTGGAAGATGTGTCCGTTTATATCCACAGTATTGTAGGCAAAGCACAGGCAGCCACTATGGCCTTCACTTCCCTGTCTCCCTGCTGTTAATTGATTTCCCAGATCCCTCCTACCACAATAAATTAACATTCTACTGGCTTTTAACTTTGTTTAAAGTAACTGCAAAATATGTACAATAAATCCAAGCTCTTATACACTGAGATCACAAAATGGTAACTAATTTCTCTTCCAAATATTAGGGCTGTATATGATAGATAGTCATTTACTTATGTACCGCCATATGACTTATAGACAGTGGCCTAAGTCCACTCGCTTTCATTTCAAATACTGCATGACTCCAGTCAGAAGGAAATTACTTGTGAGATTTAGCGAGGGAACATCTCATATCCTGCTGTCAGTCTTTTTAGCATCCAGGTTCCATGGTAAGGCAGTCTTTTGAAAAAGCATTATGCCAGTCATGACAATTTCTGTCCAGATAAAGGTCAGGCATGAACTTCTGGCTATTTCAGTGAACTATTTTTTATTAGTTAATTAAGCATGAACATATTTGTGGATGTGGACCATGCAAGCTAATTATAGGAAATTGAATGTGATACAGTAAAGAATGTGATACAGTGAAGAGATTGGAATTTCATTAGACCCCCAAAGCCAGATGCCTATTTCATTTTCCTTATACGTTTTACCTCAAAACGCAGAACTAATATGGAATGTACTTCAGCTTGGCACAGATGGCAAGGCACTGATGCCTCTCTCTCTCTCTCTTTGAGAGGCAGACACATTAATCTATTGAAATACAAACCCACAACTGAAATAACAAGAAACACAGTCTAGGGGCTGGTTTAATACTTCTGATGCTGAACAAAAAGGGCACTGGTAGAAGGATTTACTGGATACAAACATGGGTTTAGATCAATTAGATCCTTTTTTTTTTTACAGCGGTTAAAATTAAAAGAAAAGAAAAACGAGTACAGTCCACTAATGTGTCTATATTAACAATCCATACTACAGCAATTACATAGATAACTGATGATAAACTAAAAGTATTTTGGGAATATGGGGCAGACAAGCCCAAATTGTTGTGGGACCCTTGAGGCACCTCCCAAAAGGAGCAGCTTCAATCGCCTCTTCCAATAGCAAGGAAACTTTTGCTCGGGTGCTACAAGCATATTACAATTAACTTATTTGTTTCTCATTTATTTAAATGGTAAGGGTTGTCCTAAACTCTTCTTTGCTTGAGCCAGTCCTGCATTACCGATGTTCTGCTATTCATTATGAGCTACAGTAAAACTGTGTTTCTTTTTTCAAGAAAGCCATACTACTCTGATAAAACATTACAGTGGAAATTGGAGAATGAGGCTAACATCTGCAAGCACTTTTGTAAAGACAGTGTCTCAGCAGGTACATGTTTCCACTTGAGGGTTTGGAGGCTATTCGCATATGAGGAATCAGAGTGATATATTGGCACAGTTGAAGCTAAAGACTGTGTGTAATGGAACAATAATATACAAAACAATATTTGTTTTGTTCTTCTCATGCTGTATTTCCAGATTTTAAGAGAGAAGAATACAATTATAATAAGAGTGATGTAAGGCTGGTTTTAAATTTAGAATCAGTGTGGCACCCATTAAAATGCATTTTGTTAAAGTCAAACATGTTTTATTATTGCCTGTGACTGCTTCGGACAGATTCCATATGGGATATATTTATTGTTATTACATCGTTTCTATTTGTTTTGTCATTGCAAGTTCGGTTGTGTATATTTATAGGCACACGCAGGGGGAGGGGGATTTGTTGTCAAAATTTAACATATTTTAAGGGCTCCTTAAGTCCAATGGTTTAAGCTAGGTGATCATAGGTCCTTAAGCTTAGCCATTAAAATGACCTTGTTCTAGAAACACCATAAAACAGGATTGTATAAATGCATCTGCTCTAATTTAATTGTAATATATAGATTTAAAACAGCAATATGAAAACACTAAATGATTCTCCTAATTACATACAGACTTTGATCACGTAAAGATTGAAATCAATCATTTTAGGACACATGGTTACAGGGAATGGATGATCAAGGAGTTACACTGCGCTGCTAAATGAATGCTCTCAGTAATTATGTGAGTCTGTGCCAATGTTTTGCTACTGATTGCTGTGCCCTGAGAAGAGAAAGAGAAAAGGTATAGATTAATCCGGTCAGTTTTTATTATATAGAAAAAAGGATATTGGTACTGTATGTAAATACTGTTCTTTTTCATACCATCCAATATTTAACTTACTAATGATGTATCTGATTGAAAAAAGGATTTGTATGATAGGTTTGCTATATGGTATAGTCCTGTCATCTGTATTATTTTTCTTTCATACACATAGGCACACACACAGGTTGAATGCGGTTGTGAGTTCACCTTTTGCTTTTAATACAGTTTGTATACACACACAGTTCGGTTACAAAGGGCAGCGACAACCGCACTAGTTAATCCTGTTCGGAACAAGTATCGAGTACGGTTATTAATTCAGTTTGGTTAGTTCATGTGCACTAACTGTGTGTGTGTGTGTATTACAACCGCACTAACACAACTGCAGTTGGTGCTCAGTGGATTTCTGCGAAACTAATGATGTCATTGTTTATCAGGCATTTCTGTGTGATAAACATGACTAAAAAAATATATAGGTGCCTGATGTAATATTGATGAATAGTAAATTCATAATAATGGTAAATAGTGCATACATATAATACACTTTTTTCTTGTATAATACAACTTGTTTCTCCACCGATCCCGAACGTCTCATCTGTGTGTGTTGGCACTCCAGGAAATGTCTCAGTAAATGACAAAGACGCATATACGACTCCTTAGACATGCATACATTTTTAATCCAGTCATTTGGAAACCACTCAAGTCGTTCCCACCAGCCTTCTGGTCGGAAGATCGCCCAAATGTTTCGATCTACCGTCATGGTACTGCAGATCATCACTACTGTATTTAGCAGTGCAGAAAAAGCAAAATGGCGTCTCCACTGGTTTTGCAGAAAAGAGCATAGCTGTGCGTGACGAACTCTCGATCGATTACGTACAGTACTTTCTTCCAAAAGCATCAACAAAAACACAGCCTCCATGTTCTCACACAAAACCTCACGATCGGCATGTAATTATGGCCCGAGTTCAGTGGTTTGTTTCAACAGGGAGTCACTCACTTCAGTAATGAAAGGTGTGTGTGTACAACAAACATCTGCAGCGAGTGCAGTTTGTAAATACGGTTGTCGAGCCAACTGCAGTGTGTGTGTACATAGCCAAACCGTACCTTAATGTCCTATTAAATTAATGTATTGCTATTGGATACAGATGCCAGTGTCAGAGCTTTTCCATTGTAAACATGGGTTTGTTCAGAACCAATAGGTAAAAATGTGAGTTTTTTTTTAATCGATGTCACTAATGGGTGTCTAACTACATATTTTGCTGACACTTATTATAATATATTTATGGCAATCAACATTAATATTAGCACATTGTAACAGAAACACTTTGAATAGCTGTACATTTATTTGGTTTTCTTCAATCTATATGGTTCATTGAGGAAATCAAAGAAATGCAAATAGTAACAGTTGGGGCAGCAAACTATTATAATCCAACTATACAGAAGACAGTCCTGTACATTATTGTACTATATATATATATTCCTAATCCACAGATATACAAGATAAGTAATACTATGTAAATGTTAGCCTTTTAAAAAACTTTATTGCAGGTATATTTGCATTGCATAAATAGAGGTTATGTACTGAATCTGAAATGGGATTGTTTAAGAGCTCTGGAAAATCAGTGGGAATTGTCTGTACACAATGAAGATTCAGTACATAAGCTTTTTATAACATGAATGAGACATTTCCTGCACATTTAAAATGTACATTTTAACTTTATGTTTGTTATTTATGATATAATCTTTACAGTCTGTCTTTCTTTGCAGAAGGGGGGATCGATCCAGAATTCTTGGAAAACTTGGTTATATCTCTGGAAGGAGAATCTTCCTGCTCAACACGTTCTATCCAAGCGCCATACAAACTCTATGTGGCTTTCATTCATGTTGCTTCTTTTGTCTGGCCTCTCAGTCACACGCGGTGAGACCAAACAGGGAGACGACCGTCTTTAGAGCCTGGAGGAAGGGCTACCCTCAGCCATGGATTCCCTAAGGTTTCCTCCTACCAGTGAGTAGGGTTTTTTCCTTACCCAAGTGTTTCTATTTAGTTTCTGCAGGGTGGGTGGCAGGTCGGAGAGGCCAGGTTCTCCCTCAGTGTATTTCATGCGTGGGGGGCAGGCCCGTGTTTCAGCTGCTTACTTTTTATTCATCCTTTTCCTATTTTGGGGGTAGGTGGCATTGCGCCACTGCATTTGTTGCGTGAGCCATTCATCATCATTTTATCCAGTCATGGCGGCTTTGTCTTTTGGGGGAGGTGGCCCTACAAGCCACTTCCTTTATGCGGCACTAGACTGCATGATGTCATCATGTAGCCACTAGTCGGCCAGCATTGCGGATAGCTGTCAGCACCCATGGACAAGGTCTCCAGCCAAATTCATCATCCATCATTAATTCGTCTGTTCAATTGCAATTTAAATCATCCACATTGCGGATTCTCCGTCCTGGACTAAGCAACGGATTGTTGCACATTACATCATGGTGCATTTTCAACAGACAAGCTGAAAGGAAAGGACAACTGTACAGTAAAAGGTAACATGCCAACAGTGGAGAGAAACTTTAATTTACAAATTATTATATCCGCAGTCTTAGAGGCATAGGGAAGGATTTAAAAAAAAAAAAGTGTTATTGTATCGAACTATAGTTTTTTTTTTATGCCATGATTTTTCATGATACAGAGAATTGCCATGATTTTTTTTTTACGGTGAATTTATCAATTGTGATATAATACTATACCTCTTAATTCTATAAAGAGATGTGAACTGTTCCATGCTTCCTGCCTTCTATTTTATACCTACATTTACTCAGTTTCTATTCTTACATTGTCATCCTATTCTCTGCTAGGTCTGAAGTACTAACTTTTCCTATATCACTTAGGATTTTAAAAACGAATGTATATATATTAGGGTATCAGCAGGTAAGGTAACGTTCCAGCTTTGGAGACCGTTCTGACTGGTACATGTTGTTGAAACAAGTCTTTCAGGAGAGGTGTACAGCCTTCTCATTTACAGCCGGCTAAATTGCCGTCTACTTTGCCAGATGAGCCGCCTAAAATAGTTATTTAAAAAAAAAAAAAAACACCTAGTTTTTAAAGTGCTCATATGTTCCAGTGAATAGTACTCAAAATGTTTATTTTGTTCCAGTAAAATAGCAGCAATTTAATTATAAGTCGAGTGAAACATTCCTTCTCAGAGGGTATTTCGTTTCCGGGCTTATTTTTCCATGGGCACCATGAATGGACCAATTGCTTTCAAGCTTACAAGCGATGTTGGTGCTGAAGGACGAAATGTACAATCATATACCTTACTCAGTAACAGTACAGAAGAGTTTATTTTTAACCAAACAACCTACGTTTCCGTGCCAAATATAATGCTAATGTCCATTTTCTACCCATGGGGATAGACGCGCTGGTGTGGCACTGTCTACTGCGCGTCAAAAAAACAAAAAGAAAAAAAAAACACACGACACAAAGGTCCTTTAGGGTGCTAAAATGCATGGTGCAAACATAGACACACAGTATAAAAATGTAGACATTACTGAATGAGTTAACGCTGCGATTGCTTTCACTTTGAATATGTATAGTTGGCTCATCGATCTGAGTGCTTCTCATCATGGCAACACGTTCTGGAAAAACTGATCTACAACAGTATTACATTGGAAGTCTTAGAGTGTATACAATCTACGTTAATAACGTTCACCCTTTTCCAGGGTGCTACATTACTGTGATTTCTACAGTAAGTAGTCGTACTTTAATTTAATACAAATTAAAGCTAATTGTTTTGTGGCAGACTGCAAGCACCAGCCAAAAAGGGAAGCTGCTCCAGATTGTATGGTATGTCGGTGTGTGCTAATCTGTATTAATAAAATGAATAAGAAATATCCAAAACCATGTGTGTGCACACCAAAGTGATTTTCTGTTTCAACATTACTCTTTTCCATTTGAAATTGTTTTCATGTCATATACCTATAACTTATTTATGTACTGGACTTTTACTTTCAAGACATGTTGCTCAAGTAAATGCCAATAAATTATTTATTGTTGTTTGTGTTTATTTTAATTAGGCAACAGTTAACAGAATTAAAAAATATTAAAAAATGAAAAAAAAAATAATACAACTTACTGTAGAAATCGATTTAATGTTTACAGAAAATGCAACAGAAACGAACTTCTGAAAAATGTAAAATCAACAGTGTTCAAAATCAAAGTTCTCACAAGCACATTTTTTTAAATGTATGGTTTATTTATTAATGCACTTGCGCATTCTCTGACTCGGTAGTTAATGAGAAACAGCGACATGGGAAAGTACTGTATGTAGACTCAGAATCATGGAAGACTAAAAATAAATGTAAGGACTGGTTGGTTCCATAACTATTTTTAGAAACTTAAAATGTCAAGTTTTTGTTTTGTTTGTTTTTTTTGTATAAAATGCAAAGGAAACAATTGAATACTCCATGAAAAAATAGAAAACAAAATGCAGCTTATAGCTTACCTTTTCTGTATTCAAATTGACTACCAATTAATACTGTTTCTTATCGTCTTTAATTTAGAAATTGCTTCACATTTTTCTCTTCTGTCTCACTTGGTATTATGGTATTTATATAATGTGACAGTTTATTTTTGTGCCTGAAATATAATTTCTCTGTTTCATTGGTTTCTGGTTCTGTCTTTCACCAATTTTTTTCTGTGTGTAATTATTGCAAAACCAAACGGAGTTTGCTTAAATATGTAGACTTTACTTGCTTTGAAATTTATTGTGTGCTAAGACAAGTTTGTGGTTCTAAAATTCTAATATAAATAAATTATTTTGTAATTACTTTTCTAGACACATAAGTAACTTTTACTTGCTCTTTAAATCTCGAGGCCTAAAATCATTACAATTTGAACAAAGTTATACACTTATTTTTAATTTTGGGTCCCTATTGAGGCACATATTTAGGCCCAGGATATGCAGGATTTAGACCCCTGCAAAACCCTGAAATTCATTTTCAGTGGGGGGCATTGCCTTTTGCACCCACGCTGGGGGAGGACCCCCATACCCCCCTGCACCCGCGCTGGGGGAGGACCCCCACACCCCCCTGCACCCGCGCTGGGGGAGGACCCCCACACCCCCCTGCACCCGCGCTGGGGGAGGACCCCCACACCCCCCTGCACCCGCGCTGGGGGAGGACCCCCAAACCCCCCTGCACCCGCGCTGGGGGAAGACCCCCATACCCCCCTGCACCCGCGCTGGGGGAGGACCCCCATACCCCCCGCCTTCTACTTGTGATTTCTAGCCTCCTACTTTAAATGAAAATGAAAAGACTGGGTGTGTAGTGTGACCCATGGCAACGCTCAAGGAGTACAAAGCACAAGGAATTACTATACAGTATGTGACCAAAAATACCTGACCATTTTTACTTGTACAGTCAAGTTATAATCAAGGTGATATCTACATTGTGATATCTACAGAGGGTCAAGCAACACATCAAAAGTCAAACGCTCCCCAGACCACTTGTTTCTAAAACTGTTCAATAAAGTGTTAAATGATTACAGTGAAGTGCCTAATAAAAATAATAATAATAATAATAATAATAATAATAATAATAATAATAATAATAATAATAATACATTCTGATATTGGCACTGTACAGTTGGGGGTTACCACACACCTGGCTCACTGATGAAGGAAGGCTCGCTGGTAATTGGTTATGGTGTACTTGCTCATGATAGGTGAGTAGGTATTTGTTGGAGGGTGTTAGTATGATTTAAGGCCCAGAAAGTCTGCTACACTTTTTTTAATGACAAAAAAGTACAGCACAATGTGTGTGGTAGTCAGTTGTTACAATATATTACCCCTAGCACTTCAACTGGAAACATAGATTTACTACATTGCCAACCAAGGTGTGCAGAAAATTAATTATTCGTTTTGCTGACCAACAGGACCCCCTCAATTTGTTGTTCCTAACTCAGGAGAATGCCAAGAACATGTGGAAACGTTTGTGTGAGATATTGTCTGTACCTTCTGGTTTTTACCATTCTCACAAATAACGTGAGAGGCTTGTCTTTTCGGCTTCATTGACCGGGCCTGAAAAACATTGATTTACATTTTAGAAAATATTGCTGGCTGTAAGATTACGGAGGTGTTCCTGAAACTTGAATGGAATGTTGTTCCTAAATAAACACTGCAGACTGTGAAAATCATACAACGCCTGATACAATATGCAACTACTGTATACCTTATCAGGAAATTCAGTGTTATAAGTTCTACTGAAGGGATGCACACTGCCTAAACCATGTGATCTAAACCATGTCGGATCTAATTACTCTGTATTAACTGGATTACAGCACTGTGCTGCTTAGTAATTCCTGGAACTCCCTTGAGTACCACAGTGCCAATTCTTGGTTCACTAACCAGAAGGCACAGTGTGGCACTATGTACTTTATACACATATCTCATTGTAACAGATCGGACGAGGAGTCATGGTGGCTGAAGTAAAGAACTGTTTGAATAACAATTATATGGAATCAATATAAAATCACAACAAAGGACATAACATGTACTGTACTGTTTATAAACAAATTGAAGCTAAAAATGAAGAACTCTCCAAGAGGCCACCCTCCTACCACAAAGGTTAACAACAGCGATCAAATAAATAGAGGTTCATCTTTACATGTTGGGAATATTAAGGACCCCTTCAAACACTTCTTTGATTTTAGTTCACCCAATAAAGGTTGCACAATCAGCTGTCTATAAATGTGTTTAGTGTTTCAAACTGCAGACAGTAAAACAAGGTGATTATTATAGTGAAGACCAGGAGGCAGGGCTAGGGATGCCCTTGCTTTGTTCTTTTTTAAGTGCAGTCTGAAATCACAGTAATGAACACAGACACATAACCATTTTCCTAACAATTAAATGCACCAGTGTAGTTTCCTGTACTAACAAGAAAAAAGGTACAGTAGTCTAACGGACTGTTAGAATTAGTGTTTAAAGAGTAAGTAGCAGGCTTCTGAAAAATATAGCGATACACATCCCCACGCGTTGCTACAACTGTTTAAATAACGTACCTGTAATTTTTATTTTCATTGTTAACATCCTTATAACTTTACACTTAACTTTAGTCTGTTTCAAAGCTCTTTTCAAAATGTCCGCTCTAAAATACAGTGTACTGGCTTTTCTGTTCCGTACTACATCATGGATCGATATTGCTGTACTACCTGTTTGGGAAATAATCCTTACACTATCAGTGCACTACAGCAGACATTTTGAAAAGAGCTTTGAAATAGACTTTAAAGTTATAAGTGTAGAAAGTTGTCAGGATGTTAACAATGAAAAGAAAAAATGACAGGTACGTTATTTAAACAGTTATAGAAAAAGTTGCAGCAAACAGAACCCTGCTACTTACTCCTTAAGCTTTGTTAATTGTAAGGTGCAGAGTATACAAAGCTTATGAAAAAAAAAATCCAGGATCTCTCCAAACACTGCTTCAACAAAATTAAGACAAGCCAACAGTTTACAGTTTCATGACAGAAAACATCTATCAGGACTAGCCTTCCTGTGCTGGCTGTCACTTGTAAAAGTTTACCTTAGTAAAAGCACAGCAAAGTGTAATCAAGCATAGTGAAAGTATAGGTAATCATTGTAATGAAGAACAGGTTATGGTAAAGCATATTTAAAGTTTAATCAAAGAACAATCCAGGAATGCTTTCCTTTTATTTTTTATTTAATTTATAACCAAGGGGGGAAAAAAATGTTTCGAGACTATATCAGTCTCTTCATCAGGACTAACTATAACTATTTGGTTGTCCAACATATATACAAATCAGTTAACATAACTAATTAACATTAATTCAAAAGAACAATTATTACATCGATCATTTCTTTTATCAAATTAAGAACTGACAATCCCTCTTGGGACCATTTTATTACTAACTAATTACTCCTTACAAATCTTCTATTTATAAATAGGAGTCTACTTAAATCGCGGTAAATGTATGTATTTTTCGCAGGTAGGTTATGGAATAAAATTAGGATTTCGCTGACATTTCACAGAGTTGTTTAAACATTAAATAAACCTAAGTAGATAATAGTTCAGAGCACTATAAAAGCCTAAAAATAGTGGTACTTGCTTCCTTACTAAAACAGAGTGCTGTCATTTGTTAAAAGCAAGTATGCAACATCCCCCAGCAGTTGCTGCCGACATTCTCTGTCTGGTGTGGTTGCCCATACATTGAGACTGCACGTCTGCATCCACTGAATTGGTTGGAAGTGTAAGGCAAAGCTTTGCCAAGTTATACAGATGTGGAAATCGATTAGAAACAGTCCCAAAACTCGGTACCCAAGGGCATCTGGCATACTTTAATAAAGGCAATATATGCAGCACGTTCGTTGTCATGTTATTTGTCCCATCCAATAATGTATTTTATTAGTACCGAGTCAAAACAAAGAAAATGTGCCTATTCGGGTCTAAAGTTCTAACTGCATTTAAAAAGTAAGCAGCAGGTTGTTTGAAGCGAGGTGTCTGTGCTGGATCGTACCTGTTGTACTGGTTTAACTTGGCTACAACCGACAGGAATACTTTTTGTCTGCGCTGACTTTCTAGTTTGTTTTCTGAAAGCTGTTTATTTTACGTTCTGTTCAGCAGCCTCTGTAGTAGTCTTTCTTTTAATGGGTGATTCTGAAGCTAAATAGCGATCGACCACATTTTCTCCAGACACATTATTATTATTATTATTTATTTCTTAGCAGACGCCCTTATCCAGGGCGACTTACAATTGTTACAAGATATCACATTATACATTATTTCACATTATAAAGATATCACATTATTTTACATACAATTACCCATTTATACAGTTGGGTTTTTACTGGAGCAATCTAGGTAAAGTACCTTGCTCAAGGGTACAACAGCAGTGTCCCCCACTGGGGATTGAACCCACAACCCTCCGGTCAAGAGTCCAGAGCCCTAACCACTACTCCACACTGATGTGCAAAACAATTACCTCCATCTGCATGTACATTTTCTTTGGGAAACACAATCATCAGCCGAAATATACTTAGCTTTTTTTGCTTTGTTGTCTATTTCTGGTATTTTACCTCCAATGCTGAAAACTAGATTTTAACAACCTAAATCAAAACAATACAGCACTGGCTTGTCCAGTACAGGTCACAGAAAAGCTAGTACAGACGCATTGATAGGCTGTACATTTGAACAGTTAACCACTTTGTAATATTTTTTTGTAAATGTTATTTGTCTAAGGAGGTTTTTTTTTTTTTTTACCTAAGTGCAATGCACACAGGATGGCGTTGTGGAGTAGTTAATTAAACAAGGTTTCTTTTTTTTTTCTCTCTCCGTACTTGTCCGGTATGCATTGGCCCCTAAAAGAAGTGAATTTCGCGGTGACCCCTCAATTTCCTGATTTCCGCGAAAATCGCTATTTAGGTAGACCCCTATTTAGTTAAAATTTATGAAAATACTGTACATACACAACAAATTCATATATATGAATGCATACATGAGGTTGTGTGGTCCAGTGGTTAGAGAAACAGGCTTGTACTCAGGAGGCCCCCGGTTCAAATCTCGGCTCAGCCACTGATTCATTGTGTGACCTTGAGCAAGTCACTTAACCTCCTTGTGTGCCGTCTTTCAGGTGAGATGTTGTTGTAAGTGACTCTGCAGCTGATGCATAGTTCACACACCCTAGTCTTTGCAAGTTGCCTTGGACAAAGGCATCTGCTAAAATATGCAAATAATACATGCTTATTATATTGTACATCAAAAAGACATCTCAAAATATATATTATTTTTTTCAGATTAGACACAATAAACTCTTACAGCTAAGATGATTGACAGTTATTCAATAAATGAATGTGATATAGCAAACATTTATAAGAATGGCGTATAATTTAATTCCACTTCAATCTCTGAGATCATGGTTTTAAGGTAATTGATCCAAAAGGTCTCAAGTTGTCTTAATTCCCCTACTTATCAGGGGCAGCAGTGTGGAGTAGTGGTTAGGGCTCTGGACTCTTGACCGGAGGGTCGTGGGTTCAATCCCTGGTGGGGACACTGCTGCTGTACCCTTGAGCCAGGTACTTTACCTAGATTGCTCCAGTAAAAACCCAGCTGTATAAATGGGTAATTGTATGTAAAAAAAGAAATAAAAAAAAATAATGTAATTGTATGTAAAAAATAATGTGATATCTTGTAACAATTGTAAGTCGCCCTGGAAAAGGGCGTCTGCTAAGAAATAAATAATAATAATAAATGCACCCCTCTTCTAGGAACTTCTACTTTTTCTAATTCCTATGTATTTTAAAGATGAAATGGAGTGCCCCATTTTAACAAAGTGTGTGTCCACGGGATATTTAATATTTTTGCATCACATGTTACTATGATGTTCACTAATTCGTGTTTTCAATTCACGTAAAGTTTTTCCAATGTAGGCCTTGCCAGACAGGCAATTGAGCATTTATACTCCTCCTTTTGTACAGCAACTAATACATCCCTTTATTTTATATATCTTACTAGTTAATGGATGTTTAAACATTTTTGTTTTTAAAGTGGAGCTACATTGGGCACACTGGCCACATTTAAAATGGACATCTGGTTAGGATTTTAACAATTGAGAGATCGTAGCAGTAATAGCAGTGATAGGGCATTCTGCTTTAACTAGATGATCCCTCAAATTGATGATAGAGCTGAGATATTGCTTTATATGTGGAGAGAATGTGTCAGTGTTAGAAAAGTTTTAAACGTTTCTGCCTGAGGACGATATGTAGTTGTAAAAATAGCTGAAACGTTCTCGTCACCTTTTTGAAAATTAGAATGATTTTCATTTCTTTCATTAATCTTATTTGCCGATTCAGTCCAGCTATTTTTGTCTTTTGTCTAATATGTCTTGAAAAGAAAATAATTTCTGGTTAAAATGCAATTACTTGAGGGTGATGTTTCTATCAACCTTTTCTGTAAACAATATTCCATTGCCATCAGTCCACCTTCGTGTGGAATATTCGTATACAAACTTTCCACATCCACTGGTACCATAAGTCAGTTATCATCAATATCACCCATATTATCAAACAAGAGTAAAAAGATCCACAAAGTAGAGGTATTTGATACCTGCCACTATCGGTCTACTTGGCAGATTTGTTGGGTATTTGTTAATCTTTTTTTTTTAAATATCAATTACAGGTGTAACAGGAGCACTTTTCAATAAGACACTCAATTCTTATCTCACCACTGGATAATAGCTGTTCATTCAATTTCAGCTTTAAATTGTCCCGTTGGGTCACCTTCATGTTTTTGTTTTTTTATAGAAGTCGGTGTTCCCAATAATAAACATGGCAAATCAAGGTAAACTATGGTAAATGCGTAGTATAACTTTTATAAGGGGTGCGATCTAAAAATGAAACACAGACAAGTTCGCAATTGTTGAAGGGTTAAAATTTGACAGACAAGTATATACTGAGTCTATTTACGCAACACTTATCAGATATGCCTAGCAACCCAATCTTGGCAGAGTGTTCATCAAACACACTGAAACTAAAAGCATTCTCTTACACTCCTTTTTTTATTTAGAAACCACTAGCACACTCTTCTCCACCAGTACACCTGCCAGCTTCTTACCACAGGCAACAGGGAGGCACCATAGCACCTTAATCCCTTCATAGGTTCATCCAACCAAATGATTCCCAACAGGTCTTAATAATAGCTTGGATTACAGACAGTTTAGAAACTCCAACTTTTCTCTTCGTTGTCATGTGAATATAACATAGCTACCCAAAACAGCATGGAAAAAGATGAGACTTATTTTAATTCTTTCATGTAAACCAATCCATTGGGTACTCAAAAGCACCCAACCATGACGCATATTAACAGTATGTTCGTATACAATAAGATCTGTCAATGAATTTAATGAGATACGGATAAAGTGGTAGATGAGATGTTAGTATCATGGTAACATATATATAAAATTGACTAAAGTTCATGGAATAACTTCTTATGTTTAAGATACACAAGTATGCAAAAATTTAAGTGTTAAATACCAATATAGAAATGTACGGACAGACACCCCCATAAATCCCCAGAATCAAATATGCTTAATAACCAATGCTAAATCACTTTAATACTAAATTTCTTCACAATTTGGTAAGCAGTTTTCTAGATGGAAAATTTGAAATGTATGTATGACCGCCTCCACTAAGATCCCCTCAATAATAATAATAAAGTGCAAATACCAGCAAAAGTAATTCTGACATCTGTAATTGAAAGCAGCATCTTCCCTAACGCAATGACGGCATAAAAAAATAAATATAGCTGAATGCAATTCACAGAGACATTCCTGAAACCAGAAATAAAATTTCGATTGATATCAGCATAGAACCCTTCTGAAACCATGAATAATTTTCAAAATCTGAGAAAAATGCCTTCCTTTAAAAACAAGAGTCAGAATAAATTTGTCCAGAATCCTTTTTTGGTCACTGTAGCTGTTGTGATAAACTTTAAATAAACCTGCTATCAGAAAAATGTTGGAACGGGTGTAAAGGTCACCGCATCACACATCAATTTGATATACAGTGGTAATTTAATTCAAAGAGTTGTAATATCTAAAGGAAAGCAGATTGTGTCATGTCATGTGAAATATGTTACCCAAACCTCTACAGTGTTGTTGCCTTTAAAATGTAAACTTTTATTCCCAAATGACATTGTACAAACAACTAAAAATGTAAATATGATGACTTCATCGTACTAAAGTCCAATAAAATAAAAAAAACAAAGACCTAATCCAAAGACTACTCCAAACAACAAAGAATACAATGAGAGATCAGTACTTAAAAGCACAAGCCCACGAAACAGATGCATCTTCAGTGTTCTACTGCCCTGAAATTGACAGCTTAACTAGAATTGATAATACATTTTAAATAGCCACCCGAACTGCCAAAACTGTACCAAAGGTAGCTCCTTAATATTTTAAGTCCAACTGTCAAAAGATGTTGGGCCACTTGGGATAGGTATTAGGCCTAAATATCATAGAATCTTATGTATTCGTCGTCTTGTTTAGATTCTCTGTTTATCATTTTCTGTTTCAGACAGTTTTTTCAACAGTAAGGGAGAGATATGGCAGGGCTGGTGTGTCCTGGACTATAATAAATACATTGGAGGCGTGGATAGGTCAGACCAGATGCTGGAGCCGTACAAAGGTGCAAGGAAGATCATTGCATGTTACAAGAAGCTTGGCATGTACATGGTCCAGATTTCTTTGCACAATGCCTATGTGGTGTACCTAAGTACAGCACTCCAGAATCAGCTCACATTTCTGGAATTTCAGACCTCCAGCTTTGTGCTTGATACACAAGAAATACCAGAGACTGAAAGATCAGAAACAGTGGCAAGGCATAGTGAATGGCATTTTATTTTAATGCTGCCACAGTCAGGAAGAAAAGCCAAGACACAAAAAAGGCGCAGTGAATGCCGCAAGGGCACCCAAAGGGATACATGGTACTGCTGTCCACACTGTCCGTCAGGCCTCCACTTGGAGGAATGTTTTGAAAGGTACCACGTTGTAAACGAGTACTGGAAGGACTAAATAAACCCCAGAACAAACCACCATGAAACATGCTGTACCAGTACCTGAGGTAACATAGCCAAAGATAGTAAATATCACTTGTTTTTATGTCATGCAACAGAAGAATTATGGGTAACAAACCATTAAAGGGAAATATTAAGTTAACCATTTCTAAAATCCTTATTTTGTTAAAAAATAAAAAATGTATAGTTATGCCAGGGTATCTCATTCTGTGGTGGCACACTGGGCACATGCAATTGGTGTGGGTGATATAAACCCTGGGCTACATAATTTGAAGTGGAAAAGTCAAAGTGGCCTGGTGTCAGTCTAGAACATGTAAAACCTCCAAAACCAATGAAAAGACTAAACGTGATGAAGGTATAATACATTTTATGAAATAGCAGCATTTTGTTTACAATAATAGCATGTGACAAAAAAAAAAACACAATATATAGTTGTCTGGGGTATCTGAAAGGGAACATATGGTAATTTTGGTGTAAAACAGCTGACTCGCAAAATCTGAAAATAATTGTAGCAGAGAGCGTCACAGCACCTTTCATATACAAGCATCACAAAGCACTGTACAGTTCAATAAAAGAGACATAACAGACACTGCAATTTAAAAAAAATAAGCATTAGGAAATGCAAGTGTATAAAAGAATGTTCTAAGACATGATTTAAAAATCAGAGTCTATGATCACCCCAGGAAGAGCATTCCACAATCTTGGTGAATAACTGCAGACTGCTCTGTCGCCCATTGAATGTAGCCTTGTTTTTGGAATAATAAAAAGTCCATTGATTGCAAATTCCGTGATGGAATATAGTTGTGTACCAAATCTTTTAAATAGCGTGGAGCCAATCCGTTAACGGCCTTATAGGTACATCAGCAGAATTTTAAAATCAATCCTAGACTTTTAAAATTGATCCTAAACTTGACAGGCAGCTAATGCAAGGATGCCAAAACAGGAGTTATATGTTCACAGGATTTAGATTTTGTTAAAACCCGAGCAGCTGAATTCTGAGCATACTGCAGCCTGTTGAGAACCCCCTTAGAGACACCAGCAAGCAGAGCGTTGCAGTAATCAAGTCTAGAAAAGACAGGATAGAATGTAATCGGGACTCAAAGGCTAGACTAGGGTAAAAAATAATAACAAGATTTCTCATTTCAGAGCTAGACCTAATCTCAAGCCCATCAATAACCATACTAAAGTTCTTTCCCTCCTCCTCCCCCTCCTCTGATCTCTCTATCTCTGTTCCTCTGGAATCTACCACACTCTCTCCATCTTCCTCTGCTAAGAACCTCGGTGTTACCCTGGACCCCTGCCTCTCTTATTCCCAGCACATCTCCACTCTGGCACGCACTTGCCGATTCTTCCTGAGCAACATCCGAAGAATCCGACCCTTCCTCACCAACTACGCTACCCAGCTCCTGGTCCAGGCCTTGGTACTCTCCCGCCTAGACTACTGCAACTCCCTCCTGGCTGGCCTCCCTGCGTCCGCCACCCGTCCGCTCCAGCTCATCCAGAACTCCGCTGCCCGCCTGGTGTTCTCTCTGCCTCGCTTCTCCCACGCTACTCCACTACTCTGCTCACACCACTGACTCCCGATCACCGCTCGCATCCAGTTCAAGACTCTTGTACTAGCCTACAGATGCCTTGACCAGACTGCACCCAGCTACCTCCAGACCCTCATCTCTCCCTATACCCCCACTCGACCTCTCCGCTCCACCTGCAGTAGAAGACTGGCTCTACCTCTGCTACGCTCCCCCGCCTCCAGAGCCCGCTCCTTCTCCACCCTTGCTCCACAGTGGTGGAATGACCTTCCCACAGATGTCAGGACTGCCCAGTCCCTGACCACATTCCGGTGCCTCCTTAAGACTCACCTCTTCAAACAGCACCTGTAGAACTCCTCTGTTTGTATCCTGGGAAACTATCACCCTTCATTTAAATGCGCTTTATTTTGCTCTTATCTGCCCCCTATTTTTACTGCATTTAATCCTGTACTTCAGAATACTGTAATCTGCCAAGTGTTTAACCTGTAGTATTTTGTATTTAATCATATCCTGATGTAACTATCACTATCTGCTGTATTATTGAATTGTGTTTTGTCACACTTGTACTTTGCTTGAACAAAAGTTATTGTATTTATCTTGCTCTTATTGTATTACTTGTATTGTAACACTTGAAATGTATTTGCTTACGATTTTAAGTCGCCCTGGATAAGGGCGTCTGCTAAGAAATAAATAAATAAATAAAGTTGTCTAGTTTACACAATTGATGCTGACAGTCAAGTATCATTACCTCAGTCTTATTACTATTCAACTGCAAAAACTTCAGTTGCATCCATAGTTTCATTTCTGTCAAGCAATTTATATGTACAGAGACAGTAAAATCAGTGTCAGGTTTAGTCTGAAGGTACATTTGAGTGTTGTCAGTATAAGAATTAAAAGTGATGTCATGACGACGAATTATCTGGCCAAGTGGTAGCATATAAATGCTAAATAAGAGGCCCCAATATAGAGCCCTGAGGAAAACCAGAGGAAATCAAGGAAGTATTGGACTCAAAACCTCCCATTGTCACAAATTGCTTTCATCAGACAGATAAGATCTGAAACAACTAAGAGCAGTGCCAGAAATACCAACAAAACTTTCCAAACGGTTAAGAAGAATATCATGGTTAACAGTATCAAATGCAGCACTAAGGTCTAAAAGAACACAAATGGATAATGCACCTGAATCAGCAGCCATTAACACATCATTGACAACCTTAACAAGGGCTGTTAATGTACTGTGTAAATGGTCTGAAGCCTGACTGAAAAGGTTCGTAAAGTTCATGTTGCAATAAATGAATATGCAATTGAGACGTTACCACACGCTCCAAAATGTTTGCCAAAAAAAGGCAGGTTAGAAATAGGCCTGTAATTACAAAGAACTTCACAATCTAAATTTTGTTTTTTTAGCAAGGGTTTGACAGCAGCTAGTTTAAACGCCAAAGGCACAACTCCAGAACACAAGGAATCATTGATGATTTTCTTTACCAATGGGCAGAGAACTGAAAATCTAGATCTAAATAGAAAAGTGGGAACAAGGTCTATGGAGCATGTTGTGGGTCACATTTTAATAACAAATTCAGTCAGGCTTGATGGAGTAACCTTAACAAAATCATTAAGGGGGATCCCAGCAAACTCAGGCATAGAGATTAACAAGACACATGTTATAGCGGGACATAAAAGCTGTTGTCTAATATTATCAATTTTGATTTGAAAAAATTCAAAAAATGTATTACACTAGTCTTTAGAAGCAGATAAAGTAGACTTAAAGGCAGGTGTACTAAGATGGGCCAGTCGCAGCGCAAACATACAGCAATTAGTATTTTTGTTGCGACACTTAGCAAAGTATACGTTAATGAAAATATGTTAATGAAAAGAACTGCAATATACTATTTAAATATTTGTTGTGTCTTTTTAACAAGATCTCTATTGGGACAGTCGTGCGACATTGTTCAAATAAATAGTGGCAGTTGAGTTGAATTAACACAAAATAGATCATGGTGCCACATTGACAAGTTATGATACTTACAGGAGTACAGTCAATTCACATTAATATGAATTTCAATGGACCAGCAACAAATTTTGCATTATACCACTAATTCGTATTATCATGAGTAGCCTATAAGCCAAATGTATACTGTCAGTTTTTATTTAAGTTAGTCAGTGGTGCAGTGCTAAATTGTGCACAATTACAATCCACCTGCACATTAAAAGAATAGGTGTGTTTCCTATTCCTATACAGATGCTCAAAATGAGCTTGAGGGGTTAGCGGCACATGTGTGTAGTCTATTGCTCTCAGCTCGCTAGGGAGACCAGAAATGTCATAGAAATTTGTTTCCAAGGCTTGTAAGTACAACCTGTTTTTAGGGAAATAATAGGTATTTGGGTTTTCACCTCAAAAATGCATTGAGCACAACTGGCAACGCATGAGAAAAATCAGGCTGGGAAATGCCAGCAACAATTGCCTGCAGCCTTCGTACATCTCATAATAATATTTGAGAACCCTCATTTGCACTCTCCACCCCCTTTTTTGTGAATTTATGCAGGAACGCCCATAATTACATAATCATCTATGCTTGAACCACAGACAAAAACTGTTGCCGCAAAGCATTCTCTAAAAAGTCGCAAACAGAATTGCGGTCCTTTAGTACATTTCACCCAAAACTTCTGACTCGTTTGCAACTGTTTTGCGACTACTGTGACAGACGCAACACTTTAGTAAACCTACCCCTTAATGTTTGGCTCTAACGTGTAGTTAATAGTGGAAAAAGATACCTAGGGTCACCACGACCTTCCTCAATGAGGTTTGAAAAAAAGGAGGAGCTGCCTGCAGTGAGAGCATCCCTATATGTAAGTTGGTGCTGCCTCCATGCCTGAAAATGAACAGTAAGGCCAGTGTCCCTCCACCTGCACTCAAGCTTTCGTCCTACAGCTTTCTTGGAGCGTAACTGATCAGTATATCAGGGAGAACAACGAGTATATGAAACTAAGCATATTTCTTTCGGGGGCTAAGCGATCAAGAACATTAGACCATATCCTCCAATGTGTAGGACTGAGCATCACAATGGCTAAAATGGCTTCAGTAAACCTGACTGAGTCATTACAGAATTTAATAGTGTGCTTCATACTGGGAAGAGGTAGTGGATATTCCAAATCTAACATGATAGCCATGTGAGCAGGGATACCCAAATCAAGAATATTCACATTTGAAAGTGACAGGTCACAAGTAATAACTTGATCTAAAATGCGACCTCGGTCATGGGTAGGAACGTTTACATGCTGTGTAAGGCCAAAACATTCCAGTAAAGCCCAAAGATGTCAAGTAAATTTTGTCTTGAATTGACATAACCATGGGATGAGAATACATTTCTTGAGGCAAGAGAAATTCACCAGGAAAAAAATTCTTGGCCCACGGATCTTCAGGGAAGAAATTTTGTCTTAACAGAAGAAATAAAACTCTTGTAATAAGAAATGAAGTCAGCTGAAAGAACCATGCTGAGAATCTACATGAATATAAAAATTTCCTATAAGTAATATCCTATTATATTTTGGACAAATAAATGAAAGTAGAACAGATACCTCAGTTAAGAATTAGGTGTTTAACTTAGGAGGCCGATAAACAAGAACCACAACCAGTGGCAGAACCTTTGATGTTTATAAATACAGTAAAGTTATAAAGAGATAGGGAGAATTCATTTAGACTTTATATCTGTGAGCTTTTCTATAGTTTTCGGGAGCAGGGAGGGTGTTATGCGGATCTGGGAGACTCCTGGAAGTTGCAGGAAATTTGGGTTCTCAGTTTACTGTAACGCTGTCGTACTGCTGAGCCAGTTTTCCATTGGAAGCTTAATTGTTTTGAGGTTAGCTACAAGCTTGTATAGCATAGTTAAAATGAAAAATACATTGATTAAACACCTGCTCCTCTCTAATTGCTTTTGTAATTCCCTGGCATTCACATCAGGATACAGGGTATGTTGGCAGGCAGATTTTTCTTTTTTTTTTTTTTACATCAGGTGTCATTAGATTCCACTGTCCATCTGTTCAGAGCAGATATCTGTATTCACCCCCAGGGTTATATCATATAAAAAAAAAACTGACTGTGCAAAGCCAGGAAAAGGTAAACTTTGCTTAAAATATAGCCATTCCTACTCATCAGGCAAAAGATTAAAGTCAGACACATTTTTGAGCAGCTTATTATAGAACTGTGCCTATTTCTGCCAAAAGTCTATTCATGTAAAGCTTTCGACTATCTATGTCCCAGCTGTGGGTCTGAAAAATACAATAAAATCACAACAGTTAGTTTTAAAATATCTCAGGGTTAAGTCCAAGAGGAAACTGACATTTAACAAGTTTTTGAATCCCTGATCTTCTCTCATTGTATTGTTTGTTGTTAATAAATGTATCTTTGTAGTTAATAACCTATTTTGTTGTACTGTATTATGATGAAGTCATCATATTTCATTTTTTGTTGGTTGCCCAATGTAATTCTTATCATTGTAAACTTGCACCTTGTATAATACACCTGTGTAATATCAAAGGTTGATTTTGTTAATCTTTACATTAGATACTAGTCAGAAAATACTTTATCTACTGCAATATACATTATGAATGCATTTTTTTAACTAATTAACAAAGCTACAAAGTTCATTGGGAGTCAGAATCGATTTAACTTTGGCTGAACCTTCTTTAGCATAACTGGTTGCTAAGCAACCTCAAACATGAACATTGTGGAAGTTGAATACTTTTTGTGTTACAGGCTTCCTGGTAACAGTAAAAACATTGGGTTTCAAACAGAAAATGCTATTTACGGCGTATATATGCAAGGGTGCAAATCGTTTTGAAAATTGGTGCTGAGCGTTCAAAATGGTTCTCAAATACCACCCTAATCAAGCTCCCCTCACAACTTCTCACACAACACGAACCTTCTCTCCTGTGTATATGGATGAGTGTGGGTGGGTCATTTGAGTAGTCCAGACCCAATGAAAAACTATCAGAATTTATGGTTGCAAAGGAATACATTAAATTTTACATTTTTTTTTTTTAAATAAACATGTCTACTGGCACCAGAATATGATATTGCTGGCACTATATGAGCAACCTTGGTGCTAGAATCTACTGCCATTGTGCCAAATTTGCACCCCTGATATGCTGGTGACTCAACAATCAGACATAGCTTGGCAGCCATTTATATACATTTGTTAAAGGTCATATGCGGTGTTTGGTCCAGCATTGGGATTATATATATATATATATGGGCAAAAGACAAGACACAGCCATTTTCATGTCCTAGCAACATAAGTGATACTCAATGAAATGCTGACATATTTAATTTTATATTCCATAAAACTACTTACTATGGACTAACTTACACAGTGATTTTTAGTAAAAAAAAAAAGGATTTTCATGTTTGATTTTTTTCACTACAAATAGTCAAAATGTCCTGTGGTGTGACTGTCCCCGGAGGTGTGCAGTTCTAAAAACTCTGAATAAACTCAATCTTTTATGCATATAAAATGCAATATAAGGCTCCTGAACGGATTTTACAGGGGTTTCCTATGCTACTATATCACACCGTAAAAAAATCATATTTACACTTTTTTTATCTAAAAAAAAAAAAGTTGTCACCCAAATCATTCAGGCATTTTTGAAGACGGCTACACTTCATTTTTGACAACAGGAAGTCAGCACTTTCAGTCAGTCTTAGGAGGACCCCCTGCACATGCATCAAGGTAAGTTAGTCAGCTGGTGAAGCCATTCACTCTGATTTGATCTCTTCATTTCTCTAACTCCGGCCTACTCCCTGTTCCTTCTTTCCGCCTTGTCTCTATGGGTGGAAGAGCTTTATCTAATCACACCCCCAGACTGGAATTCGCTCCCTGACAGCATTCGCTTGGCTGACTTGCTTTCGATTTTTAAAAGTAGGTTAAAAGCATGGCTAATGTGTCTTAGTTTAGTTTGTGTTGCATTGATAATTTCTTGGTACTAACATTATACTGGGTGCAAATAACGGTATATCATTTTAGTAATACAACAAATGTTCCGTAAGGTTACAAATGGTTAAAACAAGTGAATAAATCTTCTTCATAACCACAAGTATAGAAAAAAGGCTAAATATTTTCATAACTACAAATGTTGATTTAGCTAGGTAGTCTTACAATACTGACCTACTAATATGCCATCTGGTGTACTGGGTCTCTGAAAATGACAGGAGCCAGGGAAATTTACACATACGTTCCAGATGTTATACGATGCATCACAAATCAGCTCCACGTTTAGTGAATGGAACCGGATCTGTTCACATATGTGTATGCCTGGTACTGCAGTGATTTGAGTGCAACGTGTGTGCAACCGATGGCTCCCATTACTCTGGGAAATCCAGCAATGTCATAAAACTCCCTTTTAATATTTTGCAGCTGCTCCGGATTAAGTGGGATATTGATGTAATCATTAACCCTCTTTATCAATGCAGCCGTGACCTGATGGTTAGCCGTAGAGATGGTACATTGACTGAGTCCCATCAAGTCACCCGTGACCCTTTGAAATGACCCAGAGACATAGAAGGACAATGCTGCCAACACCTTTATATGCAGGGGTATGGCTCAGCCCCCTTTCATAGGCGATTCAAGGTCTGACAGAGGTTGACAATAGCTGCCCTATCCAGAAGCAATCAAGTTTTTAGAACGTCATATGGTAAATCTAAGAAATTATGCCTGGTCCTGTACATCCTCTCTCTGTATCGTCGGTATCGCAGCCGGGGTCTGTCAATATCAGACTCGTACTCAAGCTCTAAAAGTACATTTGCTGCTACTGATGCTGCAACTGCTGCCACTCCCAGCAAAGCCATAGTTTTTCTTATTCAATTTTTTCAACACCAAAGAACTTAAATACTGTTTCAAGGTTAGTTATATAATGTTCGTTAATTAAAACCCTCCTTTTCCACGTGCAAATTACTCCTGATAAATGATGTCAATTAACACAGATTTCCTTTTAAATTCCCATGCAAACAAAAGAAACAGTCGCAAGAAGCACTCCTCGTTAATATAAACGTTATTTTGGAAATCAACATCATTTCGGAAATTCCATTAGCACGATTATTTAATAACAAAATAGGCATAACGACCGCTTGAAAATGCCAACATCAAACCTACATATCGATTCGAAGTTTTGAATCCCCCCATATGAAGTGTTGCTATGTCTAAAAGCAGTGTGGAGTAGTGGTTAGGGCTCTGGACTCTTGACCAGAGGGTCGTGGGTTCAATCCCAGGTGGGGGACACTGTTGCTGTACCCTGGAGCAAGGTACTTTACCTAGATTGCTCCAGTAAAAACTCAACTGTATAAATGGGTAATAGTATGTAAAAATAATGTGATATCTTGTAACAATTGTAAGTCGCCCTGAATAAGGGCGTCTGCTAAGAAATTAATAATAACAAAAAAAAGATGCAGTAATTTGACATACCACAAAGCCTTCTAAAACACGGCCCCATCTTTGGCTTTGCAAAATGATTCAGGACCTACTGTGCAATCCAGTTGATGTATTTCATGACCATATGATTAAGTTTACTGGTTTTCATGCAGATGGGATCATAGTGCTTTAAATAGTTTGGTCTAATAAAAGATCAATACTGGTCAAAACATGACTATTTGAACTGCTTCCAAAAATAACAATAGACTAGATAAAATCTGTGGTTTCTACAGTGCTTACCATACATTTCACTTCAGATATGTCAAACAGGGGCGTCTGTTTTGTTTTGTTTGTCAGTTTTCAGTTCAGTAATTATTTCAAGTGTAATTCTATATTATGATATTCATAAATGCTGAAGCAATGACATCTTGTTTGATGCAGACATTACCTTTTGTGGCCTGTTATAAAAAAAGGATGTAGTATACATTCAGTATATATAAAACAATCATTCTTTCCTCGTAGAAAAACAATACCAAGGATGATTTTAGGATCAAGTAAGACATCCAAGACCACAAAATGAAACTTTAAAGCAAAAACAAGGATAATACAAGGAAGGATTTTTTTTATGAATAATCCATGCATGAAAAAAATGTAAGGGTTTAGCTTGTATAACCCAGTGGTTGCAAGAATGAAACAAGGAATTTGCAAGACATGAAGTTAGAAAACAATTACTGTAAGTTTTGTGCCAGGCATGCATTTTTATTGGTATGGGTAGTACCAGGCAAAACCAAATTACAGTACTGTTTGATGTGAAGAAAATTACAGCATAACCCTATAACATTTTACCACAGTAAATTTGCTCACAAAATTTGCAGTTTTCCCATGCCTTTCCCTTGGTTATACGATGCATTTACCATAGTTTACCATGTTTTTTAATATGCTTTACCGTACCTGTCTGTGCTTTATAATGCTTATCTATGCTTCTCCATGCTTTCACTATGTTTATAGTGCAGGAAGTGTACATTTTCAATGAATTACTTTACTCATTACAAAAGGAAATTAATAATGATTACACAGCCAATGTGTATAAGGCCAGCAGGTCCATTGGACTAGGTTATGTGTAAGAATGTTTGTATAGCCTCATAAACAATAATGTAACCACAGAAGCTATAGTCAAAGTTAACTTACGTTATTTCAACAGCCTCACAGCAGATTGCATTCCCTCAATGCAACACTTTGTAGAATATCAAATTAAGCTCACAAGCAATGTGTGTAAGTCTAATGTACTCCCTAGCAATCTAACCTTAATGTTAAATTATTGTTTAAGTTGACATACAACAGAGGCAGAAAAATTGAAAGAAATACCACTACAATTTAATCATTCAGTAAGTGAAACTATAGAGTTCATATTTTTTTTGCATGGTCTCATAAGTTAACTTGTAAAAGCTTATTTCAAACATGCACTTTTAAGAGATTGTGCCTAATGAGTTTTAATACAGGGAAACTACTACAGTAAATAGAACAATGGCTTAGGTTTCCCATACTGTAGATGGTGTCTGTAATTGATAAGCCTATTGTACAACAAGTTGTGACAAATGGATAGTGGTGCCTTAACTAACATTTAATCCAAGACAGGGCTTGAATTTCAGCAGGGGATCATGAGAATAGTGCATTTTCCAAGTTGCTCCCACATATCTGCAACTTTCAGTGCTGGAAAATCGCGCAGAGATATTTTAAGACACCAAACTACTGTATTTTTACTCAATTTAGAATGCCTGAAATGCTACAACAGTCTCTGAGGAAGTGGGTGTCAGTGACAAAGCACTATGAGACGTATTCTGCATAGTTCTGGTTAAAATAAATACATAAAAGTAGTGCTGGATATTTTAAGTGCCGCGAGACTTTATTTTCTAGTACGTGATTCTCGGATGCTATCTTTAAGTATTACAGAAACTAAGTACACTGCAAGAAATAAACAGTTTTGGAAAAAAGAAAGACAATATTAAGTCTATATAGGTGTTGTTTTGCAAGCAGTGACCTTCGCTTTAACTCAGCCCCATTCATTTTGGGGCGCGGGCGCACCAAAGGTTACGCACATATTACTCAGGCACCATAAAAGCCACCTATTTGGTTCATGTTTGTTTAAAAGTACATATTCGGGGCTTTCCAAAGATGTAGGAGATGTCGGTGTGGTTCAGTTGTGCGTACCATGTGAAAGGTTTCTGGGGGCGCGGCTGGATATATACATACATTTTTCTTTTGTTTGTTTTAACTGGCGAACGAGCGGGTGGAGGCATTGCAAAATAATGCGTCAGGGGCGGTGCTATGATGCACTATAAACCGATATGCTATGGTTTGACTGCGCGCTAAACTGTAAGATTGCACTCTGTCTACGAATTCAAGACAAATGCCGTCCCGGGGGCATTAAGCCCGGGACTTGATCTTTACATTTTGGGACTGTCCCGCCCTATTAGGGACGGGTGGTCACTCTAAGTATGCCTGATCCTGTTTCAACTTACATAATATGAAAGGAAATTTTGTGGCCTTTAATTTGATATGTTACATGCATGCAGTACAAACTATCCAGTAGTTAAACATACATAAATGAAAACCGTGAAAGTAAGGCAGTAATAAGGCTGAATGCCGTGGAGTTAAAAAAAAAAGAAATGGAGCATTGGTTAAAAAGAAAAGCACCTTTTTCTTCTGCTGCAGCAAAAACTTCACATCAGGCAATGGCAAAAGCAATGGAGAGTCCTCTGTCTCACAGTGATGAACAGCTGTAGGACTCCTGAAAGCAGCTTATTTTAAAACAACGCCAGTGTGAATGATGGTGATGCAGTAAAATATACTGAATATAGTTTTTTATATGCAAAAGTGCCTTTTTTTTGCCATTCCCTCCTAAAATTTTGGAACCCCCCCCTCCCATTGGCTGGGGGACTTCCCCCAGCACACAAAAATGAAATTCAAGCTCTGCAAGAGTTGGTATCAAACCTCTCCAAGAAGTATTGTATTGCATAATATGCCCTTTGAGCATGCAAAACTTTATTTGAGCTAGTAATAAATAACAGTACAGCTCATGCAAGTTTGATAATATTTTATTTTTATTTTGTGACTAAGTTTAAAAAAAAAACAAAAAAAAAAAAACTTTTTATAGGTATATTTTTTGGGCATGAGGATTAATAGCAGAAGTGGGTGTTTTTAAAAGTTGTTCTACTGTTTTACTTTATTTTACTTAGTTAACTAGTTAGTTCCTGTACTGTACTTGTGCTTGAATGTTAGAGCTTTTGGAGTAAAGAAATGCAGATACATAAAGACATAACATTCAAACCATTGCATCTTTCTAGAATTTATAAACGTTATAAACGTGATTATTTTGCCAATTTTTGCTTTCTATTCAGATTGGTTGATAATTACAGCTATCCGGAAATATAAAAGTTAAATGAGAGAGAGAAGTGAGAGTTTGGTGTAAGAATAACAGCTGGGCATACAGAAAGAAAAGATAGGAGAGGATCAGGGGAGCGAATAAAGGCATGCTGAAAACATGTTTGTGTTATAAATGGATCAGTAGTTAAACAGTAATCACTGTACTGTGAACTACATCAATATACAATTGCTTCCTTGTTAATTTACACAACATTTTAAGCTATGAGGATAACTTTCACGGACTTTAAACCATGTCTTATTACAAAATACTGTTTTATAGTTATGCTTTCAACAGAAAAAAATCCACACAAAATTTTTAAAAAAATAAGACAACTGCAGCACAAGATTATGCTTTATAGACAGAAAATATAAACCGAGTCTCAAGTCCTCACCATCAACAATTTATTCTGCATTCAAAGTCTGATAAACTGCAGACTCCTTACTAAGATTAATATGATTTATGATGCCTATTTTGGCAGGACTGTTTAACAAAGCATCTCTAAGTGTGACTAACTCTCTCCATTAGTACTGATTTACAAGTTAACTTGACATGGAATCAATTTACAAATGACTGTACATTTATACATTTCTATTCTGAACCTGAAACCACTTTTTTAGGCAACAGAGAACATGTATAAACACTGATACATGCCTGTTTTGTTGTCTCCCATATGATACACTGATTAGCCTTGATTTGATAAAGAAAAATCACAAGAATAAGGATATAACTCCAGTGACAGTAACTGAAACACATTTTAAACCTGCATGATGAAGACGTGATTGCTATGTTCATGTCAACAGATACATGTCAGCCTAGAAAATCTATTCAATGGAAAATGTAACACCATACTGAATGAATAAATGACCTGGAAATACAGCTATCCAAAATTCTTTGCACTAAATTGGACATGTTGCATCTCCCATGACTGTTACAACAACAGACAATGAACACAGGCACTAGAGAATACTGGGCATGAATCCAGTGGAATAAACTGTTGGGAATGATGAACACATCTGTGTAAAAGCCATAAATCAGCTGATCACTTGATGAAGCAGGAAGAAACAATAGGTGAGCTGGAGACATGGGAATGTGTAGGACCTTTAGGTTTAATTATGTATTTATCTTTTTAATTGTGAGATGACTAAAATATAACAATCTCAGAAAATGTGTTATCCGAGAAGCATGAACATAAGTATTGCTAGTGAAATATGTACGGTATATGTTCACATCATGTAACTACATGATCCTTTTTCACAGTACCAAATGTGGCATTACAAATGTCTATTTATTAATTTACTTTCAGATTTTGCAACACGCTGCAGATTAATTCAAATAAAATGAATTCAATTGAAATTTTATGAAGGTTTGGTTTATTCCTACATTGAAGGTAGACAAACGATATTAGGGTTTGTAACAAAAAATCGTGTTTCCTCTTTTGCTTCTATTTTAATAAAAACAGATTTTATTACAAATATATGTTTAAAAGCCACCTCCAAGACAGATTGAGTTCTACCAGCCCACAACTGACTGACTCAACTGGAATCATTTTGATCTCAGTCTGCTAGATGGAAACAAACAGGATTGATATAAAATGTCTTTAAAGACCATCCCAGTGGCAGATGAAAACGTGGCAATGCAGACTGTTAAAGCTAGTCAACTGAAACAACGAAAAAGGACCAATTCAAAGCATTTAACAAGTTAAAACAAATATAAAAATGAACACAAAAAATAAAGCAGCATATTAGCAATTTAAATACTTTATGGCAATTAAACTACATATCCAGATTGGACTACTGTAACTCTCTCTTGATTAAAGAAGCAGCAAATGGGAAACAGGGACTCAAAGAGCAATACAAATCTATAAGACTATTGCGAGAATGGAAAACACCATAAAAATACACGGGAGGCAAGTGCTGTAAAAACCTGTTTGTTTAACCTGAAGTAACTAAGACCCAGGGAGATGGGAGTGAAAAGGGTATAGATTAAATCTTGTTATAGTTTCTGAATAAATATGCGACATATCAAGCTGCAGTTAGTCAATCCTAACCTCCAGTGTTGCTGAGCAGAACTTGAAGACTCTACATCAACATGGCTCCCAGTGGAGAACCAATGAATTCTGTCTGAACTCTGTTAAATAAAGTCTGTGTCAATCATTTGAATCGTGATTATACTTTATTAATAATTGTTATGTTTAAGAGAATAAATATTGGAGGAGTAAAATGTAATTAAGAAACATAGTCAATTAAACCATAATCCTTACGTAACCTTGTATTGGCCTGTAACACCTGCCAAATAAACTAATAATAATAAATGAATAATATACAACAGGAGTATTGGTAACCTCTACTAGTATTTCTGCATTGGTCTAAAACATGTGTGTAGCATTCTTAACAGTAATGTATATCATAAGATTCATATTGCTTCAAGGTACCTTTGTTTGCATTTAAAGAATGACTTGTGAATGTCTTTGTGAAAATTTGCTTAACTATTTAATTGGCTTAAAACAGATAATTGACAGTTGTTCAGAAAAACATAGCCTTGTTTCCCTGAGAGAAAGACCCAATTGTTTAGTACAGCTAGAACAACTGAATTCAATCAAAAGAATATTTTAGGAAAAGAACTAACCCTTTGCCTGGTTTTTAAGTTTCTGAAGTTACAGACAACAGTTTTCACTTCAACATGGTACCAGATTGCACAGCACTTTCACATTTAACCACACAACTTTAAAATATGTAAACAGTGTTTACAACAACTGCTGACCCCCACAATAGAATGTTATTTTTCTAGAATTTTTACGCCACCGAACTTTAATTTGCTAGGTTTTGGAAATGTGTGTTCCAACCGTGGAACACCTGGAGGGGGTAGGCCAGTGCCAGTTTGGCATGATTAACATTGTCCAATGGGTCAAAATGTGTCAAATTCAAGAAACAAATTGAAGAATCGTTGTCTTACTGAGACAGAAATACACTTCATTATCTTCTGTAATCCCATTGAAAATCTCATGTTTAGAAATGCTTATCGCACTACATCAAAATAAGTAACGCAAGGGCCAATGAAACTCGGTATGGAAAAAAAAAGTCAACCAGGGAAATGGAACCGAGCTTCCTCACGACTGTCAAAAGTACATTCTCAGGAATTTCAAAATATACATCTCTGAATAATGTCACAACAGGTTAATCTGTTTATACTGTACATTTTTCTTATAAAAATAAATACCAAATACAATATATAGTTGAGATATACACACACCTCTAGACTGTCGTTGATAAACCACTGAAATATCCCCAGCTACACTAACACTCAGTGTAGCGCAATTAATACAGCCTTTGCTTACGGTCCTTGAGATAATAGCATTGAATTCCCCTGTTGAAAAGTATTTTAAAACAAAAAGGTACATCTCTTATTATAATTATTTTAAAAAATGAATTGATTTGGAGTTAAGTATCGTCTTTTACCAGGCATATTTTAACTTAGAATTCATTTTACAGTAAAGATACGTATCATCACATTTCTGAGTGGGAATGGGTAATCGCACAGATTAATAGTTAAAAGAAAAATAATGAATTTGTTGTGATGGCCTAATGGCACAACTTTAGCACAGCACATTAACAAATCTATTTGTTAAATTTGCAGACGACCCAAAAATAGGAGGAGTGGCAAACACCGTTGCAGCAGCAAATTTATTCAAAATGATCTGGACAGCATTCAGAACTGGGCAGACACATGGCAAATGACATTTAATAGAGAAAAGTGTAAGGTACTGCACACAGGCAATACAAATGTACCTTATAAATACCATATGGGAGATACTGAAATTGAAGAAGGAATCTATAAAAAAGATCTAGGAATTTATGTTGACTCAGAAATGTCTTCATCTAGACAATGTGGGGAAGCTATAAAAAAGGCCAACAAAATGCTCGGATATATAGTGAAACGTGTTGAATTTAAATCGAGGGAAGTAATGTTAAAACTTTACAATGCATTAGTAAATCCTCATCTAGAATATTGTGTTCAGTTCTGGTCACCTCGCTACAAAAAGGATATTTCTGCTCTAGAGTGCAAAGAACAGCGACCAGAATTATTCCGGGGTTAAAAGCCATGCAACAGGGGTTCCCGAACTTATATTGCTGTGCCCCCCCTCAGAGATTTAGTTTTTCTTGTGCACTCCCCCCCTCTTCTAGTAAACAGTAGAATATTTAGAAAAATATGATTTCCCTAAAATAACATATTGTAATGTCGTGTGTAAAAATGAAAGCAGGCTCCACACAGGCAGTAGCTTCGTGCTCGAATTCAGCAGTTTATTAGCACAGGACAAATAAACAAATAAACAATTCAGGACGCCAAAGCAAAACAAAATAATAAAAACCTATCACTCTGTGCTAAATTCCAGTCTACCTCTCGCTCTCACTCAGACAGCCTGTGTTACTCACTTGCACAACTGCGCTCAGACACGCACTCCTATTTATCTCTTCGAATTAAACCGCGCCCTCCTTCACCAATCCCGGGCATGCCATTCGGACCCCCATCCACCGCCAGCATTCTAGGGGTACAAATGTATGTCCAGGATTGGTGAACACGGACAGACTGGCAACCAACACCCCCCCCCCCCCCCCCCAAAACACATTATGCAATACAGAAACATAAAAGACAAACAAACGGGACAGTCAATAAGTCCTGCAACGATGAAAATCACCGGGTTGTTACACCATTGTAGCATTGAGTGTGCTCTAGGTTCTACCAGGATACAGTGCAGCTGGGACAGCAGCAAAGGTGCAACATTTAAATAAGCGACTGATCTTTAATAAAGTCATAATACATATTTTTAAGATGGATTGTATCAATACAGTCACTTATTCTCGTTCGTATGAGAAAGTAAGGACATGGAGGATTTAAAAGCCCATTTAACTGTTTCAGTCAAACCCCGTAAATTAAACTGATTGAACTATTATTACAGTATTGTTATTTTTGTTTAGATCAGTCTGGTTTTGCTAGTAGTAACACCCTCAGCGTTTTTAATCTACAATAATTGAAATTAAAATTTGTTTATGTTTGTGAAATAAGGTATAATGTATTAACAACGCTACAATAATATGAGTAATAAAATCAGTTTAATTGACAGTGTTTTGCTGTGAAACAACTAAATGAGCTTTTAAATCCCCCAAGTCCTAAAAGCAGAATGAAGAACGAGAAAATGAGGGTGCAACATTTTAATAAGTGACAGGTCTTTATTAATGTTAATGCAGTTACGAACAGTAATTGTAATGTTTGTACACCTTATTTTTATTATAACTATATTATAATGTTGTAAAACATTTATTTAATAAAACGTTGCACACTCGTTTGTCTGTTTTCTACATTCTTTTTTTCCCCTTCACTTTATAACGCTATTTCCACGTTTGTGTTATTTGAAGTGTTTAAAGTTAAATTTCAGTTTTTGTTTGCTTGTTCAGCTACAAAAAGTCACAAGTAAACCTCATGTTATTACTTTATGAAAACTTGTCCATGGCCACTGTTTACTGTGAAGAAACAGCATGGCAAGGAATGAAAAAAAAAAAAATAATAAAATGTCAACTTTTATGTACTATTTATTTCGGGAATAAACAAAACAACTTTTAACTTGAACTGCTATTTGGCATCATTTGTTTTGTAGTTAATTCACTGGGGTAAAGTAAGTCCTACACAACGCATTCTTTACTCCTGGGATATTTTTCTATTTTAACGTGTTATGTGTTGTAAGGTCTTGCTGTAAAATAAAGGCACACACACAGGGGCCACGCCCTCCTGCTGCTATGCTGTCTCTGCCTGCGTTCAGTGCAATATAATGGCTTTTATTACTTTTTGAAAAATGAACGAATATCTCAATGAATATTTAAATAATGAGTGAATATCCGAACATGAAAATTCCATGTTCATCCCAGTAGTAATTAAAACCCGTCGCCGCTACACTTTATATATACTTTTAACATGATGAGCCCACTGACAATAATTTCATCTTAAAGTCAAAGGCGTTTTGTTTGGCCTTTAACCCCCACCGTTATAGTCCTTAATTCAAACACACATAACTGCAAGTTTTAGTTACTTTACAGATGCAGTGAATTCATTTGTGATGTGTTCTGTTTTAATGTTTCTCATTTCTTTGAAAAATGATTCAATTATTTTGTTTTCAGATTCTTAACAATTGCAAACTAAAAGCATATTCTATTCTTACATTCTCAGATACAATCTGTTTAGAAATCCCAAAATGTGGAGGAGCACAGTGCACTAGGTAGTCATCTACCAAGATGACATCATCTACTGTGATGTTTCTGGATCTCCCATGCCAACAGCAGGCAATGGCGATTCAGAAAGGATCCACAGCAGACTTCCATCCAGTACAAAGTACACTCTTTAAGACAAATCGGTACAGTTTGGACTGGGAGGTGATGTTTTAAATAATCCACACTGCACGGAAAGAGGAAAGAATGGAGAATCTAGAAGTTCACCCACAGTGACTGCTAGGCGATGTCTATTCCCAGATTATCATTGGTTTAGCACATACTGTAAACAACAGTACTATCCCTAAACTGGTTCATCCAAAATCTGTGAACGTGTTGCATCTTAACACTTATTCCTGGTCTTACATTACACTATTGAAGTGAGAACTTTAGCCCACAACCACATGTCTGTGGCACTGGCACAGACAGAAGTGGGAAAATTAACAACAATCTTGTGCACTACTACCAGCGTGGGATGCCTATTCCTTATGATAATGAATCAAGAAAACTTTCCAACTATGCACTGAAAACCACAAACTTCTGACCAAATCTATAATGCACTGAGTGTATGTAATTCTACTGGAGTCACAGCAGTCTACAAATGTAATGTTTATTTCTGAACACAATAGTTACTATTGTTAGATTTCTACCGTCTGCATTTTATTGTACATTTTATTGTACATTTAAAATGGTTATTATCATAACATTTTTTACAATAAATATCCATTTGAATAAAACATGTATTTCTATCCTTTAATTTCCTATGTTGTCTTGTTTTTTTAAACGTATAATCAAATACAATGTAACACAAGCTGGTTGTAAACAGAGGAAACACAGCAAAATCTAAAAGAATAGATCTGTGTTTGTCATTTATTTATAACTCACTATAGGAAATGGCAATGCGCACACTAACATACTAGTGACTTAAATCAATGAATGAATTTAGTATTAAATTCTGGTCCAGTATTCAGTGATTGCAATAATCACACTACTCTATGCTTTAAGAATACACTTTTTTGTATACAGTGCCAGTTAAAACATCAGTTACAGTGGGTTTTGGAGTTATTCATTTGTATCTATTTTTTGTAATTATACATTTTCTACATTTAACTTGTTTTGAAAAACTAAAAACAGATAAAGTATAAATGAATAGTTCCAATATAATGTCAAATGAATTACCCAACTGAGGCAGGTTTGTCTGCTAAGAGTTTTAAACTCTCAGGGTCAGTGCTGTGGTTGAGGTGTATAATGCAGTAACAAATACAAGTATGATCCTGTGGAATCATTTTGTATTGCTTAAGTTAAAACTATTAAAAAGCGCCATACTCTCTAGTCAACCTGCGATGTAGCAATGTTAACCTGCACAAGAAAAAAAAACAGCATCGACTTTGAACTGAATACATTAAGCATACAAAAGCATAAAAGGTGAATTGCTTCATGATGTATGTACTGGTGCAGCTTATGGATCTTATCTTTTAGTAGAGGTGTTTCTTTGTGTAACGAATGAGCTGAGGCCTCAAACACACAGCTTTATAACTCTCTAAAAAGGGTATCTGAGTGGCTCACCTGGTATGGAAGCATGATGCAGAGGGTGAGTCAGGGGGGCTCAAGTTTGCATCCTGGCAGTGCGAAGTTGCCAGTATTCGCTGGGGATGTCACATGTTGCATTGGTTCTGGCAACCCCCTGGGTTAGGGAGGAAAATTCGACACTGTTTCTCCTCATTGCAATACAGTGGACCCTACTGGCCAAAACCCTGGTGAGCTTAAGCCAACATCTGCACTACTGGCCTTTGTTTGCCACAGGCTGATAGTGCGCTGACATCCGCTCTCGAACTGGGTGTTAAGACTGGATTGGTTGTGGGATCGGAAGATGCCCTCTGACCTTCAGTTCTCCTGAGCTGTTGTGGGTAATTGCTGTGGCGACGGTGCATAATTGGACATTTTAAATTAGGTAGAAAAGTGAAGGAAAAATAAATGGGCACTATAAAAACAAATCTGGCTCTTTGAGCTAATATATATATATATATATATATATATATATATATATATATATATATATATATATATATAGTAACCCGGCCGGCACTCACGGTCGTTCGCTTGCCCCTTTCAAAGCAGACCCAGGACACAGGAAATGGAGTTTCAAGCGCGGTTGCGCTATTTTTAATAAACACAAAAATAAACACAAACACAAAACAAAACCTAACTCTGTTTTGGAGTACTTACTAAACGGGTTATTCCCTGACTAACTTGCAGGACGGCTAAGCTGTTTACCCGGCACCACGGAACATAAACCAAAACCACGCAGGTTTAACACAGCACGTACTTCGTTTATGACTGCTCGGAGGCAGAGCACCTCTCTTCTGCTTCCTTCTACTCAGCAGCCCCGTGCAGACTGACTGCACATCTTAAATACCCCTGCACCTAGTACTAATTGATAATACCTACCAGGTGCGGGTGATAATTAAACAAATAAAACAATTAATTTAAACAAAATGTGCATTTGCACATTTTTTTGGCAGGGAAGATTTTAACCCTCTCCCTGCCGTGTTACAATATATATATATACACACACACAGTCGACCCTGTTTATACCGCCAGGTAAGGGCCATGGGCAAAAACGGGCAATAAGCGAGGGTGGCGTTATAGTGAGGGTCCAAAACAAAACACACAACCTTCTATGTTTGCAATAAATTCAAACGTTTTATTTTTTTTAGTTATACAAGTACCATTTTAATAAAAAATTAATCTTTTTTAAAACTACAGTAATAGTTCTTAACATAACAGTAGGTCTACTAGTGATGTTTTATAATCTTTTCCCATCTGTATGAAACATACATGGTTACTTTTAAGGAACAGTTTATACTTACTGGTCATTTGAGCTTCACTGTTTGTGGCACGACTGTAAGCCTGCTGAATACTATCCCCCATTGAATATATGCCATCTATTTATTTCACAATGCAATTTAAGCTCAACAGCATTCTTTTTTAAGTAGTTAAAAAAAAAAACGTTGAATATGTACAGACAAACACTTTTTTTTTAAACGAAAAGTTAAGAAAACTATTCTGTTTATAAAACTGATGCTTTAGTTTGAGTCAGGCTTCATTTGTGCAAAACTTGGACGTAAACAAACAAATCTCTTACTGTACTTTTTTTAACATTTACTGTGGTTTATAAAAGTCACTTATTTTAGACTGCGTTAAGCCTTTTTCAAATCGACCCGTTCCATCAAGGTAAGCCATTTGTTTTTATCCATTAGAATGTCTCAGATTGTCCTTCGATTAACTGTATGTGCTTCACTTAGGCGAGAAAGCATTTGCAATGCCTTGCTGGCTTGCTTTCTTATTTTCAGATGCATACATGCAGATTTGTTTCTTTTGCTCTGGTGTTAAATGTAGGGTCGACTCGCCATTTTGTACTTTCTGTTTTGCTTTGGGAGCGGGAGAGTTGATGACATTGGGATGAACGTTCAGTTAACAACGAATTAGGAAAGCGAGTCAAAGGTTAACTGCATAACTTTGTTGTTTTAATTGGCCATGATTATTTCACTGCCGCTACAATGAGGTAAACTACAATGCTTATACTTACGTTTGCTTGGATGGGCAGAGCACTAGCCAGAAACACTGTAGCCTATACATTTTAAGATGAGGGCAGCTGCAGTATGCTACCTTACACCCAGTCCTGAAAACGTGCTGTAATCCTGCTTGACGGGACCCCTCTTTTATGAGAGTTAATTGTTCTCCCAGCCCATCTGGCCTTTACTATGAGAAAGTGACATCAAAAACACAGGCTGTACACATTTGAAATCTGGATTAATAATTAGGCAGTGTTTACTGTTTAACACTTCAATTTATTGGCATGTACTTACAGTATATAACAATTCTCATGTTTATGCACTTAGTTCATAGTCCTCAATGTAAAAATAACACTGATAATAATAACAGTGAAGGAACACAGACTCAAAGAGTCCTATACGATTTAAACAGTAACAAATTAGTTTAGCTTCAGCAAAATTACAGGCTTATCTTCTGACAACACAGTTAATGTAATTAAATGTTGGCGTGACAGGCCACCTAATTATGGTGAACTTATGACTTCAGCTTTTTGTTCCTTGAATTATTTATATCGTTCTAAAGTTTACTATTATTATATCTCTGAAGCACACCACTTTACTTTGCGGTGTGACTGAAACAATACACTTATTTTCACAAAATCGGCCCTTTCACCGATATGATTTGTAGTTGAGAACAAAGGCGTGTAAAGCATTTTCCTTTTTTAAAATAGATAGAGGAAATAATCTCTTACTGATATATGCTGGACTTTGAGCCCACTGGGAAGTTCTGTAATAAGGAGGCTTCACTTCAGAATCCAAGTTATGTAGTTATTTAAAGTTTGCTTTGATACATTACTATTAAAAATGGCTAGAAAAGTTTAGCAAACAGCCAAATGTGTTTTGTTTAAATTCCTTTCAAATAACTTCAGCTTTGCTGGTAGTTGAACTCTAAAGAACATAATAATAGGAAGTGTGTGGGTACCAAGTGGGAGTCTGTGAAAACTACATTAAATAATGAATAGATAACAAACAACTAAAAAGCAATTAAGAAGGGCTTAAATGATAATACAGTCTGAAATATGACAAGCATGATGATAGGTGGGGGTGTAATGTAAAAAAGAAAGCAGCACATTAAATGAACTGTTCCAGCAATGGCACAGACATGTCTTCATAGAGCTGACAGTAAAAGTGGAAAGAAATGCTAGGAAAACTGTGTGTGTGGGTGAGAAACAAAAATTATGAAAAAAAGTGAAGACATTTTTATCCCACGACTAATTGATGTAGCTCTGTTTAAAGACGTCAAGACACGTGATAGGAGCAGATGTGTCTTTGGAAGTTTTGTGCAGAAGAACCTACGATACAGGTGACTGACTGAGACTAGATGATCCAACTTTCACTGCAAGGTTGCTAGAGCAGTTCACCTCCATGTCTCTTGTGACTAAAGTAATTGGGTTTGAAATCTGTTTAAGGCCAAGCCAAGCGCCAGGCTTGTCAATACAAGATGATATTGAAGCTGACACCCTGGGATCCTTCAAGAAGCTGCTTGATGAGATTCTGGGATCAATAAGCTACTAACAACCAAATGAGCAAGATGGTCCGAATGGCCTCCTCTCGTTTGTAAATCATAAAGAGCTCTATCTTGTTACCATTTTAGCATTCAGATCTTTCGTATGGTGTAATGGGAAAACGTGCAGGCAACGCTGCTCCCTTCTGCTACATCACAGTATGTGCCCTGTCATACCCAGTATGAAAAAAGTTTAAAATTCATCTGACAGAAAACAAATCTTAAAATACAGTTCAGTTAATTTAAGAATGATTCAGTGCATACAAAACCTTAAAAAAAACCTCCTGCAACTACGTTTATTGCAGTTTTCCAGTATACTGTATATTTGTAAGTATGTTCATGTATTCAAATAAATCATTTTATTAGTTAGCACAGACAGCGAAAGCAGGATGGTAAGCATAAAGATTGCATAAAGATTAGTAAATATATCTGACAGGTGACTTTTACTCACTCGACAGATGACTTTTCTTATATTGCCATAGGCAGGTCAAGTCTCCGATCCCATCAGCAAGCCCAACCCATTATAATGTGTTATCAGCCCCGCAACCAGCAAGTGAATTTACAAAAACACAATGCAATCATCTCTCTTGTCTTTTTCCTTATTGCTATACTATCAAGGCAGCACAGTTTTATTTGACCAGCTCAGACTCATCAACATCAACTACAACAATCATGACCTTTAGCCCCTCTTAAAAAAAAAAAAAAAAATGTGCATAAAATAACCAGTCTCACCTCATTGATATGGAAGTTCTGTTGGCCGAGGTGGTGTATGTTCGTGATGATGTGAAGCTTCCAGCACGCACATATCGCTCATCCCCACAGCAAAGTATCCTTAGAAAGGCACGTCGGAATGACTTGTTCAGAAAGGCATACAGGAAAGGGTTCAAGCCTGAGTTGATGTACCCCAGCCAGAGCCAGGCTGTCCACATCTGCCAGGGAACGCTGTAGTCGATGAACGGATCAATGATGTTGGTGATGAAGAAAGGGGCCCAGCAAAGGCAGAAACAGCCCATAATGATGGCTAGAGTCTTGGCCGCTTTAGTCTCCACCTTCATCCGGCTGGGGCCATGGTGGTCAGAGCCCTCAAGTGCTTCACAGGCCGAGCCCGCTTTCTGAAGGTTCCTGATCTGCCGCGCATGCTCCATGGCAGTTATGTATATCCGCTGGTAGGCCAGCACCATCAGGACCAGGGGGATGTAGAAGGCCACAGCCGAGCAGCTGATGGCGTAAGGCCAGTTTACTAAGAAGACGCAGGTCTCATTGGTGGCACTGCTGAACTTTCTTGAGTCTATCTGGAAAACCAATTAGTGAAATTAGTAAGGTAACAGGTTATATTTTAATTATCTAAATACACGCATCTCTTAAAGAGCAAATTGGTACAGGTATGAAATATCATGGTTATCTGTATTCGTCTTCGTGTCACATCCTGGTGACACTTTAAAACTCTGAAGTTTAAAGCACCCCTGTGGCCTCGAAAGGTCTCTCAAACATATTTTCTAGTACATCACAGGGCAACCATTAACCTGTCCCCCTGCAACAATCTGACAGTTGTGTATAAGTTGTGTATATAAGAAAACCAGAAATAAATAACACATAACTAATACTTTTGTTTTTTTTACATCCAATTGGGGCAATGTTGTTTCTGCCTTATTTGCCATGTCTAACAACTATTCCAGTTAAAAAAAAAACAAGAAATTAAATGTAGATAATAAAAGTATCACAACAAAATTGGTATTTTAAGCAATCTGGATCCTTAATTATTGTACACACCATGTAGTGATGGTCTCAGATAGCTTGTCAAAGGGCATGAAGACTGCCCACACCCTACCTGCTAATGTGTGGACATAAAAAACAGAGGACCTCATTCTCCATTGTGGAGAATATAGCACTTTTCAATACCACTAAATACACCACAGGTGTTTTTTTTTTTTGGGGGGGGGGGTTGTTTTTTTTTAATGGTGGAGGCTGTGTGGTCCAGTGGTTAAAGAAAAGGGCTTGTAACCAGGAGGTCCCTAGTTCAAATCCGCACCTCAGCCACTGACTCATTGTGTGACCCTGAGCAAGTCACTTAACCTGCTTGTGCTCCGTCTTTCGGGTGAGACGTAATTGTAAGTGACTCTGCAGCTGATGCATAGTTCACACACCCTAGTCTCTGTGAGTCGCCTTGGATAAAGGCATCTGCTAAATAAATAAATAATGTAAAAGATGCTCAGTAGGATGAGATTTTATTGCATCTCAAAACCTTTCACTTTATTGAAACTGGCCAAGATACCCAATGATAAATAATTATAAAATCTATTAAACACAAAATAAAATAAACTACAAAAGCAAATAAAAGTAAATAAAAAGAGAACATGTAGTTTAGCACATATACAGGTCTGAACAAAGAGGTGCATGTTTTTCTGGGCAGACAGCCTTGCTGGTCTACCCTCTTACTGCTATGGAGGGTGGTCTCACAGAGGTCTTCAGACTCCAGTGCTTGCAATCCTTCATCCTTCAGTAGTGCTATTTTTAGCCCATACATATTTGAAAGTTACACAGCATAAACAAACCTGCATAACGTATAGCCCTGGAATATAACCCCTTGAAATCCTAAACACTGCTGTGAAAGTATTTAGTAAAGTGATTACCACACTTACAGGGAAGGGACACTCTTATGTGTATAGGGAGAAATTTCCTCACTGTCACTGTCATCAATCACGTAATGCTGGCATACTGTATTACTTAGCAGAGTTAGGGGATTATAATTGTAGAAATGCCAGGAAATCCCACCAGAGACTTGATGATCCTAAGAAACACAGTCGTTCTTTTCTCAAATGAGCAAACAAAACTTTCATGACTTGTTATTTTAAATCCAAGCATTTAAGCTCAGTTGATAGAATGTATCCCCATAATGCAGTCACTATAATAATTTATTTTTGTTTGTCAAAAATCTAAGTGAATGGCTTGGCACAACATTTATTTTTACTAGTTAGTACCAGAAACCTGATAGCACAATTCACAAAGAAAGATTAGATACTCAAAGAAAAGAAAATATTGGCATTTCTAAAATGTTTATCAATGTACTGTACTAAGGCTTAGCAAAACAAATACCAATATTTTTGGTCCGTTACCTTTTCTACATCCCGTGCTGTCAGTCTCACAGCAATCCCCTTTTTAACATAATCCTGATTGTTTTTATATTTTTATTCACACATCATGGGTCCCCTTAAACTAACTGGGAAATACATTTCTCAATTTTTGCTCTGGAGAGAGAGAATTTCTCCCATTGTACTGTATCAATGTACTGTATCAATCAGTGCGCTCTGATTGGAATGACTGGAGCATTATGGGAACAGAAAAAACAAACATTGTTGTAGAAGGGAGCACGGTCTGGACAAACTATGATGTTTATAAGGGAAATGGAATATGTACTACAGATATTACCACATGAAGCTGGATGAAGATGCTGGAATTTTCTAAAAATTACACTATTTTCATGGCTTCTGTTGTAACTGCAGTAAGGTGATATCATGTTACTATTAACTGCATCATGATATATCTGGGAATCCAAACAAGCAATTCCCTCTTATTTCTCCTGTTGGAGAGAAGACAGGTGCTGCCAAGATCCACCGAAACGCCAGTCTCTTCAGGGAATTTTATGTCACTGAGGAATAAAGATGGAGTGCAAAAATGTTCTCACAAAACAAAAAGAGAAACTATAAAAACATATTCTTAATAAAAGAAAAAGCAGCACACCAGACGGTAACTGTCTTTACACTGGTATGATGTAGTTTGACAGGCTGCAAAAGAATACAACCATGTGCGATCTAAGGGTATCTTGCTCTCCACCCAGCCCCCTAAGATGTTTTTTTTTTAGTTGCTGTTAGTCCTCCCAACAAAAGTCGCCGTTCCTGAAGGTTAACAGTGATTTGGGAATCGTCACAGGGAAGGAGCAATCATTGATTGAGCAGCACCTCTACACCTGTCACTTCAGAGAGAACAGTAACCACATATTTCCAGAAACGTTCAATAACGGGGCACTCCCAAAACATATGTAAATGAGTACCAACTGCTCCCAGAGTGTGACAGAGGGGGTCGGGAGCGATCTTCATCTGAAAACACCGGTAAGGCGTTGCATAGTTTCTATGTACAAGTTTAAAATTAATCTGTTGGTGTGCTAAATTTTTAGAGGATGTAAAAATATTGTCCCATACCACCTCCCAGTCAGGACTGTCACCCAACCTGTCTAATTCTCTGTCCCAATAGTGGTTACTGGGAGAGAGCTGGTATTATAGGAAATAAAACAATCATCAAGAGAGGAGAACAGACCTCTTGTGGTAACTGTTGAAAAAAGTAAATCAACCACAGGGTGAGAAAACAGTTCAGTGTCCCATGGTACCCCATAGGCACGGAGGGCTGAGCGGAGTCTAAGATACAAAAAGTAGGAAAAACCAGGCAGCGAATAAGTCTCCCCAACATCCTGGAATTTGCAGAGGCCTCCGTCATCAAAAATGTCACTTAAAATATTTATATTTCTTGTAGACCAGGGTGGATAGCATGTCAGTAGATGGCAATTATTCCAAATAGGTGAGCGCTTATGGAATTTTGGAGGGTTGCCAAGAAAACGATTTCTTCCATATATCCAATGAGTTTGAAATAATTGGGCCTATTCGAAGAGAGAAATTTTTAGGGCGGAAAATAAGAGATCCTGAAGCCTAATTGGTTTAATTAAGGCTTCTTCAATTGGTCGCCACAAAGCTGTCACCCTTGAATCCAGCCACGATTTAAAAACCCTTAGCTGAAAGGCCCAATAGTAATATTTAAAATTAGGCACAGCCAAACCACCCAAAGTTTTGGGGCGCTGCAAGGTCATCAATCAAATTCTTGGCCTCTTGCCCCTCCAAATAAAACCAGTTATTGCGGAGTTAATTTGTTCCAGGTATTTATGTGGGAGTGAGATATGAAGCATGGAAAATAAAAAAATGAATGCGAGGGAGTATATTCATTTTTATAATAGAGATCCTACCATGTAATGTGAGCTGTAAGGGAGACCATCTTGCCAAATGTTATTCAAGGAATCTACCATATTTTCTTTGCAAAATTGGGGGATATCTTAATACCCAGGTAGGTAAAACCTGTGAGATGTGGTTGAATAGGGATATGAGGGGGGAGAGGAGCATTCTTAGCTGAAAGGTTCAGAGGCATAAAAACAGATTTAGGCCAATTTATTTTATATCAGGAGAATCTACCAAATGCATCAAATAAATTAAAAGCATGAGGGACTGAGCTAGAGACATTAGAAAGAAAGCAAAGTATCATTGGCATAAAGCAAAATATAATGTTTAGATCCCTGTATATCAATGGGCGCAATACTGGTACTCTGTCCTATGGCTTGTGTCAGTGGTTATAATGAGAGGACCAAATAATAATGGTGACAAAGGACAGCCCAGTCGTGTGTCTCTTCCCAGCGCAAATTGGGTGGATATAACTGACCCTGTCTGCAAGCACACGGTACGATTGTTGCAGATCATATTAATAAATGAGTGGCCAACGCCAAAAACATTCCAGAACTGCCCGTAGGTAATTCCATTCCAGGCGGTCGAATGCTTTCTCAGCATCTAAAGAAAATGCTGTGCAAGGAGTGGTTGGTGGGGGGCCAGGTCAAGGACATGAAAAAGACGACGAATATTGTCAGATGCAAGTCGGCCTTTCAAGAAACCTGTCTTATCATGGTGTATTCGGTTGCTTATACGTAATTCCAGCCTCCTGGACAGAGCCTTTGCAAATAATTTTAAATGAGTTTAATAACTATAGAGACCTATAGCTAGAACATTCTAGTGGATCTTTGCCTTTTGTTAGCATAGATCGTGCTGCTGTCTCCAGCTCTTGCAGTGTTAATGGAGCTTTTAAAAGTTCAACCTGATCAACAGTTAAGCTAGGTAATTGTAATGGTTTAAGAAATCCCTGATTTTAACTGCATCTGCACCAGCTTCGGAGGTGTAAAGTTGTGAATATTAATAATAATAATGCAAGACATGATAGGGTGATAGGACTGTGTATGGTTATAGCGACACTCATGGCACGTAAACAGACCTTGGCCGATATTCTTCTCATACACAGAAGTTCCCCATCCTATAACCGTATAATATGCCATCCTACATTATAACCCTATAATATAAGCCCGCAAAGGCTCTTTTACAGCACTGAACAACACCCCTAAGTGTGCGGATATTGGACCATGTTTGAAACCCTTTTGTGCGATATTGCTTTCATTGAGAATGCCCAAGAATAACTAGATGGAAATGAAAGCGATGTGTGTTGATTATTTGAAGCTTTCCATTACTGTTCATTTAAAATTACATTGCATTTACATACTCCTTTCTACTTACAATTTCCTCAATTCCAATGGCATTCCAGCTTCGCATAATGGGCAGAAAGGAAATTAAGCATGGAATTACCCAGCATCCACCCAGCATGAGAGCAACACACAGAGGTGTCATTTTGTTCCTGTAGACCAATGGTTGACAGCAAATAGCATAGTATCTGGAAGAAAAATATAAAGAATATATTAGGGTGGGTGGGTGGGATACAGTATACTTATGTTTTTCTACTACATTTGAAGTTTATTTGGCTTTCATCCATAACGGCTGCAAAATCTGATGGTTTCTGTGCAGCTTGGGATGTAGATATCAGATCCAAATTCCCATTACAAATCCTAGAGGTTCTTTGAGCCACCAGTTATTTTATGTTGTGCCTACTGTAGTTTATTTAAAAAAAAAAAAAAAATGCCAAAGGTTCACCTTTGTTGCATAAGAAGAAGCCCATTAATACACATGGCACACTGCAGATTAGGCTGATGAACAGACCATCTGAACTGACAGTATGTAAGCAATATCACTTGTTGGTTTTGTAGAAGTTCATGGGTTATTATTGGGCAATAATCAGCAGTGCTGCACAGACTTGCTCATACAGGAGTCTTGCTGGGCTCACTTAGAATGATTATACAACAACTGTGTCAAATATGTCTTCCAGTAAGCTTGTGTTGGTTTTGAGTAGGTTTTTATTTATTTATTTTTTTAATGTGGTGGTGTTGGGGGGGGGGGGGTGGGTGGGTGTGTTACTAGGTTGTTCGTACTGGAGGTTGTTGGTGGCTCAAGAAGACTAGAAGAGCAGACTAATATTAACTGTGCTACACAGCAAGAGAAAGAGCATGGCCTAGCCACAGCATCCCGTCCAGTCCAGTTTAGTTAAGATAGCGTAGTGCCAAGTGTGACCAGAGCATAGAGCCCTTTCACTCCTGGCACACGAGCGGAAGCAAGGGTCTTTTTATAAACATTTCCAGCAGCCTCAATAGAGAGGGTGGCTTTAAGAGCATCAGCAACTGACAGCAGGCAATTAAAACCCCATCATTAAAACCCCACCGGCGCTTGGCTTTTAATCTGAATGTTTCAGTGACAGCAGGCATTGCAGCACTTACAATTAATGGTTGCTCGCCTTTTAAAGCTATGGCAGTTCCCCTTTTGTACTCAAAGCTACATCTCGTTTATCAACTCATGTCACTACTTTTTTTTTTTTTTTTTAACTATGTCTGTTTCATTGGGACACACAATGACCTTGGTTCAGTTAGTATATGCACATGTCCTTCTCTTAATAAATGTGAAGTTTATTAGAAACTATTCTTTAGAGCCATCAAACAACAAATACAGTATGCACTTATTGTTGAACTATCTGCCCAAACAGGTCTGTCTGGCTTAATACCAGTGTTGAAAACTGGTGGAATTACTAGAAGGTTTAGTGTACAGAATTCAGATGCATGCACAGAATATACAACCCCACACAATTGGTAGTAAAAGGAAAAAGGGTAAAGACTTGGGGCAGGAGAGAGAAAATGGTACAGTTGATAGCCAATATACTGTGCAGTAAAACAAATTGTCATTCTGGTAAGAATACAACCATGTGCGCATATTGTTAATTCTAAATGCGTATGCAGTTTCTATGTGACAGCAGAATAACTAAGGGCTAAATACATCTAAAATCACATTGTAATTTATTGGCAGAATGAGTTAGATGTTTAAAAATTCCCAGTTACCAACAGTTGTACCTAATCTAGTACAGTAATTACCTGTGAAAGGCTACAAATGTACTGAAGCTCATCAATATTGCTAATCTGCAACCTGAAAAGGCCACTTATAAATTGTGAAATCGATTATAAAGCAGCTTATTTTCTATGTCATCTTGGGTGTGTGCAGAGAAATCACACTCCGTACACTGAGGATTAAGCAATACGCCATGAAGTGGGATTATTTGACAAAGAGCAGTTTATTGCGATTATAACATGACTGTTTATTTTATAAAAGGAAAACACAACTTATTAGGTTTTAAACTTTAAATAAAGTTTTAATTGAATGTATCCTTTTACCAGTGCTGTGATGTCAGATGTCCCATTAAAATGAATAGGATGACAATTGTTACCATGTTGTAATGTATAGTAACTACATGGACTGTATGTGAGCACCTTGTACAAATGTGAAGGTTTTGTATACGTAAATAGTGTAGGCCACTTGAATACACTGCAAAAGGTTGAGGAACAACTGACACAACTGCATCTCCACAGCAGCAGCATGACTTTGCAATGTGTCAAATTGTACATGTTGACAAAAAAGCCATTCCCAGTTTTCTTACCTATCTAGTGCAATGGAGCACAGATGCAAGATGGATGCGGTTGTCAACATGACATCCAGTGACGTCCGGACCAGACAGAAAGTTTCTCCATACTCCCAGGTGCTTGTCACTAGCTCTATTGTTGCAAAAGGCATGACCACCAGTGCCACCAGGAGATCAGCAAATGCCAGCGACACAATGAAGTAGTTAGTCTTCTTTTTTCTGTGAAGAACAAATACAAACTGCCTTTGAGAGTCAGGGAGGTTTACACTATCTGTGTTTGAAATGTTGCTACAGTAAATTTCTTTTCAGTACCATTTTGATATTAAAAGCCTTACAAATGTTATTATTGTAAAGCTCTTCTACACGTTTCATCAACCCCATTAATACATGTCGCTTTTTACCCGGGTCCAGTCCTCATCTCAAATTACAAACACATAAATTCAGTATTTTAAAATGACATTGTTCACGCAGATTCACATCAAATACTTTTTTTTCAACCCTCAGCAATGTGTTTGGAAACAGATACCCCAGAATAGTGTTTTAGTGTAAAATGTCACATGATTTTGGGACACTACAGTTTTGAGATACATTGGCCCATACACAATAAAACTACTGCCTGGTTATTTCACCGGCCAGTAATTAGACTGATAAAACACATCTTATTCTCCGCCTGGTCTGAAGCACGTAGTAATAATGATGCCAGTAAGGGTCAATTAACGGCACAATACTGCAACTTTATGACTCAGACGAATAATATGTTAATGAGAAAATTGGTCTCCAAGGGCACGTTATTCTGTTTTTTGACGGTAAATGGCTTTCATGAATCACCAGATGAAACACTGTCATTTAAACACTATTACTGGCATGATAAATGAGACGTCTTGGGCTCCCAAGTGGCACATCCAGTAAAAGCACCCAGATTTAACAGAAGGATAGTGCGAATGGTAGAAAAAGAACCAAGGATAACTGCCAAAGAGATACAAGCTGAACTCCAAGGTGAAGGTACGTCAGTTTCTGATCGCACCATCCATCGCTTTTTGAACAAAAGTGGGCTCCATAGAAGAAGACCCAGGAGGACTCCACTTTTGAAAGAAAAACATAAAAAAGCCAGACTTGAATTTGCTAAAATGCATATTGACAAGCCACAATCCTTCTGGGAGAATGTCCTTTGGACAGATGAGTCAAAACTGGAGCTTTTTGGCAAGTCACATCAGCTCTATGTTCACAGACGAAAAAATGAAGCTTTCAAAGAAAAGAACACCATACCTACAGTGAAACATGGAGGAGGCTCGGTTATGTTTTGGGGCTGCTTTTCTGCGCCTGGCACAGGGTGCCTTGAATCTGTGCAGGGCACAATGAAATCTCAAGACTATCAAGGCATTCTGGAGCGAAACGTACTGCCCAGTGTCAGAAAGCTCTGTCTCAGTCGCAGGTTATGGGTCCTCCAACAGGATAATGACCCAAAACACACAGCTAAAAGCACCCAAGAATGGATAAGAACAAAACATTGGACTATTCTGAAGTGGCAGTCTATGAGTCCTGATCTGAATCCTATCGAACATCTATGGAAAGAGCTGAAACTTGCAGTCTGGAGAAGGCACCCATCAAACCTGAGACAGCTGGGGCAGTTTGCTCAGGAAGAGTGGGCAAAACTACCTGTTAACAGGTGCAGAAGTCTCATTGAGAGCTACAGAAAATGTTTGATTGCAGTGATTGCCTCTAAAGGTTGTGCAACAAAATATTAGGTTAGCGGTCCCATCATTTTTGTCCATGCCATTTTCATTTGTTTTAATATTTACAATATTATGTTGAATAAAAAATCAAAAGCAAAGTCTGATTTCTATTAAATATGGAATAAACAATGGTGGATGCCAATTACTTTTGTCAGTTTCAAATTATTTCAGAGAAAATTGTGCATTCTTTGTTTTTTGTGGAGGGGTACCAACAAATTTGAGCACGTCTGTATATAAGGGAGTCATTTGTATAGAGCAGCTGCACATTTCAGTTTGATTGTATACTGTAGCTCTGATCTGATAGTAACAGACAAGCTGAGTGTGGTTAATGGACAATACATTATCCACCATCACTTGTCATTTCTAGAAAATAGATAACATTTTTGGGGTAGCACTACACTTGTGTGATGACTTACATACATTTAAGTGATAACTACAAGGGGCATGGAGTGTACAAGGAGATATAAGTCTGTGAGACTAAATCGAAGCTATAATACCAGCAAGGGAGACTGTAGCCTCAAAGTGCTTCATATGCTCATTGTAGGAATAGCTTTTATATGACAAGTGTTTTGGTAATTTACCCAAGTCCTGGATTTTAATTAAAAAAGGCAATTACTACAAAGTTCTGAGTATAACTTCAACCGAATCAGTCCTTCAGCTCAGCGGAAGGCTACTGTGACTGTTTACTGATGGTTGTTTATTCAAACTGAAATGTTACCCTGTTGTGTTATCGCATCATAACAGGATTTGGAATCCCAATACAAGTAAATGGCACAGATAGTTCACTTGTCATATAACTGATGATCTATTCAGGTAGCAAACTGTCTTGAGTCTGTTAAAGCGGGCAACAAATCTGCCATCCCCCGGCCATACAAACCAGCAGGTGAGTCCTCTAAGGGCTATCATATAACAGTGAAAAAGTCAAAGAATTTAGTACATGAACATAGTAATTGTTTTTTTCCAACTCAGATAAAAAGAAGTGTGTTTGCAAAAAATAGTTGGCTTTAATTAGTTCAAAGCATATTGTATTTAGGGGACTATGAAGACTTTTTTTTTTAATTGATTGCAATTATAAAATGGTAAATAAAAGAGCAGCAGCGTAATGTTATATTGACCAGCAGGAGATTGTTGGACATTGGTAAGACAAGATATGCTGTTTTCACTTTTGGAATCTTTTGGAGATTTTAGTATAGGGTTGTGGGATTCACACTACCCACATTAAAGGCTGTCACACCCTCCCTCAAAAATATATATAATAAAATAAATTAATACATTTTGAATTATTACTGACATTCACCATGCATGCCCAATCTGGGTTTGAAAAACATCTTGGCAAGCATGTCTTTTTGATGTACTTTAAAACACAATGGGTCATATTTTCAAAGCAATTAATTAAAATGAGAAAAGTGCATGTAAATGCAACAAATGTGAGAAACAAACAACTTGTGAGTGCTTAGGAGAAGCATCATTTGGAGATGCAGAAGGCTGGTTTGTGAGCAGGACATAAGATGTCAAAGGTTTCACAGGCAAGTCACTGAGGTCCTTCTCAACCTTCAACCTTATAATTATACAATTGACTCCAGGAACACAAACAAAAATTATAAGCTATAACCATTCTGTGATATTTACTAATTCGTAGAATGAGAACCCCACATAGTAAATGATGAAGCACTAAAGGTAAGTGTAACAGGGCGAGGAGCCCTGTACATTGATTTGTTTATTTATTTTTAGAACGGGGTCTCCCTCTCCGCCCCTGTGCAGTTTATTATTTTGTATTTGTTTTGTTGTATTTGTGGTTTATTATTATTATAATTATTGTTATGATTTATTTATGTATATATTTGTCGGCGAAGCGGTGTATGTTTTGTTACTGTATTTATTGTAAAAACGTGTTCTGGCAGAGGCGAGATTGGTGCTCGTCCTCTGCCAGGAATAATTAAAAACCTTGTGCAGAAGGTGACCATCTCCCAAGTTTAATTAGTTGTGTAATTGTTGATAATCGGGAGATGGTCACCTGCATAAAAGCCTGCAGCTCTCTGTACTCAAGGTGGGGGTTTTGAAGTGGGAGTTTAGAGGAGGAACGTGAAAGAGAGAGAGCGCGAGAGGAGAGTTAAAAACTAAACTGAAACCTGGGAACAGTGATAGCAATTGCCCAGCCTGACCTAGGGTTCTTTCAGTGTTCGTGATTATTTGGTTTATCTGTTTTATTTTTGCTCTGTGAGCAAGTCTTTTCTGTTTTAACTTTTTATTTTATTTTTGTATTTGAATAAACAGTGCCGCAGCGTCTTTTTGCCCACAGTGCTCCTTGTGTTTTTGTTACCTGCACTGCTGGCCTGACGTCACCACAACGCCGTTCCTGTCACAGTAAGCTTTATGGCTTATTTCATCAGTCAGATGTCAGGACCTATGTTACAGGCAGACAGAGCTGGAGATGTACGAATGGATCACTGAAACTTAAATATTTATTCTTTGAAAATATTTCACAAGGATGAAATCCATTAAGATCTTTAGAAAGACGTCATGGAGGAAGAGCACCAGGAACAATGTTAAAAACCATACCTACATTTACAAGCAAGAATAACATCCACACTTCACCTGCTTTAAACAGGCCTTGAAAAAAATGATATCATCTGTTCAGGAATTCCAACTGTCAGCAACAGCAGAGCTGCCCTCTCAAAGCAAGATCTCCAAGTCGAAGACAAAAGACCCTGCAAATACACTGTGTAACTTAAAAGGGTAGCGACGGTGGAGGCAGAGTGAAACTTTTTTTTATCATAGTCACAGAGTCGATAAAGGCTATCTGGTGGTTTTTAGCACCTACATGATTGGCTGTAGTCTTCACTGGTGGCAGTGATGAGGACCTTGTTCTAGTCATGTCTCTGATATACAATTGAACAGTCCAGAGTCTGGTTCCAACAAGGTGCTCAACTGTTTAATAGACCAAGGTATTCAATATGCGACATGTTCTGAAAAAAACCCAGCCAAAAGTAAGGCAAAATGGATTCTAATAGTTCTATACCCAGTCCTGGTTTTTCAACTACCTTGTTGAAAAGTGTTATTAATAAAATGGATAAATAATACACTGAGGACCTACAGATTCAAGTGACTAATTTTCTCAGAACAAATCACATATTTGGCTATATTTACTATTCTGTTGCTCCAGTGTAAAGTTCTAAGTGGAATAAAGATATGTTATTTATAAATAACTTAGTAAAAGAACAACTCAGAAGCCCTCTAAAAACATCATGAGCTGTTTATTTCTAGTTTTGAAACATTAAATAACTGTTTATTTTTTATTCCACTAAGGAGAAAACTTCAAGCAAGCGTGGCTCAGGAGGAAAAGCTTAGAAATCGACCCCATTTTATTCTTATTCGTCACCACAACTAATATTCAGTGTGGGTAGAGGTTATCTTGGGTTTCCATAAACTATACATATTAGAAGTAAATTGGTCAATCTATCCCAAATCATTAAGGCACCTTTGTTGAAAGTAGCAGACAGGCAGACAGTTCTCGTGGATGAGATTATCGTTTCTCATGTATTCAGGGCACAGATTCTACTCAAATCATGATCATTCACAAAAACAAATGAGACAACTTTAGACCGTAAATTGTTTAATGTTTAATTCTGGTTCAGTATATTTATTGGTTGTGTTTTTCCTTATAAAACAAATGTTCTAATGACGATTTGCAGTAAATAGCTTTGAGAATGTAGCCCAATATTGCCATACTGAAGAAATTGTTCTATTACCATATGACAGACCCTTATTTAACATGTCAGTTCCCCAATGAATTTAATGAAGAATAATCTTTTGAGACTACAATAAATACAACGTGGATTGAAATGCTACTTTTTACATAGAAATGTCTATATTTATTACTGAGGAACACTGCTTGCACTGTGTCATATCAAATAGATGACTGTATTGTACAGAAAACATTTGTATGCACTCCAATGTCTTTACAATCCAGAAGTAATTGCCTTTCTAATATCAAACCCTCACATTTATTTAGAATAAAGGTAATATTAGTTGATAATTCCATAATTCACAAAGCATTTACATTAGGACTCAAGGTCTATATATGCATTGACTAAATGATGATACCATGCAGAGGCTGGTACTGTATATTATAAATAATACATAGTGTTCACATACAGTGTGATACTAAATAAATGATTTCAATTGGCATAAAGAGGTAAATATGATGTTGATAATTTACTTATTACCATCGAATTGAAAAAGAAAATAGATTTGTCTATTCATTCTGCCTCAAACCTTGCTGATTTAACTTCATTTTTCTGCACAAGCCAACAGTGAACTGGACAAACTGTTGATTTAAACTTACGCCATGGAAACAGAAAACAAAACATGATTTGTCAAAGACAGTAACAGTGCTACTTTTCAAATACAGATTTTCTTTTTTTTTTTTTTGGGGGGGGGGGGGGGTTGCTTTAAATTAATAATAATAATAAATAAATAAAAATAAATAAAAAGGAAACAGCCAAAACTTAAACCTGTGAAGATACACCCAAGGCAAACTTGATTTGTGTAAAATTCTCCATGGAAGTGACATTTTCTGTTAAAGATTATGGCTGAATTTAAATCTGTGTGTAAAGCCAATAAACCTTGGCCATTACTACATATCATATCTAGGTCAAAACCTCAGTCAATGTTGGCTCTCCAACCATTACTTGAGTACAGCAGAACCTCAAAGGTAAACACATGGAGGGTGATCATACAGTAAGCGAAAATATATTGTTTTCAATTATTTCATAATATACTGTCATACTAAAAAGTCCAACCCTTTAACCGGGGGAATGTTAATAACAAAGCAAAAGTGATTAACATACAGTACATCCCCTGCCACAGATGTTAATATGACATCAGATCTGAGTAACATGAAAAATTACCATCTACTGTACATCAACTATATACACAAGTAAAACATTTCAATACAGACAGACTGATGCCTCCACACACTGTACCCCAGGATTCTGACTCTCTCAATAATTGGTGCTATACATATATGTAGAAATGTAAGTGTAACATACGGACAGACAGACAGATAGAAATAGCACATTCATGTACACCCCTGTGCTAAAGAATTCACTTTTCAGTATGCATTATAATTGGTTCTTCTGTTTTTGTAGATATATGTAAACATGAAAGTGTGACATACAGGCTGACAGTCGGACAGAGGGACAGACAGCATCCATATACCCCCAGATTAATAAAGAGAATGTCCAAGAAAGTTTCATCACAATTGGATTAGCAGTTCTCTAACACAGGCAAAAGTGTGACATACAGAAGGGATGATAATGTACACATGCATTTAATTCCAGAACTACTAATGGTGAATTGTGGTAGGTGAACTAGGTATATTGTTAGTATTTAATCATACCTGTCTAGTTTGTAAAATTTCTGATGTAGTTACATCCCAGTCCTGTGATTAAAAGAAACAATTTCTTACCTGAGTTGCCTGTCTTTGCAGACAGCCACCATCACCAGCAGATTGCCAAGTACAGTCAGAATTATTATGACAGCGAGGAAGAATATGAGTATGATCTTTTCTGTTGCACTTAATATCTGATCAGCGTTTGCCTCGCCTTCACTTGAACTAGAGAAAAAAGAAAGGACAGACATTTATAGACAGGGTGATACTTTGTTTTCTACAGTAATTTCAATCAGAAACTAATCCATAACTATGACTGTTGAGTGATTTATAAATTGTATTACTGAGAAATAAAATTACTTGTCTGTGGAGTCAGATTCTGTGGCCATCACTGGTCACCTGCATGGGTTCCAATGGATGGGACTCATCTGTGTGAGAAACTGCTGTAACCCTGTGAACAAACAAACAAAAGATAGTAACATGAGTACTCAATAAAACAGTCAATTATACCATCAAAGCAGTGTTTGAAATTAACACTGACATCCTATATTTCATAAACCTGCTCTTTTGCAGAACTCTTTCCACTGTATTGTTATTGTATTGAGTGATGTTAACAAGAGGGTAAATAAATCACCCTGGTTAAAAACTCCAAAGGGATTAATATTGATTTACAAAATGTAGAAAACTACATCTCCCACTGTTTTCAAGGTTTTAAAATGACATTTCTTACCTGTTATAAACACTACCAATATTATCAATCGTCTAACATTTCTTTTGTTGAATAATTTGTGGTTCTTTGTATTTTAAACGTCAATATATGAAGTCACTACTGCACCTCAAATGGTTCTTGAGATATGAAACTTTCACACGCTGCAGCAGCAGTAGTTTTTGATCCTCAAAGCATCTTGATTTCCACTGCCACTGCCTCTGCCATCTTTGTATCTTGTATACTTGTGTTGTTAACAATGACGTAAGCACTGATATGATTTTCAACCTTTTATTAAAAATGTACCCCTTCTGTCTGCCGTTTTCAGCTCAAGTACCCCTTTACAATTTAGCTCTAATTTTAGCACAGCTGCAATAAAAGCCAGAATAATCTGATTAACACATTTATTCATCTTTCCTGTTTATTTAATATATAATTTATGTCACAACAGTTTGGGATTGACAACCTGCTGGTTTAGAACAGAATACCAAAAAGTCATTCTTAAAACTTTTAATTACAAGTCTTTGGATGCACAGAATCAGAAGACAGTATCTGGGAATCTCTTTGGAAACACACATATTTGCTTTCTATTTGGCAAAGTTGTTATAAATAATCCAAAAATAGTCTGCAATTTTGCTTCTTATCTCAGCATAATTATGTGAGTCATTTAAAATATTTACAACATCAAAAACATTAACCTCAAGATAAAACTACAATAACTAACAAACTTTTTATTAAAAAATTACCCAAAGAGACTCGGTATAATTTTCTGTTGCTTTGCACTTTCTGCAGACCCTTTTGTGTTTTCTTTCTTCATTTTTCTTTTGCAAGTAAGAAATATATCAGTTGTTGACTCAAGAAACGACACACAGGAGATTGCTGTTACTAAAATGCAGCTGCGCCTAATATCAGAGTGGAAATTCACCCAATCAAAATCAATTTATGCACAGTGGTTTAGAGATCATATATAATACTGTTAAAAAAATCCATTGAAGATCATTATTTTCTTTTACTTTGTTTTTATTTCTGAGTCGTCCTGCATACCCTCTATGACCCTTAGGTGTACCCCTGGTTGCATACTGAGCGCTGGATCTGTAGATTCATTCCATCTAAATACATATTACTTTTCTGGTTAGTGAGTCAATATGGACAAATCACTGGATAAAGAATACTGTGTATACCCTTTGTTTGACCAGTCAACTAGCTGATTGAAAAGTTGTGTTTCTTGAAACTTGATAAACACCCAAAGATCAGAGGTAGGTGTGCAAGTTATTAATAGTAGCATTTAACTGGGCAACATTTACCTGCTGCCTGAAAGCACTACATACATTCCCTCTCCAAAATAGAAACTAAAAGAAACTGTGCTTGGTAAATAACAGACAACTTGATATTTGCCCAGCTGCATGTGAAATAGTCAACTACTTCCCTCCAGATAATTTACGCAATGCAAAAAAAAAAAATATTCCTAATTTGAATGAGGCAGTTAGGCCTAATATTGAAGGAATGGGAATTTCTAAAATTAGAGTGTCCATTTATTTTAACCTGTTTTTCTCTGCAATTTAGAATGTCCATCACCGTAGCAACTCTCGACAACAGCTGAGGAGAATAGAATGTCAAGGGATCATCTCTTCTTTACACCCAGGATCTTAACAGCGGGTGTCTGCAACTACCTGCCTCTGCTGGACAAACACGAAGCCTGCAGGCATCTGTCCACTCATTAGGCTTGGATAATATTGAACCACGCTGAAACCAGAAGACCATGAATAGCTTATGGTGAAAAAAAACCAAAAACATTAAGGAACTTGGCTTGTTGATTTGCTGGTTTCATAATTGCCTGGGTAGGTTGAAATGTGTTAGAAGCTTGGGAATCTCAACGCAATTGTTAATTAAAATGACTTAAAACGGGGTCTACAGGTAAAGCCTGGTAGATGTTCTCATGCTTCATTGTCGCCTCAAACTAACTCTCCTGACTGCTTAATCGCCCATGGGAGTTATTATCTGACCTGCACAGATGTGACTAGACAGGGGTATACAGTAATATTTCCAAATCCACCCTTGTATGTGTGTGCATGTATAGATGAAATCTTGTGAATCTTGTGGGGTTATGCCAGCTTGATTTCAATTTAAAATAAGCATTAGCACATTTGAGAAGGATTGTTGTCTGTAGTCACATAACTCCAATGTGAAAAGAGAGGTAAATGCTGCCAGCAACATCTTATAAATTCTCTGCTTGCAACAATTCTTCTGGCTTGGCACTGAGCATCTGTTTGTTTTTTTTTGTTGTGGTGGAATGACCTATCCATGGATATCAGGACTGTTCAGTCCCTGATCACCTTCCAGTGCCTCCTCAAGACAAACCTGTTCAGACAGCATCTATAAACCTCACAACTCTCAACTATAATGGACTATATGACACCCAATTGTACCAGTACTGGCATCATCTTGTCCTCACACTGAACTGCTCCATATTTTGCTGTATTCTGCTACTGCTCTTAATTATAACTATTTTCTGTATCTTGTACTTGATTTTACTCTTAAAGGTATCTGTATTCACGTTTTTGGCAATTGCTGTTATTTGAAATCGTTCTTATCCATTTATCGTACTTACTATATGCTCTTAATGGAATTTACTCTCATAAGCAAATATCTTTACTATAAGTTGACTGCTCTTAGTCAAATTCACGCTTATATGTAATTATTTACTGTATTCTTTACTTTGCTCTTATTTGAATTTGATCTTAGTTTCTACTGATTTTACTGTACTTTATAACTGCTCTATTTTGTAATGTGATATTGTTTAATGTGATATTTTGTATTGTGATATTTTGTTACAACTGTAAGTCTCCCTGGATAAGGGTGTCTGCTAATAAATAAATAAATAAATAAATAAATAAATAAATAAATAAATAATAACTGCCAGGCAGTTTTACAGCTTCCAAGCTCAGTACTAGTTGGACACTTTGGCAAGCTGTAGCATTGCAGCAACAGATCAGTTTTATGGTGCAGTTTCAATTCAAAATACTGCATTAGTTCATTATCTCATGATGCTTTATATTATTATTATTATTATTATTTATTTCTTAGCAGACGCCCTTATCCAGTGTTTCCATTGTCCCCAGGATGACGCCTACCAAGTTAGGAGTTAGTTGGTTAAACGGTTTGCAAACAGAAGCAGTTTGATGTTTGTGTACGTTTTGTCAAATTTGGCTGCTTTGCAAACATGTGCAAAGTTATAAAAATTATAAAAAAATAAAATAAAAACAATCTTTACAATAACAATAGGCTTCCCAAGCCAGCTTGGAAGCTTAATAATAATAATAATAATAATAATAATAATAATAATAATAATAATAATAATAATAATAATAATAATAATGATAATACTACTACTACTACTACTAATAATAATAATAATAATAATAATAATAATAATGCACTGGCTCTTTCATTGGTAGTATTGCTTTCTGTAATCAATACAGGAGACTGATGCCATCTCATTTGAGTGCATAAATGTTAGGCATGCTGCAATGCAGTAATTTCTAAAAACAAGTTTAAAACGTCATACATTTTCAAAGCAGTTTGAAGCTTGATTAAAATCATCACATGGGACAGTTTCAGCTTCTGATTAAATGATCTGTTCTGCTTTCAACGGGATTTTTGTTTTAGTGTGTTCTTCTTTTGTTGCTGTCTTATTTGTGATGTATTGTCATAACCACCCTTGTAAATTAAGGTTTTTTGTGATGTATTCTTTATTTCCTTTTTACTATTACAATAACCACCAACAAGTCAAAACTCACACAGAACAGAAACAATACAAATACAAACAAGGAGAAATAAAAAAAAAAATTGGGGAGGAGCATCATCGAAATAAAATAGCATACATATCCAATACCCGTTTGTTTAGGTACATGACATTCAGTACATATTTCACTGTAGGCCTTTGGGAAGATGTGACAAAGAGAGAATGAACTCTTGTTTTAGATCTCCTTCCCGACCGGTGAGGGCGCTAGGGAGGAGGAGCAGACATCCCCAGGGGAGGTGGAAGTCGGCCACCTGGAAAGGGGGCGGAGCCGCGGTGCGCAACATCATCGACCCGGTCGGGAAGCGCGGTGGCAATCACGTATTGGTTGACGGCGGTTGCCCTCGCTGACCAATGGGGACGGGACGGAGCGTACAAAAGGGGGTGTGGCTCAGGGTTCTGTTCCTTCTGGCAAGGTACAGTGCATGTGAGAGAGAGAGAGAGAGAGAGAGAGAGAGAGAGAGAGAGAGAGAGAGAGAGAGAGAGAGAGAGAAACGAGCAGGGAAACAGAGGAAGGGAATTGGAAGACGGGTCATCTTTGTTGTGTGGACTTACCTGCTAACCCATCTACTTTTTGTGTTTTAGAACACTAATGGGACGCTCCGGGATTATGCCGGAGGAGCGACAACCCGGAAGTGCTGGTTTTATTACCCCCCGTGTTTTCCCGTTCCCGGATTACAAGTGGAAGACGGACTGTTTTTGTTGTTTGTTTATTTGAGACTGCAACCCCCCGTTTCTCTTTATTTTTGTCGGGTTACACATCGTTGTGTACCCCGGCTTCCCTATTGTTTATTGTCCCTATTATTTTTGAGTGCATTTCTGTTACCTGTGTGAAGGAAATAAAACCAGGCGCTTAATTGGAAAACTGGACTGGGGTCTGTTATTTTACACCACACTACGTTCATCCTGTCATAGAAGAGCATAAAACATTTTTGTAATTATTTGTATTCAACTGCCCTCCTGCCAACAAAGTCATATAGGGACCCCATATCTGTAATAATATATAATGCATGTTGTTGATTTTGTAAATCGTTTGTTCATAAGCAGGTATTTTAGTTAACAAGTCTACCCACTCCCTAAACGTAGTGGGGGACGATGATTTCCAGGTCCTAAGTGAAACCCTACACCCTGTCGTTAGTGTGAGTCGACACCAGGTGATTTGTTGATAATTTAATTATATATCCTCAGGTATAATCCTTAAAATACAGGATGCTGGGCTGTGGGGAAACATGGTCCCAAATACCTTGCTCAGAAAGTATTTTTGACCACAGAGCCTGCACCATTGGACATTCATAAGGAATATGTAACAATGTGCCCTTCTGTTTGAAGCATCACCAGCAGTCAACTGTGGTTTTAGTTTTAGTTTGGCCATTCTACTGGGTATCCAGTAACTCCTGAGAATAATTTTATAGTTTATGAGACGGGACTGTATTTCTCTGGAGGAGCTACGCCCCCTCTTTCCAGCTCTCTGCGATAATTGTTCTAAGGTCCCTTTCCCATGTTATCTTAAGACCTTCTAAATTTAGGAGCTTGCGCCTGTCTTAAAAGACTATAAAATTTAGATGCCCCTCCTGTAGATTGCCATACTTGCTGGAACAGCTCCTGAATGCCTCATATTGGGATCAGAGGTCGTGAAGTAGTCATGGCAGTGATACAGTGTCTTAGCTGGAGGAATTTCCAAAAATCTATTTTTTAAATGTTATATTTTGCAATCATTTGTTCAAATGATAGCATGATTTCATTTTCATGAATATCTTCCAAAGAATTACTGCCTTTACCCAGGGCCCCCAGCAGAACGGCTTTTTATCAATAAGTAGTAATTTGTTATACCAGATAGAAGTTTTTTTGTAAAGAGAGGGTCTGATTTTGTACTCTGGTAAGCCATTCTCCAGGTTTCTCTAGCAAAAGCCAATACAGGATCTTTTAACAGGACTGGCCTGGCCTGCCTGTTTGTGTAATAAAGACATATTAACCCACGCAGGTGCTTGTTCAGCTGCAAGATGAGTTTTGAATAACTGAGGGAGAGAAAAGCCACAATGATACTTTTGGGAGACCTAGACCCCCGTCCATAGGGGAAGCAAATAATTTTACTTTATTAAAAGATGTTTTTTTACCTGCCCAAAGGAACGTACTAACAGCTCTGTTATATCTATCTAGAAGACAAGGAGGGAAATGGAGTGGTAGAAGGTAGGTTATGTAATTGATTTGGGAGGCGGTAATCATCTTTATAACATTAATTTTACCCAGCATAGAGAGGCCTAGTTTTATCCAATTTTGTAAGGTGCTTTCAATGTGTTGGATAAGAGGGAGGAGGTTTATTTGCATGTTTTCCAACCCTGGGGTGTGCTTTATGTCCAGGTAAGTCATTCCAGTTGGAAGCCATTTAAACTGCCAGGACATATTTTAGACAGTGGCATGGCCTCTGATTTTGTCCAGTTGATTTTATATCCTGATATCTGTGAAAAGGAATCTATTAATGAGAGACAGCTGTCTGTGGGTTGGATGACAGTAGTAATATATCATCCGCATAAAGCAAAAGCTTATGTTCTTGCTGCCCTGCGCAGATACCCACAATGTTAGTATTATTTCTTAGGGTTATCGCAAGAGGCTCTAGAGCAAGGGCTAAGATTAGTGGGGATTAGTGCCACAGGGCTTGTATATAACAACTGTAACCAATGTATATATGATGGACCTAAACCAAACAATTCCAGAGTACGAAAGAGATACCACCATTCCACTCAGTCAAAAGCCTTTTCTGCATCGAGGGAAAAGGCGACAGTGGGTTCTGCGCTATTCCTAGTCTGCCATAATAAATCTAATATTTACATAAATTATCTGCTGAGGTCCTACTAGTTGGAAGGCCCATCTGCATAGCATTATGAAAGACTGTTAGCAATTTAGGGGCAAGCTCGTCTGAAAACTGCTTATAGAAGTCTGCAGGAAATCCATCATCACCAGGGGACTTTCCTGCACTAAGATCTTTGATAGCTTGTTGGATTTCCTCCAGTGTAAAAAAAAATGATTGAATTTATTATCATTTTTGGGGCACTGGGATGCATGTAAGTTTTGATAATATGTCTTAAAGGTGGTATTAATGTTTGCATCATTAGTTTGTTTCCATCATTCATCATTCCAGATGAAATGAAAGTTTGGGCATGCTGCTGTTTAATCCTTTGCGCTAGTAATTTTCCTGCTCTTTCCCCCTGCTCGTAATATTTTTAGTTACTCTAGTACGAAATAATGCAAATTCTGCTTTTCTCTTTAGCACACAGTTTAGATCTATTTTAAGTTTATTTATGTTGTTTGACACCGAGGGTTCAGGATGGGCTGCATACAATTTCTCGAGATCTTTAATTTCCTTTTCTAACATGCGCTGTATACTTTGTTTCTTAAGAAAGGAGAAATGTTGTATAAGACGGCCTCTCAGGTTTTAAATGCATCCCTTGTCACTCCAGGGTTGGAAACTGATCCCTCATTAATTTCCCAGAATTCCTGTAATTCCTTTTTAATAAAATCACACAATACTATATTTTGGAGTAGAGAGGTATTCATATGCCACCGAGGAGTATAGTTCCCTGACAAAGCATCAGTGAATATTGTGATCTCTATAGGGGCATGATCAGACAGAACCATATTGCCAACTGATGCCTGTTCTGTTACAAGGAATAGGTACAGATCTGGTGGGGGTAAAGGCTGGCATAGACTCTGAAAATGTCAGTACAGCAGCTGGGGGTGAGGGTTGCCGAAACAGAGACCCGAATATCTAACCTGGAGGATCGGTTTCAGGTGAAAGAGCCTGTGATTGACTCGCTAGCACAGAAAATGGAACAGATGCAAGAGAAACTTTCAGACCTAGAAAACAGGGGACGCCAAAAAAATATTAGGATTGTGGGGATTCCTGAGAACATGGAAGAGAGAGATATTAAGAGTTTTTTAAACTCTCTGTTGAGCGAGTCGCTGGGCCTAGATCCTGACAATACGTTTGAGATCGAGAGAGCGCACAGATCGCTGGGTCCGAGCCCTGGCTCCGAAGTGTGCTTCTTGCAGTATACTGCAAGGGAGTGTGCTTATTGCTGCCTGGGAGAAAGGCGGAGTTGAATGGAGGAACAATCGTGTATTTTTCTTCCAGAATCCCAAGAAAGATCACAAGGGGCTACGATATGCTACGCTGTACCCGGCAATCATGGTTTCCATCACCCACAGCTGTTGTAAAATACTTTTAATGCTACTTAGTTCTGTCACAGGTCCTTTCTCCGTTGCAGCCATCATGTTACGCTCAGCAGTTGAGACTTCTGATGTCAGCTTGTTTCTTTGTTTTCGAGAGAGGAAGACCTTTGGGTTGTGCTTAGGGATCCACTGACGTCGCAAATTAGTATCTCTAGTGTAGGTGATATAGGGTTTTCAGCACCACTTATATATTTTCATCAAAGGGTGAGTGAAAGAGGAGTCCAGCAAAGCGGAGCCTTTCACTACACGGTCATTTCGGGTGATCGTCCCACGTGACGTAAATTAGGTTTTGATCTCAATAGGAACTTGAGTACAAGCTGTCCACCACCAATGTAAAGTAGGTGTTGAGAGTGCAGTTCGGTCTCCATGCTCTTCAAAACTTTCCCTATACAGTAATTCCTGCAATTGTCTCTAAAGTGACAACAGTAATTGTTGTGCATACCTCTCCAGTAGAAACAACTATTATTTATAAGTCATGTCCCAATTAGAACCAGTAGCAAATACACTTACACTTACACATTTGTTAAAAAAACAGGTAACCAGGGACAAAGGCAGATAGCAAGAAGCGCCAGCAAACCGAAGAGCCTCAACAAAAGAGCCGGGAGTCTAGCTGTGGGAGTCCAGTGAGGGGAGGCCTGCACTGAGACGCTGTTCGACTAGATCCGAACCTAACGGCGCTCTGGAAGAAGCCATCTACTAGACAGGTCTGTACCCTCCACCCCACTGCTCATACTGTGCCTTTTGTCTTGCCTGTCCTGCTATGACTGTCTCTCACATCCCTGTTCTGTCCTCCCGTCCTCGTCCTCTGCCCTCCCTCCGCTGCTGCTCCTCCAACCCCTCTAACCTCATTTCTCTGCCTCTCCCCCCCTCCCGCACACTCTCTGGTGCACTCTGGAACTGTCACTCTTCTGCTAACAAAGCTGATTTCATCTCTGCCTTTGCCTCCCACCTCTCTCTCGATTTCCTTGCTCTCACTGAAACCTGGCTGTCCCCTGATAACACTGTTACTCCTGCTGCCCTGTCCTCTCTCTATGTCCTGTCCCATACCCTGCGTCTCACTGGACAGGGAGGTGGGACTGGTCTTCTCCTCTCTCCCTCCTTACTCTTTTCTGTCCCCTCCACTCCCTCCTCCCTCTCCTTTGAATTTCATGCAGTCCAACTAATGAACCAGTTTGTTTCTCGTTGTTCATTTTTCAACTTTTGAATAACGAAAAACAAACTGGTTCTTTTTTCGTTTTTCAGATTGCTGTGGGCCAGTGAGATTTCAGCATTGATCATCTAACCAGTGATTCCAATATTTTAGCCAAAATTGACAGTCAGCTGTGTCCAAAATGATTTGTGATAACGTTTCATCTATAACAACCAATGCGCTTAAATTTCACACTAACTGCTTGGAAGCCGTAAAGTTGCTCGCAACTCTAGTTTATTTATGTTTTACTCTTACCAAATATATAGGCTATCCTTCAGCACAGCTATTTCTCAGAAATTAACATTCATTTTTGTCCAGTGGGGACCACAAATAGCGTTACTCAACCAGTATCGAGAGGAACCGCACTTCTTTGCATCGGTAGGGAGCACAATGTGTGTTACACTGACAGGAAACCCAAATTTTTCAGAGATCAAGATCAGAATCTTAGAATGATGAAATGACTTTAAAAAAAATCTCCAAAATGTATAAAAAATGTCCTGAGAATTCTCAGCTGGCTGACTTCATCTTTCAAAATACTGCTTGTTTTCTCAACGAATTGTGAAGCACTGACAGTAACACAACACTCTTGCAAACTGAAGGTTATAGTTTCAAATCCCACACATGCCATTTTTATATTTATATTATATAAAAATATATATATTTTTTGTAGTCAAATGGTTACATTTTAAAACAGAAATAAATCATTTAATATAAACAATAAACAGTGTGTTCCCTAGTATATTTCCATGTTGACAAAACAAGTTAATTGTCATATTATAAAAATATTTATTGCAAAGAATAGAGGCATTTGGACAGAATTCCTCCAATTCTGAAATAAAAGCTGTGTAGTTCCAAATATCATCCTTAGATGTTCATTGGCCTTTAAATTGACATTAACTCCAACTTAACCTGCAGTAATGCACATGACAGTAGCATGTGTACTGCTCCTCGTTGATTTCCTATTCATATGCTATTCACAAAAGCTGAATGCATTATTAACGTCATGTGATCAATGCCATGCTATTAAGCTGAATTGGAAAATGTTCTCAATAAAATGATGTTCCAATACAAATTGTTCAATGCTCGCTTTTCAGTGAGGGCTAGGTCTATTACAAGAAGCAGGCATCAACTGATGATGTAGAAACCTCTACATGTATATCAAATACGTCAAGTAGACCAATGTTTCTGCTAATGTCCCAGAATACACTGCTGCATTTTGCTATGTAATCTAATGCAGGCTTGTATTTTGTATTAATTCCTCTCGGCTCCAAGTCCAAATCACATCCCTTCTTATCTTTCCTTCCTGGACATACTGTATTATGTGAAACATTTATTTAGGCCTAACCCTTACAAAAATACTCTGTACTATCACTGCAACTTTTGTATGAAGCAATAAATATTACAGTAAATATTACGGGTATATTACAATACTTACTGCGTTGAGTTGATCAACTCAGTCTCAACTCAAATATTAACAATAGTGCCACTGTTTCCATTAGCAGGAAATAATTAAATTGTCTCACGGACGTTTACAGCAAAGGGAACATGACTGTGCTCTCCATAATATGAACTCAGATTGCTCCAAATCACAAAAACTGTTATGACAAAGACATAATATAATATATTGTTCTGTTTAGGTTCAAAATAAAACCACATCGCAGCTACTTTTTTCTTTTGGATCCTGTTACATATGGACAGTTGTGATCTCACTTCCTCCATCAGAGTGGCTGGACTTTATATTCCAAACACACATTCATATTGTTCTGCAACCAATGAAAACAAACAGGATCAATTTCCAAATGTAGGCCATAAAACCCTAAATTACACAATGTCAAAGAATTGTATATTCTGCTCTATGGTGTTGAAGTACAGAAGGTAATGAGATATACCGATACAAAAAATGATTACTGTCTTCTTTCTTAGTTCATTCTTAACCTTTCTACTCTCTGAAATTGCTGCAATAAACATCTAATTAGTCATAAAAACTGTTTACTGGCATAACAGCAAAGACTTTCATCATCTCAGCTGACTGAGCTAGTAAAAAGCTACAGCTGAAAATGACAGCGCCTTTCCCATGATAATGTCGTTAAACCAAGAAGCAGACAGCAAAAGTGTACATAGGATTTTAAAACACTAACATTCTTAATTTCTTATTTATAATTTCTTATTTTATTTCAGAAAATGTTTTGAAGCAAACATTTATATAAAATGTTTTAAAATTTGCAAGGAAATACTTAGAACAATGCTACTTAACTCATTCCCCCCAAAGTTGTGTCTTAGTTTTTTGGGGGTTTTTTTATACTAGTTTTTTAGAATGGTTTTATTCCTCTAAAAGAATGTGCCTTTTCATGTGCTTCAAATTAGGGTTCCTTCGACTGTGAGATTAGTAGTCGTTCTAGCGCTACTGGTAACATACAGGTTATTGTGCCATTCAACTAACTTCTGTATTCACAGCCCAAAGATCATTTTGGCCATGTTCATTGTTTTTATAATGTCAATGTCATGAGCTCTTCAATGATCTAATTAGTTGTCTACTGTTAAACAATCTCTGTCTGTCCCAGACTGGCATAATTACTATTTTATCACAATTTGGCAATGTGTCACACAGATGATAACAATAATTAATTAGTCTACAATGTATGTATTTGATTTTGTCTATTTTATTCAAAGACTGTAATGTAACCCACACATCTCATGAAATCCATCCATTTTGTAGGACAATATACTTTGTTATAGTGTCACAATGTGCATGTCAAGGAGTATGATTCAAGGCCAAGGGTGTCTTGGCTTTAAAAATATACACATAATGCCAACACAACATGTCTAAAGACAGCTGGAACGCATCTTACAATATTATATTATAATCATCATATAAAGTGTTCCAGTCAAAACCCATTTATTTGACATGTTGTGTAGCAGTGCTCAAACTAACCTACATGTGTGACCTGTAGAATTACATCAGAGCATGGGAAATGTAGGAAAGTTACATTACTACTAATATGCTACTATAAATACCATATTTACTTGAATCTAAGTCGCACTTTTGTGGCCAAAATAAAAGTTCAAATTTGGGGGGAGCGACTTGGACTCGAGGTTTTTAAGTTAGGGTACCAATTTACATTTGCGCATGTCAATTATTCTAGAACAAGACAAGCTGTACACAGTACTGCCCACTACAGATATTACTCTCGGTACAGTACCGGTATATTAAAATGGCTGCACAGTAAACTTCATGAACATTTTTTGATGCAGCTTTTAAAATAAGTAATTTTGTTTGCTGAAGAAAAGAGAAACTGCGGCATCTGAGATGTGTCAGAAGATGGAGACACAATCGAAAGGCTATGCAATACTATAATATTACCAGTATAGTACTTGTTGAAATGATCAACGCAGGTCTGGCTTCAAAATGATCAATCATTTATTTATATATCTTTCTTTCTCCATCTGGAGGAGCACAAGAAACATGAACACTAAGGTATGTACTGCTTAATGGCGGATTCTCCATCACTCTCTGATTCTCTACCTTACTCACTGTTATTATGGTCTGTGCCTGGTTTAACTACGGGAACCCCACTAGCGTAAACTCCAAAGTCCTAACTCAAACCTAAAATGAACTACACATGTCTGTCTTGCACTAATTTTGCTTGCGAATATGACAGAGTCATGTTGGCCAAATTAAACAAACGAGGACAATAAAGCAGAGTGAAATAAAGTTCAAGGTAATTTACCGTTTCCCAGCTACCATAAACTGCAATGACTGTTGTTCAATACTGAAAGTACTGTACTGTACATATTTTCTTTTCTCATTTGCATTTGTAATATAGTAGGTGACGTACTCTGATGCTTTATTGCACAGTAATAAGGGAGATGGGCCTTGGGCTTAATGTACAGTAATGTTCCCTAGAAATGAAAAAGTAATTTAACCGTTAATTATTGTGTTTTTTTCATTAAGAGTTAAATGTGACTTGCATTCAGGGTCTTTTCTTTTTTTGGTGTCCATATTTGGGTGTGTGACTTGAATTTAGGGGCAACTTAAATTCGAGTAAGAAGAAGAAGAAGAAGAAGAAGAAGAAGAAGAAGAAGAAGAAGAAGAAGAAGAAGAATTCGCACACATTCAGAGTACTCTACTGCTGTCATATGACTGTAGTGATTTATTGTAATCCTCCCTCTGTGTTAATGATTTCAGGATTTTATTGGGACTGCAATGAGGCTTTGCAATACATGATCTGACCTGGTTTGAAAGTACTTTATATCGGCACATACTTGGCAATGAATGAGTCCTAGCCTGGTGCTGTAGTATTTGCTTTTCTGTGTCTGGGGGTTGATTTTAATTGTGGTAACATGAATTAGTACCAAGGAGTATTAAAATAACAATAAAATAACAAAATAAATAGCACATGGGTTCTTGTGTCTATGGCAATTATTGCAGTTTTATCATAAAAATAATTATGCAAATCTTTTTTTTACCATTGTTTGATTTCTTTAATGCTGCAGTAGGATACTGACAAGAGTTTTCTAAGAACTGCTGTCTTTAATAAAAAGTTAGCATAAATACACTTAACATTTCCCACACAAAGCATGCAATGGAAATAGACTCATTGTGTTTGGGCACTCGAATCAGACAATACCCTACATTGCATGCAGGAGCTTATCTTAGTGTTCTTTTAATGATGGTTGTTTGGTCTATTGCTTTCTCATATGCATATATTTAGAAAGGCTATATTTATTACATTTTAATAGCCCTCAAGTGTGTTTATACCCATGTTAGCTGAGCTTTCTTAGGTACTTTCTAAAAATGTTAAAGTAATCACAGGGGTTGGATAAAATATTAGAAAAACTGGCTACAACACTGTCAATAGGTTGCTGTATGTACAAGCATCATACTGTAGCCAGAGGAACCTTGAAGTACAGCAGTCTGCATAATGCACTCACACATTCTTTAAAAAATAAAATGTGATTAGATTAGAAAATAGAGGTCCGAACCACATATTTCAATAACAGATTTCCAATACGTATTTACTAATTTCATGACAGATTTACGACACAGATTCCATCCTAATGGGTTTCCTATCCAATAAATCAATTTAAAAAATAACATCTTGTACCTTGCTTATTTCGAAGTATTTGACGTGAATAATTTAAAGCAAGTGCAAACAGGATAATGTTGGCTTGCTGTGAGTAACTGTGTTTTTCTTATTTACAAAGCAACCTTATCCACCTTATCAATAATGTTGTTTAAATAATTGCAAACCCTTCTTATCTGCCTGGTAACTTCAAGTTGCTCTTGACCATTCCAGTTTCCTTTTATAAGCTGACTACAGAAATACAGTCAACTCACAGTAACTTGTAGTACTTTTTTCATTTCATTTAACCTTTATTTTACCAGATAAGAAGCTTGAGAACAAATTCTCATTTACAGCAATGATCTGGTCAAGAGGCAAACATCACAGCAGTACAGAGGAAACAAATACAACATAGAAAAAATAAATAAATACATAAATAACACATTAACAAATACATAGACATGCATCTGACAATAGTGAATTCAGATTCTGATTAAAAACATCCTCCGAAACAAAACTCTGTAGTTTTAATTTGATTTAAAATTCATTCCAGTCATGAGCAGCCGCAAACTGAAATGAATTACGTCCAAAAACAGTGGACACTCTGGGAAGAGTCAATCTAATAAATAAATCTGATCTTAAATTGTAAACTGAAGCAGAGAACTGTAATAGGTTGTGCAGATATTTCTGGGTTCTCCCAGTCAGGATTCTATAAACTAACCTAAGCCAATGATCCAGTCGCCTAGTGTGCAATGAAGGCCATTCAACCATAATGTAAAGATCCCAGTGATGCGTAAGATAAGACGCACCAGTTATAAATCTTATAGCAGAATGGTATAAAGCATCAAGTTTCCCCAAAGCAGCTTTTGAGGCCATTTTGTAGACAACATCACCATAATCCAGTATTGGAAGAACAGACATCTGGACTAGAGTATACCTAGCGGAACGTGTAAAACGTGATTCTTTCAATTCGAAGACGACCACCAACCAATACTTTTGGAATATGCGTGCCACAGGTCAGTTATTCGCTGAGCATTTTATATCAAAACTGCCAGTAGGCCCCTCCGTGGAGTGACGTATTCGGGCCCTCCTCACCGAGGTAATAAATAGTCACTACACGGAGAACTCGTTCTCTTTTGCATCGAACCCGTGAATACGAGTGATTCGACCTTGCAAGATTTGGTGGTCGTCTTCTCTTTTAGGGAACCAGGGTTACATCTGTTATAATCGTTTATTGCGAACGACGAAACCAATTCTAGATTTGACAGGTTGTTCCCCCAGTATCTTATTTGGGGGTCATATGGGTTAAACCAGTGGCACACATTATCTGCAGCTACATAAAGGGCAGTGCAGTATACAGAAATGATGTTTCCCATCTGCTGTCTGCACACGCTTTACAATGAAGTATAGTAGGTCATGGATTTAATTGTCACATAGGTAAATTAGGTCACATATGGCGCAGGAATTTTTGGAAACCTTGTCCTCCTGTAATACTTGGTCCAATTCTCAGCTTTTGACATTCTCGCAATAGGAGGAGATTCAATATGGATATCATTTTGTACACTTACAGTGCAAGGTATGGGTATCAGTGAAACGGGTCACAAATAAGGTCATCCTTGGTGTTCACTTTTTTTAAGTAGGAGTGTAACAGGGGCTTCGATCTGGATTCCGTTTTGTACAAATAAGAAGCAAGTCATGATGCCCGCCACCTTTCACTAGGCATACCAGGGCCAGCAGGCAGAGAATTACAAAATACAAACATACATTTTATATATATATATATATATATATATATATATATATATATATATATATATATATATACACAGTATGTACAGTCTCTCCCTCATGTTAAACCATGTATATTTGAAACATGTTTTACATTTAGTGTGAATCCATTCCAAGAATCTGGAGCCTTAAGAGCAAAATCATTCCACCTCTGCATTCCGACCCTATATATCAAACTGTACCCAGTCTAGATGCAGTATTAAGCCAGTCAGGAATCCAAACAACAGATTTCCCGTGAATTCAAATATGAAATGGCTCCGGTGAAAATCTCTATGATTGGATAAACAAAACCCATTTAGTTTCTGGTAGTTCATCAGTTAAGATCCCTTCATCAACACTAAATCAGCACAGTATAAACCTCTAAGATTGTTGTAAATTACACCTGACATGTGTAGGTCACCCCAGGCACAGAAGTTCACCATAGTCATGCTCTAGTCACAATATTTATAAACTGCAAATTAACACACCATATTTTCAACAACCAGAGCCAGGAGAGATGCACTTTATCAATGGCTTACCCCTTACCCACTCCCAACAGAATAACAACCTTACTGTTGTTACATCAGACCACAGAACTTGGACTCATGTCTTTTTTTTATTAATAAAGTATTGTTACATATTGATTAAACGGTTATAGACTCTTGTTAACAGAAAGCCCTAAATACACTGTAGAAAAGTCTGGTGTTTCACTGTGTTGAGTTTTTTTTTTTTTTTTTTTTTTGTATTTTTGTATTTTTACTGTAAAAAAAAAACCCTCTAAAAATAATACAATAATATAAATGCTCCTATCTGCACTTGACAAAAAATGGGGGGAAAATAAAATGATCAAGATAATACAATTTGAAGGAGGCCAACAGTATGTTTTTTTCTGGTTTTCTGATTTTCTAAAATGTAACTTTTTAACGTTTTAATAATTCCATATTCCTCTCTGTGCGTGTGTTATGGGTCTCTGCAAAGTTTGTATGGATGTAGCTAAAACTGCATAAATTCCTGACAACCAGTCACTGTTTTAGACCAGTGTATTGTCTTTAACATAAATACAATTCGTTTTTCATCAGAAGGCTAAAATATACATTTAAGAATGATTCATTTCCATTTGCGCTATTTTTTTTCCATTAAAGCAATTGTTTTTAAGGATGTTGTATTCCGTTTCTAAAATTCAAATCATGTAATTACTTGGTAGTTTGTTTTAATTGGCATTTCATTAAAAATAGTAATGCAAAATGCTATGTATAATCCGTATATGTATGGATAAATAAATAGCGAATAAATACGTTTACATACAAGATAGGAAAACTTGAAGAGCTAAACATTAAACTAACAATTTGCTGTATATATACACTTGTTAAGAAACATATACAGTACGTCAATCATTGGCTTATGTTAGCTACTGTACTGTAGGTAAATTCAAACAATTAAAGAAACGGTACATTTAAAATAAATTCGGAGTTATTTACACATACGGCATTTATACCACAGTTCAATCATACGCTGCTGGTTTGATTCCATTGCAAACTTTTTAAGACATTTTGAATAAATTGTAATATATCTCTTGGAATATCTTCAAACAAAACTTAAAATGGTAAATTACATTGACTTGTGGTCTGCATACTCTTCTTTAAAATAGCTTTCTTACCTGAGGGGTTTGATCCTTAATTCTGAGGTGCAGCAGAGCTTGGTTGCCAAGGAATAGCATAGTCCCTCAAAATCTTATGTAACAAACCCAATGTGTTCACAAGGCAAATGGTATTCCAGCGTAAGAGTACCGGTGTCAAGGGAAGTCAGTCCGAAACACTTGCCTGATGGCTTATACAGAACTCTCGAGGCTGGAGGTGTGAACTTCAGTAGCTCACTCACAGCATTGTAGCAACGTGGACGAGAAAAGTGAGGGGACAGCACCGCACAGGGGCAGACAGGCAGAAATATTCAGATTTGGAGCGCATTTTTCAATTAGTAAATTACTATTTAGTAAGTATAGTATATTTTTTATAATTAGCATTATATACGGACACAAATATAAGAATATAATTTATATAGCCTCCTCAGCCCCTGTATCCATTTACTTGGATGTTTGGATTTTCGGTATAAATCATAAACTGTAGGTTTTTACGAGCTGGAACCCAGAATGCATTTAAAAGCCCCGGTGGCATCTTTTGGTGAAACATTTTTAATTGGAGGAAAGATGACTGCATCCAGCTCACTCGTGGAAAATCGAAAGAGTAAAGGTAAGATTTTATTTTAATTGTTTTAATTAAACATTACCGATTAATTTTGTAAGAGATTTAAATTAATTATGGCTGGAACATAAATGAATCGTTTATTATTAGTTTTGATTCTTCTGACAGTTATATATACATATTTTTTTTTAAACTGCCCATCAAAATGGATATTAGATACAGGGAAGCTCTATGGTTTTTATTTTCACTTTGGCAATGTTTGATCTAATATCATATTGAAAGTGAATTCAGAGATGGATGGTGATATTCAGAGTGGAATCTTTTACTTTCAAAAACTTTTTTTTTTCTGAACAAACGATCATATTGTCTTTGTAGTTTCATTTCTACACAACAAGTATAGTTATTACATTACACAGTAGCAATTCAATAATAACACATTCCGAGATTCTATTTTATTGCTGATTACTGTTCCAATTCTAGTCCCTTTTCTGCCTTAGAAACTGTATCTTCTCTGTTTGATTTCGGCTTTCCATCTCGCTCTGTGTCTATCTCTATGCTATCTTCCAGTGTCCTATCTGCAAACCAGGCCCTTCCTGTATGAAAACATTACTTATCTCAATATTTCTATTTATTAAATGGTTATTTCATGGAATCATTTTTTTTTCTCTTCAAAATACTACATTTCTTACCATTTAATATGATATGGTATTTGCTCTGTATATATTTTTTTCAATTGCAGTTTCTGCTTGGATCATTAGTGTGCTGTGATTAATAGATACTAGAATTTTTTTTCAGCCACTTTCTACTATTAAACTATTACTATTGAAGGGGATGAAATGTGTTAAATGTCTTCATTTTTTGCAATCTTTTGATTGTGTGCAATACATGAAGCCCACTAATCAGCTTTTCTGAGTTTTGTTTAGAAGCTGCCCTAAGTGCAGAAACAGGAATTTCCTTCTGAAGTAGTTATGTATGGTAAATAGTAATCCATATAGGCAAACCCTTTAAGTTTCTCTGAATAGTTGTATTCCCAAATTCCCCCTTTAACATGCTGTAAGCTGATGGGTATCGCTTAAAACGGAAAGGAACCTGTTAAACTACTTAATTGTGTGGTGACATTAAGCTGTTATAAAACCTGGATCTGGGTTCTGTTGCAAACCATAAAATAAGTGAAATTCATAAAAAAAGCTATTAAAATGACATTTAGCTATTAAAATGACATTTAAAGCTACTTACTGTATATCTTTAAGCAGTCAAAAATAAGTTATTATGATTCTTTATAAGGACTCAAAAAGCCAGCTATAACAAGGACTCCATGTCCATATCAAACAACTGTATTCTTGCAGTCACCTTTTAAAACTAATCTCAATATATATATATATATATATATATATATATATATATATATATATATATATATATATATATATATATATATATATACAGGGTGTCCCATAAGGCAGGCATCTTAGGCATGTCCAGGACTTGTGGTTCAGAGCAGAATTTGATGTTGTATTTTTTAAGCCGCAATACATGTGTTACAAAGCATCACAGGACCAGTGAAATGGAAATAAACAGTGTTTGTTTGCAGTTGTGCATTCTTACTGTGAGGTTTACAGGGCCTTTGGGGATGGTTTACTTACCGTGAGGTTTACAGGGCCTTTGGGGATGTTTTACTTACCGTGAGGTTTACAGGGCCTTTGGGGATGATTTACTTACCATGAGGTTTACAAAGCCTTTGGGGATAGTTTACTTACTGTGAGGTTTACAGAGCCTTTGGGGATGGTTTACTTACTGTGAGGTTTACAGGGCCTTTGGGGATGGTTTATTTACCGTGAGGTTTACAGGGCCTTTGGGGATGTTTTACTTACCGTGAGGTTTACAGGGCCTTTGGGGATGATTTACTTACCATGAGGTTTACAAAGCCTTTGGGGATAGTTTACTTACTGTGAGGTTTACAGGGCCTTTGGGGATGGTTTACTTACTGTGAGGTTTACAGGGCCTTTGGGGATGGTTTATTTACCGTGAGGTTTACAGGGCCTTTGGGGATGTTTTACTTACCGTGAGGTTTACAGGGACTTTGGGGATGTTTTACTTACCGTGAGGTTTACAGGGCCTTTGGGGATGGTTTACTTACCGTGAGGTTTACAGGGCATTTGGGGTGGTTTACTTACCGTGAGGTTTACAGGGCCTTTGGGGATGGTTTACTTACCATGAGGTTTACACGTTTACTTTTGTATTGACCGATTCAGTTAAACCACCAGCAAAAGGTGTAAGTAATCAGACCTAGCAAATGCATTTTAAAAGGCTTGATCTCAGACTGAAGAGCCTCGGCAAGTGCAAGGAAGGGTTTCCGAAAATCCTATTATAAAGCAGATTCATTGATTGAGCACCATTGTAGAGCAGAAGTATATGAAAGTACACTGAATTTTCCTCTTTCCCTTATTTACACCCTATCCACACTACCTCAGCACACATTCAAACCATGTGCTTGCCATTCATGCAGTCATAATCACATTTTCAAAAGGATGTTGATTGCATATTATATAGGTAATGTTAGTTGTGTTGAAAATTCCCTATCTTTTTCAGTTAGAGGTAGCAAACAAAATATAGTAGGCCTAATTTCTAATTTACTACATGGGTCTCATCATCTCAATTGTGCAGTTTTGAAGGAAACACATATTTAATTTTAAAACAAGATATCTGGTACTACTCTAGGTTTTAAAAAGTTCTCTGTTTCCTTGTCTTACACTTGTCATTTCACCTCAGCTGTATATTCTGGATAAAAGCATTTTACTGGCATGTCAGTCAGCTGGGGACACAACTGGTTTGTTAATGACATGAAAAAAGACGTTAAGAGGGTGGGAACAATTTCATTCTGCAGGTGAAATGACTAAGGAAATGCATCATTACTCATAGCTGAAAAGGACTTTTAACTTTGATACCAAAGCCGTTTCTCATGGTATGTTTAGATGCTATGATGCAGATTGTTTTATTGACCGCCATTTATTTCCTGAAGAATAAACTTTTTGTTTTTGTTTCTCAGCACATTGTCATATAATACAAGTTGAGCTGAGTGTAAGTTGGATAAAATAAACTCTATAAATGTATTTGTGTAAGTTGGATAAGAGCAATTCTATAAATGTATTTGTGTAAGTTGGATAAGAGCAATTCTATAAATGTATTTCTTATAATTTTACAGGCAATAAACCAGCAGTGTGTCATAGCACCGAAACATGACAGTATCTATTCGACAATGTGTAGAACTCCATACACATAAACATGATTTAAACAAGTCATGTTATTCCTTATGAAACATATACTGCATATATTATTATGTAGGTACTTTGGGGTGTATATTTTTAAGGTTCTTTTTATAGTACTGTTTCATGGGAAATGGGAACTCAGTTTCATTAATATTTAAGCTTCAAGGATGGAAAACCTTTGGGAAACCTTAATGGCATGCAATGATCTGAGCAAATTTAGAGCGAAATTTAAGCCAAATAAAAAAACACATCATTGTATTGTAAATTTGGTTTATCCCACTAGTTAACTCGTGTTACTCTGGATACATCAGAGGCACAGCTACAGACCTCTTTGCCCTCCTCACAGCTGAGAAATATTCCACAGACTAGAACCAGCAGATGGTGCAAATTAACTCTATACGTTACTTAAAGCTGTAACCAATTTGTAAAGGATCATTACACTACATACAAATGAGTAATTTGCTGTACCAGTACATAAATAACATATTTTTTGCTAAAATGTGCCTACTTTCCTTTTACCTAATCTAAAGTGTCCTGTTGTCCTACGATCTTCAGTAGTACTAGACACCAGCCCTGTCACAATGATAAAGAAGGTTGTGATAAGGTTTTTGGACATTTTCATAATTGGACAGCCTTGTTAATATTTATAGTTTTTATTAGGAACAAAAGTGACAAATATTTATTTCTTTAGTTTTGTAATCATAAATAAATATACTGGTGCTTTATGCTACTCTTCAGTGCTTGCTTGGGCAATTAAAAGACCACATTTGAAACCCAGTCAAAAAGAACTAAGGCAAAGAATCCAGTTTTGTGTAGTAGAACGGAGTGCATTTCTACACATCCTGTCCCAGACAAAGGTAGAATGTGCCTCTGGTTTGTAGCGGCTACTCAGACTTCACTGCACGGTGCTTCACCTTCACAGTGGCCTTCAGTTCACAATGTAACACTAATATGCTTCCCTGCCTCACCTCCTTACAGCCCAGAAGCTGGAACAGTAAGTATGGAACAAACTGACCTAAGTGGAAACAACAGAGAATTATGCAGAACACACATAACAGGGTATTTAACAGGTTAGAGTTTAAAAAAAAAAAAAAAAAAAGAACATGTGGAGAAAATATCCCTTTATGCTGACACAATAAACACATGCAGAACAAAAAACACATGCAGAACAAAAACACATGCAGAACTATAAACACATGATTCAAAGCATTCACATGCAAGAGTAGAATACCTGGCTCAGGCCACTGTTTTGTATTAAGGTATAGTACTGAAATTATGATCATTATGTTTCTGTGTAAACATCTATAGATGTGAATGGCACATACAGTTTATATTTTTTGTCCTTGGGAACTGGTGGGTGTTTGTCTTTACAAATTTAAATCCCACTTGCTATCTCATTTCTTTCATGTCTTGGCTATTTTCTCTTGTTTATTCTTCAGTTTACTCCCTTTGTTCAAGTGTTCTGTTTCATATACTAGTCTTAGTCAACAAATAGACAGCACTCTCACATAATGCTGTGTTGTAAAAACATTATGCAAACAGAAATGAAAAACCTGGCACTTCAAAAAAGGCAGTTGGGAATCAAGACTGACCGCACTAAATTTAAGCTGACTTAATGAAGGAACATTCCAGATAAACCTTGGTTACTGTAGAAAAAACAATGATTAAACAATGATGACACATACTGTACTCCAAAGGAAACCCAATGAAACATTTGCTCATAAAATGTAATTACTGCATTATGCCTGATTATTAGGGGCTAAATAAATCATTTCGGAATAATAAATAAATCATTTCATTTTCGGAAACAGTATATTCCTAATAAAATATACTGTATATATTATTTAAATATATTATTTAATAGTGTAGGCCTGCTTACTATAGGGTTGGTCAAGTGTTGGAGAAAATAGAGGACCCCGAGTGGATAAACACCCGACTTACTCGAGATTGCACACAATCAGCCACGAAGAAAGCTATCACAATTATGCAGTGTTCCCTTTCAATTTGAATACGACCACCGACCAATACTTTTGGGATATGCCTGCCGTAGGTAGGTATTCGCTGAGCATTTTATGTCAGAGCTGCCGATAGGCCCCTCCATGGAGTGACGTCCTCGGTCCCATCTGCTGAGGGAATAAGTAGTCGCTCTGCGGAGCTCACTTCCTCTGCCTCCCACTTACGGTAAGGTACGCTTCTGTGTCACTAACCCGAGTGTGTTTTTGAAAGAGCTCCTCTGAGTCAACTTTAGTTCCCTTGCATTCGCATCAGCAGCTCCATTTGAGTGTCTTCTTTCTTTCTTCTTCACAGTCTGCTTTGCTTGTGTCGCAGGTCGTCTTTTCTACGGCTGTCTGTCATATGAGAGTGACTGCCTTTGCTATATTGGTGTGTGCGTGTGTTGTCTTTCAACCTACACCTTCAGGGAGAACACCATTCCTCCGCCGGGGCTCGGCTTGCCGCCCCCTCCGTTGAGCGACTCTGTCGACTGTCGTTCGCGCAGCTTGAGCAAAATAAATAATAGTGCTGTTGTTGTGCGTCCACCTGTATGTTGACCCTCTCGCGCAACCCTGCTTTGCCTGTGTCTGTGCTTGAGTTTTTGCTGCACTGCAAAGAAAATAAATAAATAAATAAACAGCCAGTCAGCCATGTGGTCCTCCACCGGGCCATCAAAAAAAAAAAAAAAGTGTGTTCTCCTTTTTTTATCTTTACTTCCCGAGCTCTCGCCAGCCGCGGCTTCGGCCTGCGTGTCTCCCCTGGTACATGCTGCACGCTGACCAGGTGGCTGATTACACACGGTTAGGGTAGGCACTGCTGCATTAGCTGCCCCCCCCGGTGCTTCGGTACGTCGGTGCACATAGCACCTCAGTGCACGCGGTGCGCACGGTACTTTGGTCCCGTTGGGCTGAGTGCGCATAGCGCCTCGGTGCTTGTTGCACGCGGTGCTCGGTGCAGTCGGTGCGCATGGTACTTGGTGCACACTCCAAATACACAATCTCTTAGCTCTGCTTTGCAAATTTGTCTTTTGATTGACAGAAATTGACTTAGGTCTGGGCCCCCCCAAAGGCCCAGACCTACCTCTTGTCGGGTAAAATGGATGGGTACCAGAATCCATACCAGTCAAACCATGCACCTGTGGCTTAAAAAGCGCAGCCTTATTGTTAGTCAAGGCTGACTCATAATCAAACTTATTTTTTGATAAGCTGGAAGATGGCTTTCCTCAACTGTTGTTCATATCTGTAGGGATGCTAGACACACGTTATTATGGCACTAATTACACCATTACTACAGTACTGTTGGTAATAGACCACATAATGTAGATATTCATAGTTTTACATAGTCTTTGTGTCTCTATGACTATGCTAATCTATGGCTACTTACCTTGCTAATTGGAGACTGTAAAATGTTTATTTGTTATTTCCTCATTCAAAAGTTAGATAATACGGTAAGTCATTAAATCATCCCAATTGGCTAATGCAGGGTCACATGATCTAAAGTAGTTTGTGTTGAGAAAGTATTTTAATAAACAATCTTTTAATAAACAAAATGATGGTCCATGCCAAAGCATCACAGTATTTTTCTGGATGAGTATTGTTTTAATAAGTTAAATAAGAGTTTAATAAGCGATATTTACTGCAGTTTTCACCTTTAATGTCTGTCACCTCTTCATCCCTCACGTCACTTCTACTTGTGCCAGTGAATTTCTCAATACCTCATTACCTGTATATACAGTACACATGTCTATAAAGACCACTTTTAGATGGATACAGGAATATCAGGCTGGTTAAATAAAACAGGGTTATCCTTGGCGATTAAGAAATTATAGGAAAAAAAAAAGACTGCATAAGCCAGTATAAAAGCATGACACTTTAAAGATGTAGGCATGTTGTGTTTGTTTTCTTGAGAAAACAAGCAGAACCAATTGTTTTAAAAAGATAAGCCAGTCTTAAAGTACACTTAAATGTATTATTTAGTTTCCTTATATTACAACTTAGGAACTTCTATTTTTACGCTTTTCTGGCAATTTAGTGCGAAGTCAGTAAGCTGTTTATTTGAAACATACTGGAAATGTTAACTTAAAAAATTGGAAGCTCACAATCTGTCACAGCTTTCTATTCATTAGGGTCTGGTTTATTCATTACTTGTTTTGTGAGGTATTGTGGCACTTTTCATAAACAAGATATTATTATATTTTTTGTAACAGTGACCGGGAGCTGGGCTCCACCCAAATAAAATACAGGTATTCAAAATAAACCAGCAAGGCAGATTTCATTATTTTAGAGGGTTCTAAAACAAAGAGCAAAAGGCCTCATTTACAGCCTTTCCATACACTGTTATTGTAAATCTTATTCTGTTTTGTGCTGTTCAGCTTTCTGTTCCCTATAAACCTTTTATTCCTGCCCCCCCCTAAGAAACGTTTATAACTAGTTTGGGACATAGGCCTGCCCCTACACTCATTACGTCTTCTACAAACCAATCAGATTATAAATAAACCCGAAATGTACCCCTCCTTATGCACAATCATCGTTGAAAATATTACTATTCTCAAATTCTGTCTTAGGGGTCTGTCCTGAACTGCTGAAATATCTTTCCCATCTGAATTTCCGTTTGCCAACACTGATCTGCATTGGGGACCCATAACAAAACTAGTATAATATTTTCCAATATCTGCCGCTTACACTGACAACATCATCAAAGGATGCCCATTTTGCCATGGGAAAGATGGTGGTCATCATGACCTACTTTCATTTAAAGGATTTCCTTGAAAATGAATAGTAACCAAGTTTGTAGCTTGTATTTCTACACATTTCAATAATCAAAATGTTGGCTCTGCTTGTAGTTTGAGAAAGATGAAAACAGCAGATGGGCCTATTTAGGCTGTTCCGATCAGTTTCACAGATTTCAAGGAGAACTTGTGCCAAGTTGGAAACTAAATACTGAAGCCAAAACTACTGGGTCAAATGTACGCAACACTGTTTTTTCTTTTCTATTACAATGTACTGTAGAGTCACAGTTCATGCATTAAATAGATACAAATGGTACAAACTTTGCAATGAAGCAAAAGCTAAGTAAATCTGGACCCTGTTACCTGCAGCATACTGCACACTCCTTACACAGGATTATTTATTTCTTAGTAGACGCCCTTATCCAGGGCGACTTATAATTGTTACAACATATCACTTTATTTCACATTATACAGATATCACATTATTTTTACATACAATTACCCATTTATACAGTTGGGTTTTTACTGGAGCAATCTAGGTAAAGTACCTTGCTCAAGGGTACAACAGCAGTGTCCCCCACTGGGGATTGAACTCACAACCCTCCGGTCAAGAGTCCAGAGCCCTAACCACTACTCCACACTGCTAGAATACCCTGCTTTACCATCACTGAGCTTTAACTCATGATTTAGGTTTTTTCCAATCATGTTTGTGAGCAAAATAAACTTTGAAATTCATTAAACTGTTCTTAAAGAAGCCAACAACAGATTAAAACAGTTCTGTGAATCTAAAACTGTTTGATTCACAAGTTAAAACTTTGCAAATATGGCCCACAGTGTGCCGTGTAGATGACCAATCAAATGAACTGTTCTGCATGATTTAGGCTTCATCAGTCCCTGTTAAAAAAGAGCAATAATACATTTACCCAGGGGCTTAAGAGATTGTGAATTTAATTAATTGCAATCAATGTGTTTATTTTCTTAACTGCAAATGCCTTATATATGTTAATTGACCAGCTACTGTAGTTTAGAATACATTCAGTTGCTTAAGGGCATCTGTATCATTTACACTGAAGTTTAAAATATACCATTATAGTGATGAAAAGATTCAGTCTATCAGTGCATTGAGAGACCTTGCTTGAAATACCATCTCATGATACATGATCAAAAGAAGAACATACAGTAGCTACTTGCTACTAAATTATTTATCAACATATTCTGTAAAAATAGCACAGGACTATCCCATGTTTGGTGTTTCATTACATCTCTATAGCATGATTACTCTGACACAGCATTTCCAGCTACAAAATTAATTTTGTCAGACAGTGCACTTTGGTATACAGTATAGTATGTGTGCAGGAGGGAATGGAAATCTGTGGTTTAAATATAGCAACTATTTTAGGATAGCAGGTATCATAGAATTACAGTACTATCAGATTGTTGCACAGTTAAATATGTTTAAAAAATCTTAACATTAGGTTCTAGTTGTATGACACCAGGTATCAGTATGACCCAGAGAAACGCAAAAAGACCAGTGTATGGTAGTTATTTTCTTTTGAACGACTGAAAGAAACACTCCAGGGGCGATAGTTAATAGTAATTGCAAGCCCTACTCTGAACAGTTTTCAAGGTACAGCTTTAATGCTAGCGTTTTCAATGACTGGCTTCATTCTTTCCTGTTTTTCCCTTTCTTGCTATTCTAGGGGAAGATGCCTGCTTGCTGAGACTGTTCTCAGAGAAATCTCTTTGTTCCTGCACTGAATATATTAACAGGTACTCACAGTCTATTTATTTTATTTTTTTTATCACTCACATAACTATGAAATAGTACAAGAGCACTCGCAGTGCGCATACTGTTTTTTTTTTTTAATGCTTTCTTGTATAATGTAACTTTTGAATAGCTTGATGGTTTAATTTGAAAATGTATTTGCTATATGCCTTCACAATGGTGGAGGAACAAAACACACACATTGCAGATTATTATAACAAGGTGTTCCCCTAAAACTATTAATTGATCTATGAGCATGATCATTTGCGAGAGCTCATTGCTGTGATTTGTCCTTTAAGTTGCCCTGCCAGTCGGATCTTGTCAATACAAATGAGAGGCCACCAAGGAACACTGTGCTTTTAGGGAATGCTGGGCTGTTTCTGGGAGATGTAAAACCAAGGACTTGCATGGAGAAAACTTACAAATCCCAGGAAAATCATGATTTCCTAACCTATATTATTTGAAAGCAGATTTTTTTTTTTTTATCATTTTGATTCCAGATTATCTAACATATTATTTGAATCTACTCATCTGAAACCCAGCTTTTTTTTCACTCTCTTATTTTTTTGTATTGAATTCTCATAACCAATGCAGGTTAAAACATAATCCAATCATATTTACCAGCTAAGTCTCAGATGCACAATATTCCATATTAATACAGAAGATACGTGGCTACACAACATAAAAGGACTACAGACAACTTGAAATGATGCTGTTTGGGTGTGATTCTATTTACTATAGCATAATGTGAACCAGGTAAGTTAAGATAAAGTTGATACTTGCACAAGAACAAATAGCAACCCAATTACAAGTGTCCAAATTGATCCAACAGTTCATATAAACACTAGTTCTACTTTTTTATGCTTTATATAAATAAGTGTCTAGGTTTACCATTGTCCCTAAGTTTAATGATGTTTGCATATTTTATTGCAGGGTTTGTGAACGTAACCTAAAAGACCTGTCTTCAAGGTAAGAGAAAAAAAAGGAAATGCTGTTATTGTCCATGTCACCATGTAGGAAGAAGACTGCTTTGGGTTCAGTTGGGTGTATGGTATTCAAATGTGAGACACTATCAGTGATCAGCCCTATCATTCATAAATTAAGCATTATTATAAACCTGCTTGGAAAAATCCTGCTTTCTGATTGATAAGCTGCGTTCTGTCAGCCATACGTTAATCTCACACAACCTCTCAATGCAGACGCATCACCAAAAGCTTTGAATTTAAATTAATACGCCATCATTCTATAACGTTTAATATCTGTAAATTATCATACAAAACTGGCTTCAAGAAAAAGGTAAACCTGTTACCTTTCATGTACTTTCTCAGGAAGAATTGAACAGTCTCCTTAGGGAATTGTATGCTTCCGTAAGTCTGTGAGCCAGTATCAATCACTTTTTGAATGATCCACCGTACAGCAGAAAACTTAGCAAATGATGCTGCATTTAACACAGCTAACAATGTATTCGTAGCAGTAATAAAAAAAAAAAAAAACTGAGATGAAGTGGAAATGACAAAGCAGCACACTATCCCCAAATAACACCTGGAGAAGCTAAAAAAAAATCATGTTATCAGACCTATTTATGTAATTTACAAAGTTATATATGGCTATTCATGAATTAGTATAATAGGTTAATGTAATCGATATACAGAAATATACTTCAACTTTTAATAAATACATGCTATATTTACAATTAAACATATGTTAAATATACAAATAAACATGTTTAAACAAAGTTTGTTTACATTACACTGGAACTATTTTTTTGTGCGTAGTGATCAGCTTAGTTTCACATCAGGCCTTATAACACCCTAAGTGTGCGGTTCATGTTAACCCACCCACTGTCGTACCTTAATGCTTCATGAAAGAACTCTCATACCAGTCTGAGATGGGTAATATGTTTCTGTAAGTTGTTGGTCTGGATATGAGTCAGCAGCATATTGCTACAGCACCATCATAATCATACATAATCAGCTCTATAGTGACAGAAAGCCTGGCATTTGGTTTTTGATGGCAGTGGCTGCATTATTTATTCTACCTGCCTGTTTACAGCTTTAAATGCTGTTGGATCCCTTTTGGCCTCTGAAATATTTGTTTCATTATTTGCCTTTCGTCCAGAACTAATCAAGCTAAAAATACTTAAGTCTTGTTTTCTAGTGCTTTATAAACATTGCCATCAGTGAAAAAGCATTTTAGGCTCACAGCATTTATTTCTTTTTGAATCAGTGCTGAGCCAAAGTCTATCTATCCTTTGTTTAAACGTCTGGGAACAGTACTGGATTTAGGTCTCTTCTTGAATGTTGATGCAGAGGAATCATCAGAACTAAGCCAACAGATCATACAGCTTTCCAGGATTCTGTGTTTTCAGGGGCCCGGAGGCTGATAGGGCTTGCCTCCACTCCACAGGAAAGGCTCTCTCGGTTGAGTCTGGGCCCATCCTTTTCTCTGGAACGAGCCTCCAATCCTAAGTTGCCAAAACACCACTTCCTCTAATAATAGAAATCAAAGTGAATGTCCACCATGCAAATGTTTCATTCAAAGTGCTGGCTACCTGCTGCTTTTAGGAAACCCCCAACTGCATTATTTAAATTTCCTGGAATTGGATACATTCATACATTGATATTTTTATTTCAACTCATAGTAACCCCAAGCAAGGCTTTGATTTATATGATTTATGTTATATTTAAAGGGAGGAAAATAGAATGTAGAATCTGTAATTTTTCATAGACGTGTATAACAGTGCAGTGTATAATGTATCATTGCATATCCCAGGAGTACATTAAGGCAGTAATTCACTCTGAAGCTTCACAAACATGGATTGTCATACTTATTTTATGTTATTTCATTTAGGGATTATCTCTGCACCGGTAAGCATCAAAGTCCCTATGTGGACCTCTGGATTCTGTGCTGCTCTTGAGGCGAAGGAAAAACTACTGAGAATTATTAACGTGAGGTTTATGTGTGGAGAGAATGGATATGTGTGATATGAATACCGTGACATACAAAAATGAAACTGCTGTAACACTTCCAATATGGTGTAGGGCCATCTTGTGCAGCCAGGGTTGAACTGAGTTCATAAAGTGTTACAGTTGTTCTATAGTGATATGTGACCATTCATCGGTGATTGCTGTCTCTAATTCCTCAAGGGAAGTTGGGGTTGGAAGTCTGTTCTAGTTTTCTGCATCTTGTTTTACTCACAGTATATAAGTATGTAAGTGATTAAGTAACTTTTATAGTTCTGCCAACACTAAATACACATGGTGGACTTCTCTCTCTCCCAAATATTTTCAAAATAAAACATTTTCAACAGGATTGTATGTTGTTTTTTTTTTAATATATAAGTAACAAGGAATGTTTGCAAGAAACAGTGTAGTACAGTACTCGGTATTTTAAGCTAATCCCATTGCTTTGATGTAGTTTATACAGGAATCACTAGATGGCATACTATACTCATGTGCATCTCACAAATAGAGTGTAGAAAGTTGGTACGCACTGAGTCTCTTGCACTGCTGTAGCTTATTTTTTACATTTGGAAAGGACAAAAAATTACAATGCTAAAGGCTGAAGCACAGATTTGAACGTGAAATACATTATCACATGTACGAGTCAACTTCATATTTATTTGTTGTTTTTTTTTGTAAATTTGCTGTATCCTGATTTACTGAAAGCTGAAGTCGGATAGTTTTCGGATGTGTAAAAGAAAATGCAATCTGTGACATCAGTTTCCATCTTGTGTGACTGTATCTTGTTTTTCTGGGATTCGATCTCGCTGTAAAGATGCAGCAGCTTTGCGAATGCTGTTGACGTATATCAGGATCGACACTGAGAGATGAGGTCAATGAGCTCCCTTAAGAGAAGTAAAAAAAACATCACTGTTTTGAAATTGGGTCTTGCATAAAGTGAGTCATAGCTTTTCTTTTAACACATAGTAGCACTGCCCATGGGAGAATGTTTGGGATTTTTTCCCCCCATTTTAAACATTTTGGTTGGCTAATGTTTATTCTAATATAGTGATAACACACTTGATAAAATAATGGTATACAAATTGCCCTCCATCTGACTTACACATCAGAAAGCTGTGAAAGGTGGAAAATAGTGAATTTGTGAAGCAAAAAGAACCAGAGAAAAGCAATACTAAAACACTTTTGATATTTGTAATGAACCACTGCTTTAGATTGCGTAGAATTGAGACAGTACTTCAAATAAACTGGAGAACAGCTGCTCTACAGCCCTTGTCTGTTAGGTGCTGTTGTAACTAGTTGCTATTCATGTGACTATTATGCATGGTGACTCACCACTGCAATATCACCACTGCAGTATATTGATGCTTCTGGAAATCTTTGCCTTATTATAATTACTCTATTTATTTAAAATGGATATGCTCAGTAAATGTACAGAAGTTCTACACTATAGCTAAAAAAATACTGTACAGGAGTCATTGAAATATAAATGTTCATATTTGCTGCTGCTTATATTCATTTTTTTTGTTTCATGTACAATATACTTTTTCCTGTTTTAGTAGTGTATGACATGGTGGCAAGCTGGATTCAAGATCGTCGATACCTGAAAGTACGCTGGTTAAATCTAAACATATTAGTTGTCAATATGGTCTGCTTCCTGATAAATGCACAAAAGGCTAAACCATGGAATAATATTGCAAACAGACAGTTGACAGACTATGGTGGTAAACAGCTTGCTCAACATTGCAGACTTCTGTTGTGACTCCTTGTTTTTTCTCTGTTTTGTAGGTTCCTCTGTAAAATGAAGAGCATCCCTTTCCCAGACTCCATCAGTGCTTCACAGCATCTTTGACTGTTTATTTCAGCATTGATTCCCAAAGCCTTGGCCTCTCTCCTCACTTCTTTTACCTGGCTCTGTCCGGGACAAATAATGTAAGAAGATAAAGTACTTGGATTGTATACCTGGTTTATTTGGACAAAGAAAGCTAAAGAACAAACCGGAAAGGTTACATTCAGGCTTGTGATAGCACAGGTGTTAAAAGTGGGTTTGTCCACTTTTAAATATGAGTTGACAGACAACTTTCTTATGAATTCTAAAATAATAGTCAGAATCCAGGACAGCCCTGCAAATCTTTTAACAGCTTAGACACCACAGGGACGTGTCCCAGACACTGCATGTTTACATCTAACTGTGAGAAAGTACTGTCTCTTGTACATTTATTCTGACCATGACACCTAATTGAATAGTGGGACTTTTTAACTTCAGTTGCATAATAAATGAAGTATCTATCCCTCCTTGTGATTATAATCTGTCCAGCAAGTAAGTGGAAGGGTTCTGTATCCCCTTCAAGGATCTTGCCCCAATGCGTGGAGGCTGCTTTGTTTGAGTGTCTGTTCTTCAGGGTGGTTGTACACCCGTGCTGTAACTAGGCAACACAGCATGTTTGCAGATGTTGCAGCACTCATAGGAGAGCAAGGTCTAGTTGCCCTGGCCAGATACCCACAGATGAAGATTTATTCCTATATGGTTGTCTGGGAATGAGCCAGTAGTCAGTAGATGTAGTACAGTTCTCTCATTTTGACTTCATAATCAAATGTTTGTTTTTCCCTCACTTTTGTCCATAAAATTACTCAACTAATACACTACTGTTTGTTGACAGCCTGATATTGTTTAGAATGCACTGTGTCCTCAATGTGGTTTTAGGTAGGCATGTAAACCATAAAGGCAATCATAAACAACATTTTAAATGCATTGTTTTGACATACATGTTGACATAAATATTTGAGGCAGTTGGCACACTTTCTATATATATATAAAAAGGTTTCTACAAAATTTGCTTTGACTGTCTGACTGAGGGCTTTTAAGGCAGTGAATGGAATTCATTGTGCCAATGAAATGGATGTGGGTGTTTTGAGAAATAGCTGTATTGCCAGATGGCAATATCATTTTTGACAAGAGAATGGAATGGATTGACAAAACATATTTCCTCCACAGAGTGATTTGAGCAGCATTGACAACATTATTTTTTTTTTTATTTGTACAAAAGCATAGACGCACATATGTAGACAAGCTGTCTCTCACATGCCCGATTTAATTTGTAATACAAATTACATTATGAAATATATGAATATTCTTGTGCCAGTGCCCAGAAGATAACCTGGCACGTTGTATGTTTGTGCCAGCTCTGCACGAATAGGGGTGGCTTCATTCCATTTGGAGGCAGCTTTGGACAAACTGTCAGTAATTAAAGTTAAGAAAGAAAGCTAATATAATTATAAGTTAAAATCATTAAAGAAAATATACTGTATATCTTTTTTTAAGTTTTGAACATTATGTATTTTCCTTTGTGCAAAACACTGAGAGGTAGATGTACTAAAGTGTTGCTCCTATTGCAATAGTCGCCAAACAGTTGCAAATGAGTCTGAAGTCTAGGGTGAAATATACTAAACATGCGCATTGCTGTTAGCAACATTTTAGGGAATGCTTTGCAGCAGCAGTTTTTCTTTGTGGTTCAACCTAAAGCCCCTTTCACAGTGGCATGCTCTACCTGGACCTGGGTTACATGTGGGTCGGGTCCGCGATTTCACACTGCTTTTCATAAAGCAGGGTTGACCTGGGTCAACCCTCAGACGCAAGTAAACAATGTGCGTATCGATGCCCCAGAAGCAGCTTGTTACAGACGCTTCCATCCAAGCTTCTCCTGATTGAACCATCGGCCCAAATGATTAGATTAGCAAATGTTTCTTCATCCCTGCTGCAATCTATCTCAGGGCAATAACAATATGGCTAAATAGAATAAACAAACGTTCCTTGCGGAAGTGAACCTTCCACTCAGACGTGGCTGTTTTGTTGTTTTGTCTGCTGTCATGCATTTTGTCTCGCTCAACCCGGGTCAAAGCATGTGGACCCACATCCTGAGGTGGGTCGCTGGGACCTGGGTTAACCCGGGTATGACCCAGGTACGTGGTTTCACACTACCTTGGATTGTGACCCAGGTAGCCAGAACACGGGTCTGAACCTGGGAAGGAGTGCCAGTGTGAAAGGGGCTTTAGATTAATATGTAATTATGGGTGTTCCTGCATAAATTCACAAAAAGGAGTGCAAATGAGGGTTCGCAAATATTATGAGATGTACTAAAACTGCCGACAATTGCGACACTTACAATTGCATCAGTTTGTTACGAACTTTTGAAAGCATGTTTTAACCAGTCGCAACTGTTGCTGGCATTTCCCAGTCCACTTTTTGTCATGCGTTGCCAGTTGTGCTCAATGCCTTTATGAGGCGAATACCCAAGTACCTAATTTTCACTAAAGCCTGGGTGTATACTTACAAGCCTTTAAAACACTTTTCTGGTTTCCCCAACATGTTGGGAGCAATATAGACTAACCCCTCCAGCTCATTCTGAGCATCTGTATAGGACCATGATCTACTGTGTGTTAATTGTCTAGGCTACTAAGTAGGCCAAGTTAAAAATAATAATTAAAAAAATAAATAAATAAATTTACATTGAAAGTAAATTGCTCAGTAAAGTCTTCTTTTGTTTAGGGTGACTAATTGCTGATCCAGGAGACACAGCCAAAGTCTTCTGCAAATACTGCAGAATCTCAGTAAGAGCCTACCATAATCACATGCAAAAACAACTAAACATATTAACAATGCTACTTCACATACTGCCTAGAATAAAATAACAAACTGCTTCCAAGTAGCACCCGTGTTGGAGGTTAGCAACGTTTCTAGTGGCAAATCTCACCGCCATTTCCACTGTGGATTGCTTGTGTGAGATCATCAGAGACATTGTAAATGACACAAACTGCACCGATCTCAAAGACATCCACATGCACAGAACGTAGTGCACAGCAGTGATAAATTCAGTCCTGGGGCCATGCTTTTTAATTTTTTATTAAGGTTTATTTCAGGAAGAAGTAGGCAGGTTTTTGTAAAAGTAGTTGGCAGCCCTGGTCAGCTGTCCTTCATTACAAATGCTAGTTGCAAATGTGCGCTGCTGAAAGGTCACCGCTATCTCATAACAAGCGATATTTATTGGCAACACACCATAATACAGGAACACTGTACTTTATCTGGTAGTAACCCTTCTCCTTCCTTTGTTTAAAACTCAGCTGTATGTAAGCTGCCTTCAATCAATAAACTTTAGTTTAGTCACACACTCGGTATGCACATTCATTCCCATTCGCGTCAGTACACTCCATAACCTAACAGTGAATATTTTTTTACAGTTTACTGTTATTTAACTTCTTCAGATATCTTTAAATAATATGGAAACCATGTGGATTTTGCTAGCATGGTACACCAAACTGTCATTTTGAAATATCTTAAAATGAGGGTTTTAAAGATATCTCTAAATCATTTGAAGATATCTCTAAATGACTTCCTGTTCATTCTGAATAATCTGACCATATCTCGAAATAATATTTGCTTATTTTCCTGGTCTGACATCACCCCTACAGCCAGCCTGTTCACATGTGGTGTCAAGCAGTGGGATCACAGCGCCTTCTCGAATCATACCAGGGATACTGCGGGTGAAGTTTATTTTTCTTTCTTTTTTTCAAGAAGTGTTCTTTTAAAAAAAAAAAAAAATAATAATAATAATAAAAATGGACAACTGGATCTGGGGGAACCGCGACACAGAGGAGCGAGGATGGTGACTTGCATGTGGCGACTACGGGCAGGCGGGGGCATGCTGCCACCTTCAAGAGGAAGAGGAGGAGCTGCCGGCCCAGAAAAGGGGGGAGCACGAGCGTCCAGCGCCCAGAAGGGGGGAGCACGAGCGTCCAGCGCCCAGAAGGGGGGAGCACGAGCGTGCAGCGCCCAGAAGGAGCAAGTCTGTGTCTCCAGCGCGAGGGGGAGAAGCCCCGCTGTCTCCACCACCAAGGGAGACTACCTGCAGAGGAAGATTGCCTGCTGTTCCCGCCGCCACCAGCAGAGGAAGCTTGCCTACCTGCAGCTCCCACCGCAAGAGGGAGACTACCTGCAGCTCCCATCTCCACACCAGAGGGAGACTACCTGCAGCTCCCACTACCACCAGAGGGAGACTACCTGCAGCTCCCACCACCACCAGAGGGAGACTACCTGCTCCTTCCACCTCCACCATCAGAGGGAGACTACCTGCAGCTCCCACCTCCACCACCAGAGGGAGACTACCTGCAGCTCCCACCACCTACCTGCTCCTTCCACCTCCACCATCAGAGGGAGACTACCTGCAGCTCCCACCTCCACCACCAGAGGGAGACTACCTGCAGCTCCCACCACCACCAGAGGGAGACTACCTGCTGCTTCCACCTCCACCATCAGAGGGAGACTACTTGCAGCTCCCACCTCCACCACCATGGGAGGAATACCTGCCACTCCCACCCGCATCGCCTGGGGCTGCCCGTCCTGCATCGCCTGGGGCTGTCCGTCCTGCACCGCCTGGGGCTGCCGAACCTACACTGCCTGGGGCTGCCGAGCCTGCACTGCCTGGGGAGGCCTGCTCGACGTCACCTGGGGAGGCCTGCTTGCCTCCCCAGTTTTTTTCCCCCATCGATACACTTTTCTCCTGCAAAACTTTTAAATGCAGTAAATTATGGTTGGAACATGGATATGAGTCCTCCAAGGAAGTAGTGTTGGTAAGTCGGTAGGGAGCAGAACTCTGTGCCATCCTTTCAGTGATTCAAACCAAGTTTCTGTCTACTTTTAATATTAAATATGTAATGGTTCATTTTGTGCTTACTAGGAACTGGGCTGAAAAAGTGTACTACAGTTTAACTTTTATACAATGGTTTTATTATTACAATCAAACCAAGCAGTTGGATCTCAGAAACACCAACATTCTTGATTTAAAGAAAAATACTGTTTCATTAAATAATAATACATAATTACAACTACTGGTACTAACAGTAAAAAAAAAATATATATATATATATATATATATATATATATATATATCAAATGGATGCTATGCTTTCTTTTCATTTGACTATAAACTTGAAAATGGAATTGAACGAACCAGCAACACAGCCTGATAACGATTCTTAGCTGCTGTTAACGTTGTGTCTGTTGCCTGGTTACCGCAGCCCTCTTTGAAAAACATTGTCACTGGGAAAACCCAAGGCGGAGGAACAAACAATAGTTTATTTATATTTGAAATTAAACTATATTGTAATCCTGTGACATTTTGGGGTACATAAATGTATACAAGAAAGATTCCAGGAAGTAGTCTCTATATATAATAATGTAGTCTGGTTGAGAATTCTGGATCCAAATTCCAGTTGTATCCTTGTATTTGTTTCCGGCTTCGTGCACATGCCAAATAAATAAGCATGGAAGTGTGCGACAGTAACCCAAGATTACACTTTCAACCATGAGAAAATGACTATAATTGCTGCTGCCTTACATCCGGCTCTGACATGCATTTTTCTGTCTGTCACAGTATTGGTAAGATAGCTCTGATGACACACTGGATCCTTGACATAGTACTGCAAAGTGACGTGAAGAGAATCCTGCTTGTGAACTATAAGGCCTGACAGAGAGCTCTGAGTAATAATGCTTTCCATTCATTTCTGAATTTTAAAAAAATCCCTTTGATTTGCAAATACAGTTAGCAGACAGATGTTTAGTGTTGTAGTTTAGATTTAAATGCATTAATGTTAAGATTTGCATGATACTGAGATGTAATACCGCATCTGTTTCCCCATACTGCACAATGACTGAGATTTAGAAAAAAAAAATAGTTTAAAATAACTCTTGTTTATTTTCTCAGTGTAAAAGGAACCGTAGTATTTCACTCAAAAGATCAATGTAAATTCATTTATAGCACTCTTGTTAACAAAGTGCAATTGACAAAGTTTGTCTTATTTCCTTTTAGGGGTCTGTATAATTTCGTTTTTGATGCAATAGCCATTAATTAATCAGGATGTTAGTCCAATTTCATTGCAATCGTTTTTTTTTTTCTGCCATCATTCTGTCTTTCAAAAATACAGTCAACTGTCGATTATCCAGAGTAATTGAAGGGGGAGGGATGTCCCCCTTTTCCACAGACTAAACCTGGACATATTTCTCAGTCAGCCTAGGTCTGTCAAAACTGCAGTGTACTGTAATACAGTTTAACACAATACCACCAGATCTCAGTACAATCAATAATCTTGCAGTATACACAGTATTGTGCTCTTGATATTGCTAGCAATTGAACCTGCAAGCCGGAAAAATAGTAGCTATATGGTACGTTGAAGGCTAATCTTACATGAGACAAGTAGCTTTGGTGATGAGTAACGCTGTGGCAAATCAATGCATTTTCTGAAGCACGCTGCTGTCTACCTGCTTTTTTTTTTTTTTTTTTTTTTTCCAAATCACTGGATTTCTGAGCCTGAAAAGTCAGTTTGTGACGGTAAGAAATATTTTACAGCCAATTAAAAGAGCACCTGTAGAACTCCTCTGTTTGTATCCTGGGACACTATCACCCTTCATTTAAATGTGCTTTATTTTGCTCTTATCTGCCCCCTATTTTACTGCATTTAATCCTGTACTTCAGAATACTGTAATCTGCCAAGTGTTTAACCTGTAGTACTTTGTATTTAATCACATCCTGATGTAACTATCACTATTTAATCACATCCTGATGTAACTATCACTATTTAATCATATCCTGATGTAACTATCACTATTATCTGCTGTATTATTGAATTGTGGTTTGTCACACTTGTACTTTGCTTGAACAAAAGTTATTGTATTTCTTGCTCTTATTGTATTACTTGTATTGTAACACTTGAAATGTATTTGCTTACGATTGTAAGTCGCCCTGGATAAGGGCGTCTGCTAAGAAATAAATAATAATAATAATAATAATATAATACACACACAGTATACTGTACTTTATAGTTTCTTAAAGTAGTTGGTCATCCTTGATTTTTTCATTTATTTCCTCTTAGACAATCCGCTTGAAGAATCAGAGCTACTCGCGTATGAAATCAACTCTTCCTTCTTTTTTTAAATCCCGAACCATCTGTTTACCAATTCCACCTTTTCCCAGCTTTTCAACTATTTCAAGTCAATCTTGAATTGGTAAAACCACACGTTTATGTTTACTTGCCAGCATGTTTGCAGTCACAATGGCACTGAGTCACTGACTTAATGGAACCTGCACATGTGTAAAAGAATACATTCTGTACAGTATACCTGCATTTCTTTCTTTTTTGCAAGCATGGTAAATCTGCTACCTTGGTTCATTATTGGCTCTTCTGTTCTAGGTGCCTGCCTTAAGCAAAAGTAACTGAGGTTACTATAGATCAGCCAGTGTTTGTTTGTTTGTTTGTTTGTTTTTTAGAAGTAAGAGACAGCACCATCTAGTGCACAACTGCGTATTGCAATCAATGCAAAAATAAACTTTATCCTTAGCCTGCTTGCTAGGTGGCATGGACTCTTACACACTTGACACTCAGGCACACTTGAAGTACAGTTCTCCATTTCTGTATTTTTTTTAAAAGGAGTTGCAATTTTATTTTCTATAATGATAAAAAAAGTGCATGTTGCTAATTTAAAATGCCACCTGTAAGATGTACTGAACCTTGCTGTGCTATTTTTCACTTGAACTAACTTTCAGTATTTTTTTAGGCAACTCTGACCTATCCCAAAGCTTTGTGGCAGGTTTACATTATTGTCTGCAGTCCCAGAATTAACATCTTCATTCTTTACAGTCAGGTAACAGCAGGTACAACATGATAAAAGTAGATGCACCTATAATTCCTCCAAGCTAATTTGCAGACAGTAGCTGCTCAGGTTGCTAGGATACGGTCAATCTGCCAACATGTGCAGCAGTGTCATCTGGGATGAATTAACAAAATGGCCTATTGGTTTCAGACAAGTTTTATTTTTAGACCCCATTAAAATGTAATTTTTACTCTTTTGTAAAATGCCTACTGCAACAGTAAATGTATGCAGCAAATACCAAGACCACTCTGGTTGTGAGCTGAGGTCAGAACCAGTGTTTGTGCCCTGTTCCTAACCAGAACTGTAACTTCCTGACCTGTATTTTGTTTCCACTTGTGTTTGTGTACACTCGCCCGTACGCTGTACCATTGCTAGTACAGTCACATATAAACAACAGAATACAAAAATGCTAAATAAAATACAGTGGGGAAAAACAGCTAAAAAAGAAAAGTTGCTAATAAGTGGCCAAGTGCTGCTCCCAGTACAAAGGGCTGTTGGAGGAAGCTATACTGCCACACCCCCTGCATACTTTTCTGTGGGATTTAAAAATCCCCTAAACTAGTCGTCATGCAAGAGCGACCCTGGTTCTACACGCGGTGGACACGCCGTTTAATAGACCGTCAATCCTGGCTCATCAGCCCAGGGAGGTATCAGCGGCTCCCGTTTATAGCAACATGCTTCGCGAGGTACAACCACTGGGCAGGTCAGGGATATGCAAGTGGCCAAATAAACATAGCTGGCAGTGAATCTCTGTCTCTTTCCTGCAGACGAGAAGCCAGTGACGGTATGTTGTCCCAGTTACAGTAATGTTACTGTAATAATAGAAAAAAGGACTGAATTATTAAAATATGAGCCAACTCTGAAAAAAATCCCTAAAAGTATTGTATCTTTATGTATAGTGTGGCAGCAGGAAATACAACAGAACAGCATTTCACTTTCCCAGGGTGTTCATAACTCTACTATACAACACTATAAAGTTTGAAATATGATACTGGATCTTAAACTCCCCAGCAAGTACTTGGATGATTTGCTGTGATTGTCAGAAGTCTAAGTTGAAGTCGATTTACCTCCCATAGAAAATGGACATGATCCATTTAAATAAATGGTGCAGATAAAATCTTCATTGTAGGCACAGCACATCTTATAAACTTTTCCAGACAAATTACCATCCCTCAAACAACCCCTTGACTTTGTTTATTGCTGTTTTCATTTTTACCATCAATGAAATGACCTGTGGAATGACTGTACAATTTGTAGGCTATATATCAAAGACTAAACTTCTGTTTATTTCCTGATAATCCATGAAGTCATTGAATTTCTACCACGGCATTGCTTTGTTTACAAGCTATTTATGAATGAATAACATTCAATGTTCCACATTTGGCATTCTAAAATAACTCATTACCCAAACTTATTGATGCATTACTATTAAACATATTCGTTGAGTTAAGCTCTTGTAATACATACATGCACAGACAAGAAAATTGCTGGTAGAGTGGCATTATCAAAAACGTCACAACCCATAATAACTTTTGATCCAAGTCCAATCCTACAGAAGCAGACCCAAACCCTGCAAGCACTTTTCAGTGCTGGAACTATGCAATCAGGCCGCTACACGCATTTGATGTAAACAGCGCGTACTGGGATTCATCACTTGATACAACACCTTTCCACTGATCCAGAGCCTGCTGTGATAACATTTACAGGTAGTACCAGAATGGGAAGCAACTTCTGTTGTGCCTAATAACTTCCATTTGGCCATAACATTTCCTGCATGGACTTTGGGATATGAACTAGCTCTGAAGCTTCACGAATAGACTTCTCACTAAAGCGGTACCTCATGACCATTCTAGGTTTTGAGTCTTATCTGTTCCTAACCACACATCATGAAGCCACTGTATATGGTTATGGCTTATGGAAACCAGGCCAGCTGATGTTCTCTACAGTTGCCCGGAGGGTCTTTACTACGTTTTGGAAGGTGGTGTGTAGTATTTATACCATCATGTTCTGAGTATAACGCACACCCATTTACATATTTTTGAATGTATTGAAGCGTGTTATGTGTGTATGATTAGTGCACAAGCACATGTCACACGTGCTGATCTAGTATTGAGTGACGCCCTAAAAGTCAGAGAATTGGCCTTGGCAAATCAGGTGTAAAAGGGCTGTGCATTGCTATGCAGTACTATAACGGATCCCTGCTAGTTTTTTACTCAATAAAGTCCTATTACAGTGCCTCCCTTTATAGCAATCTAACCAGGAGCCACAGAGACTGTGTTGTTTGTGTCCTAGCATAACAAGAATACAGGTGCTAGTGGAATTGCATTATGCAGCAAATGTGAGCCATGACCATATCTTTCAAACAGTTTACAGGGCTGCAAGGGAGCACTATATTGGTTAGTAGGATCCCAGAAAGCATTAAAGATTCCATCGCTCGCATCTAATTCAGAAGCCTAGTTATACAGTATAACTTTAACCTGCCTGCAGTTTGATGTGTTCTAAATGTAAATTGTATTTAAAAAGTACAATATATGCTTATTGCCAACAGCTACTTATATATTTAGAAAGGCTTCAAAATCAAATTTAAATTTCATCACCCATTGTCCAAAAACAGTACATTGCATGATTGGAAAATAACTTTTAATTCAGTTTACTGTTCAGTTCCTATAAGATAAAAGGAATGATATTCTATAATGTCAGATGGATTCTGGATCTCCTCTGCGTCAACTAAGCTTGTCTAATAACTCTTCTTTGCAGTTTTATTCCTGTTAAAGGAAACTGATCTGACATTCTGCTAATAAAAGCATTAAGGGAGATAGAGGTGTTTAACAAGAAAAAAAAAGTATATAGCCAATAAACACCAGAAAAACACTGGAAATAGTTACGCAATTCACGTTGACTTTACCCCTCTCCCGGTGAAAAAAACTACTGAGTGGCAGCAAATTCCTACATTTCTATTGGAGGTTTGTACACGCTTGCGAGATTTAAAATGAGATTAGAATTAGAAACGTAGGCTTGTTCTTGCTCGCGACATTCGAAGCTATACTACAGTTCGATAGGGAGGATTTACATGCTCTGGGAATTTTAAAACAGAATTGCAAATTGTGGTGAAATGGTGTAAAGAAATGCCTAAACACACACACGCACACAAAAAAGAGTATGCCCGTGACCATAAGGATTCCGTAGTGGAAGACAGCAAAGGAAAGAAGGTACAATGAAATATGCAAATACTGTGGAGGTACTATACATATTGTGACAGAAAAAAAAAACTCCCAAGAAATTTTGAAAGTAACTGAAAAACAATCATTTCATGCAGTATATAAAAAGCGAAAGCCCGGGAAAAAAAAACTGATTTCCAGGTATCTACATAAAACTTGAAAATAGCTTCAAATAAACACAGAAAATGTCCAAAGGTAACAATAAAAAAGAACTTTAAAACATTTGTGGGGATTAGTGGAGGAAATCTTAGAGTTTCATTAAAGCAGGGATGGCACAGCACATGTCCTGTAAGCACTGCATGGGGGATTATAACAGGTGTAGCTATATTGTGCTACAGTGTACCTTCAAGGACTTTTTAAAGTGAAGAAAATGTACTAGTAATAAAGGTGGAGTGATACTGAAGCTAATAAAGGGTAGAAAAAAGTATTTAAAAACCTTTAAGGTCAATAAGGTCATAATACAGAAGATTGTGAGACGAATATTCAACATTAACGATGTATGAATATTTATGAACCTGGGGGAATGGGTTGTCAAAGTGACAAACTGGATTACTTAAAATACCAGTGTTACAAATTTCTCTTCTACGCCTAATATACAATTTATTGAGGATGTTGGTTTTCTACGACTTGGCTTAATTTTATTCACTAAGCTGTTTTTTTTGTGTTAATGTGAGCATGTTTTTCCATATTTCCCCAGGGTATTTTACTGCCATTAACCTTAGAACAGTCACTATAAATATTTATACCTGCAGATAGAGGCTCTTGACAGTAATAGAAACAACAGGAAATGGGTGAAGAATGGAAAGTGTTTTTTTTTTTTGGTCTTATTTACAGTAGTTTTCCACACAATTCTTAACACACAATACTTTGTTGGCAGTCATTGTGTTCCGCATGCAAAGAGTGGCAGCATTGAACTTTAATTAGTTGCTTCCTGTGGCACTAATGGCTATTCAGTTTCTCAGTGTTACCCCTACCATTGCATAAATAATGTATAAACAGGCATCATAGATGTGATCAATTATTAACTGTTTCTATATCAATGACACAGCAGCCAACAGTAGGAAGTGCACTCACTATATGTTGGCAGGGTATCAGACACCTTTACAATGTTTATGAGTCAGGTTGTCCATCCTATCTATTTTCATAACCCTATTGCACCTGTAGCATGTCTGTTGAGCAGCAGTCCGACTCGGTCTGGTATACAATAATATGTGCATGCAGTCCAGGGTTGCAATAGTAATTGTGTTTCACATCTCCTTATTATCCCCTTGTAGCAGGGCTGGAGCCCTGCACATATGAAGGGTGGGGTGGGTTCTGTGATAGAATATTGTAAATAGGAGGGTAGTGATTGTATAAATTTGAACGGGATTAGTTCTAATGGGGAACCTGACGCGCTGTGTGTAGCAGCCTGCCTGCTGTGTTTAGTTGCAAGAGGGAGCAGCGTGTGTGTGTTTACCATCTGCGAGCCCCTAATCAGCTGGTAGGCGTGGTGCAGCAGAGTGCCAGGAATAAAAGGGTCCCGATTATACAGAGCACTGCTGCTGTAAAGCCATAGGGCTCACAGCACTGCTGCTGCCCAAGCATCAGTCTGTCTGTGCTGCTGAATGACTGGGTTCAGGAAACAAAGTTTTGTTCTGGGAAAAGGAAGCTGCAATGAACCAACGATCGTATGAATATCCGAGGGTGGAGTTGGGTGAGCTGCCCGAGGACAGGGAGTTAGTATAGCAGACAGGTGTGTAAACAGGACCTCCTGAAGGAGATGCAGTATATAAGTCTGTTTGTACCTATGTCACACTAACATTATTAGATGTTCAGTAATTATGCATGCAGTGTTAAAATTTTGAAGAGAAATGTAAAATGTACATAATCTTAAATATGTGCTGTAACACAACTGAACGCTGGCAAAGTTATAGTATTTAATACATGCTTTTCATGTGTCACACGTCTACAAACAAAAGTGGCTTCTTTGATATATGTGGGTATGGAGCTCCATGAATAGCAGGCCCTGAAGGTAACAGCTGAGCCATTCTGAGGTAGATGTCTGGCAGACTCACGGAAGGTTAACTGAGAAGAAGACAGCGTATCTGAATATCTAGCACATTCACTTCTAACTGGGTAAAGTCATGCACTGGGATCCAGAGCTACCTTTCTTTCAGCATTATAAAATGATGAGACTAGCGCTGTGTGTTTTAAATTTTAAAAAAATGTCACACTGCCCGCCACACATTGAGACATGATTTCATACTGAGTGCACCTGTTTATACATTGTGCTTCTAGAGGGGATTAACCTACGATTCATTTGTGTTTGAGGTTCATTCTGGGGCCCAGGATAGTAAGAGCTAGCTAGTGGGGTTGCGGGCTACCAAAACTGTGGTTGGAGGCAAGTGACTGTTTGGACACCATAACATGTCAGAGTCGTTACATATAGAGCTCTACTCGATGTGGTCCTGTTCTTATTGAAGTGCATAATACACTGTGTGTAAATGAAGCCCTTAATGTTTAAAGAGAACATGTGATATCCTTTGTTTTAGATATTTATACAGTTCCTAGGTTACTTACTACATATTCACTGATGGGATTCACTTTTCCTGAGTGAAACATTAACTTCATTAATGGTGTGAAAAGGTCACTGCAGAGCAAACGCCAGGAAACCTGTAATGGAAACACATGCCCTTTTTTAAAAGTTATATAAACCTGATAAGACTTCATGGGGTAGTTTTGTAGCACCCACAAGATTACAAAAACAAAGTACTTACCCGTAAGAATAATGTACTGCTTATGAAATGTCTGAATAATGCAGATATTTTTTGTGTATACTAAAGTCCTGTAGTCTGGGTGGCAGCATGTTGGTCACGCTGTCTGAGGTAGACAGATATATAGACCTACGTTGCTGCTTGCTCTTCAGAACTTCACTGACCACTGAAGCAAAAGCAGCAGTACGACTCAATCTTTCTTAATTCATATCCAGGTTAGTATATTGAAGGTTTAATACACTTTTTATTGAGTAGTAACTTTACATTATGTTGCTTCAAAAACATAAAACTTCTGTTATTGTCCAATTGCTCCTTAAAAAGCTGATTAAAATAAATATTAAGTACTGCATAACCACATGGATATTTCTGAGGGCCACTGAAGCGAAAGCAGCAATTCAGACTGTCTTTCTTAACTTATATCCAGATAATTAATCTGCCACGGGATTTTGACAATCTACGTGAGGACCCGTAACATTACAATTATTGTATTTCTCTTTTAAACTTGCTTGATTTTCAAAAGTGGGCTCTGTGTGTCTATATCCAGTGGTGAAAATGCATTTACAGTTCTGTATACTCTGCTCATCTGAATATGTCATTCTAGCAGTGGAATTGTATCTGACAATGTATATTCTGAATGTATAGAAAGGCCTCTAAGAGCTTATTGAACACATTTTATATCACTGTGGATCACCCTATATAATTCATCATTGTGTTCTATATAGTCTTGGTCATTTCTGCACACAAGAGCTCCTTTTATGAAGAAGGATTTTCTGAAAGTATCAGAATACAATAATTGTAACAAGATAAAACTAGTTGCAGGAAGGAGATGTTAAATTCTTGTTTTGAGTTGTTTATTGTTGGTTTTTACAACTACAGGGAAATCTCACTTTCAAGGCCAGTAGACTACCACAATGTAATCTAAGAAATGCTCACATTGTATGGTATTGACTTGGAGTCTTGCTTCAGCTTTCATTTTACACTTCAGACATGACAGATAAAATATTGATATACTGCACAAATACTGGTAACTATTTTGTTATCCCCAATAGAAGTTGTTCTAATTGTTAATCCAATTAAGCTAGTGGTTCCATCTACTAGTAGGATGGAACTGTGTATGACCTGACTGTGACCTATATGACAGAAGCTGCTTGTAGCTGTCATAAAGTGACCTGGTGTGTGCTTGTAATTTTACTGTAAAATAGGAGAATGGAAAATATTGCATCGTTGTGTTCACAGCTCTATTTCACTGGGGTACATTATGCAGATACAGTAACGTGATGCTGTATCTGGTTTCCTCCTTTGGGATCTATTCAGTTTATCTAAATTTAACCATTGTGGCTTTATTAACTCAGTGATACTATTTTAGTAATAAATAAATAAACATTCTTGAGTGATAATGACTATTTTTTTTCTATTACAGTCCATTTAAAAATAAAAATAAATTCTGCTAGGAGACCTGCTCTTTTGACTTCCTAAAAGTCTCCCTTGAAAAAATATACAGCTTTCAATTCATGTAAATTACAAGTCTTAATGTTCTCAGGCAGCAGGGGATCATAATGCTTCAAATATTTTAAGTGTGTCTTTTAAATTTTAAATAATCTTCTAATACAGGGGAAGGAATTATGTGAGGTAGCTAGTCTTGAATTTACATTAATTCCTGCTGGAATAAACAGCTGCAGCTATCCATCTTACAAGATTCATGCTTTTTCACTACATGGCTGACAAATGGAAAATCAGATTTTTCAAGTTTTATCTATTTTAGTATTGTTGTCTGTTTTTAAATTTGAAGAAAGTGGGACTGGTAAATCTGTAAACAGATTGTATCTTTTTAGCAGTAGCAATGTTGTAAGTATATTATTGTGCTTTTTTATATACTATTATCCAATTAAAAACACCATAGTATTCGTGACAGGGCAGAGGCCCTGCACATCAAAATAAGTTTTTTTGTGGCTGACAGCCATCTTGGCTCAGGAGTGGGTGAAGAGCTTGGAGCCAAGATGGCCACATTTACACAGCCACATGCTTTTAATTAAGATAATAGGTTTGGTGTGGTGTCTTCCTGGGGAATATTGAGAAAATATTAGGCAGGCAGTTCCTGGTTGGCTGATTAATCAGTCAATTAGCCACTTGGAGAAGACACCGCACTATTTAAGAACAAAGGAATGTGTCTTCGGGAGAGAGATAATTCAGTTAAGGCGCTGCCAAGCCTGAACAGTGGGAAAAGAGTTAGTGTCGAGAGAAGACTTGGAGCAACAGGTTGTGCTCCTGGTTTATTCACTGAGATAGTCGTAGCTTGGGTGCTGTTTTGTTTCGTTTGTGTAAACCTGTTTATATAAAGAATAAAAGTGTGTGAAACTGCTGAATTACAGCTTTCCGACTCTGGGTTTGCTGTTCCTGCCGTTGATCAGCCTTGACCGTGGTGACACTACACCACAATACTATATTGAATACTTTTACCGTACTACATGAAACATATATAGAACAGAAAATCTCCCAAAATGTGGTAAATCGGCAATTATTTTTTATTTTATTATTTTCTCCCAAATTGGCATACCCAATTATATTTAGGCTCAGCTCACCGCTACCAACCCTGCGCTGACTCTGGAGCGGCGAAGATGAACACACGCTGTCCTCAGAAGCATGTGCCGTCAGCCGACCGCTTTTTTTCACACTGCAGACTCACTGTGCAGCCAGCCAAGCCTGCAGGCGCCTGGCAGACTATAGGGGTCGCTGGTGCGCGGTGAGTCGAGGACACCCTGACTGACCAAAGCCCCCTCCCCACCCTGGGCAGCGCTCGGCCAATTGTGTACCTCTCCCAGGGAGTTCCTGTCTACGGTCGGCAATAGAATAGCCTGGACTCTAACTGGCAACCTCCTGGCTATAGGACGCATTCTGCACTCCACTTGGAGTGCCTTTACCAGATGTGCCACTCGAGAGCCCCTGATCAGTCTTTTTCTTTCTTTCTTTCTCTCTCTCTCTCTCTCTCTCTCTCTCTCTGTCTCGTCCCGAGTCCAGCTGTGCCTTGCTTCCTGGCTCCTTCCTCCAGTCTCTAGCTTCCTGTCTTGCATCAACCTTTCTTTCCTTTTTTTCTTACTAGAGTGTGGAATGTCTGTTTTTATAGGGCAGGTGATTAACCACAATGAGCCTAGATGGACAACAGCTGTAATGCATTTGTGACTATTTTTTTCTTATTAAGTCCCCAGTGCAAAAACAAATCTCTAATATAATATTAAATTAACTCTGCACCATCAACGGTGGGTAAATAAACAAAACAAACATGAAAAGAAAATATAACAAGGCAAATACATGCATAAAAAAACAGGTGCTAATATACTACATAATTAGTGAGAATTTAACCAATATGTGTAACAAGCATAGTACATGCAATCACCATTTTCTAATTTTAGTCACATGTGACAATAACAGTATCCATAACTGGAGGGAGAGGTAACATCCCTAGGTATAAGAATATATCAAGCTATCACTGTATGAGATTTTCACCTATAGATACCATATGTCCAAGTATTGTAAAGACAACATATCCTTCAACTCAGTGTGTTTGACTTAAAACACATGCTTGCTCAGTACAGGCCAATGTATCAGCCAGAAACCAATTCCATCGCTTAAATGTATTAAATATATTATTTGTATTTTTAAAAGGACACTACCCTTGGTGGATACATGGTTCCCAAAGGATACTCAGCTATGTATATAAGCTATGCGATAAACCGTGACCCAGAAGTGTTTGACAACCCTGAGGAGTTCATGCCAGAAAGGTGGAGTGAGGTATATTTTTTGTTTTTTCAGTGTTATGATTTGTTGTTGTTGCTTGAGCATAATCCAAATCTTCACTGTTTATTTATTTATTTATTTTTTTTGGGGGGGGGGGAGGGGGGGGATATAAACATAGCATGTGAAAAATAAAACTCTTGGGGGACATACAGTATGAATAAATGTAGAATGGCAGTGAGTGGGGAATTTGTCCCGCTCAGACTCAATGCTAACTAAGTATCTTGTTTTCCATGAATAGTTACTCTTTACTTTCTGAATATATATATTTATATTTTATTGAGCAAACGGTCTTACAAGGGGTGCCAAAATATGTTATCTATTTACTACAGTAGCAATGCAGAACTGTGTGAAACTTTTGTTCTCCATTTTACCCCATAAAATGTGTTTCTGCTATGGTGACTACCAAAACTGCATTGTAGTCCCCATCGCAGAAACCCCAAAAAAGAGGTCTGACTAAAGTTCAATGGACAAAATGATTCCCACACACAGTCATTCAGTGTCCCCTAAGTCTTTCGCATAGAAACCCAACAGTGGTTCTGTCACAGTGGCCACAAACTCTTTACCAGCCATGTGGATTTTGCCCCAGTGCAAATCGTACCCTTTTATCTGTAAGAATTTGAAAAATATCCTATCAGAAACATACCTCCCAAGTTTCTTCCCCATATTACCTGTCAAATAATATCTTAACAGTGCTATTTATGATGCAGGGGGGAGGGATTTTCAAACATCAGTGTTACTGTATCGAGTATAGTAATGACAGCTTTAGTAGCAAGTAATTTTCAAACTAAATTTGTTAATAAGAACATAAGAAAGTTTACAAACGAGAGGAGGCCATTCAGCCCATCTTACTCGTTTGGTTGTTAGTAGCTTATTGATCCCAGAATCTCATCAAGCAGCTTCTTGAAGGATCCCAGGATGCCAGATTCAACAACATTACTGGGGAGTTGGTTCCAGACCCTCACAATTCTCTGTGTAAAAAAAAGTGCCTCCTATTTTCTGTTCTGAATGCCCCTTTATCTAATCTCCATTTGTGACCCCTGGTCCTTGTTTCTTTTTTCAGGTCAAAGAAGTCCCCTGGGTCGACATTGTCTATACCTTTTAGGATTTTGAATGTTTGAATCAGATCGCCGCGTAGTCTTCTTTGTTCAAGACTGAATAGATTAAATTATTTTAGCCTGTCTGCATATGACATGCCTTTTAAACCCGGGATAATTCTGGTTTCTCTTCTTTGCACGCTTTCTAGAGCAGCAATATAATCAAATCTAGAGCAGCAATTTAATCAAATCAATCCGTTAATGCATTGAAATTGAGACGATGAGGTCATAATGAACGCATTTCTTGTTAAAAAGCGTAATTGCTGCAGGTCACGTACATCACTTCCTGTCTCAACAACTAGATAAGGGAACTCATTAATCAAAATGCAGTTAACAAGATCAAGAAAATGGAAGCATAATTCTCTGTTATGGAAACTACTAGCGTAAAGGGAAACGGCTCTCCCACCAGCGAGCAGCAGCCAGATAGAAATAAGAAATAATGGGAATATCTATTTTGAATTAATATGTATTTTGAATGTACATTTATTTTGAACACTTCACATATAAAATGGTGATTTACAATTATCTGGTGTGTCGGTAAAAAATGGATTAAAAACAAAAAAACCAAACAAATATCAAACCTCCCTTTTAATAATTTGTAGCTGCTCCTGATTAAGTGGGATACTGATACGTAATCATGAACTCTCTTTATCAAGTCACCAATGACACTTTGAAGTGATTCAGAGACATAGAAGGACAATGCCAACACCTTCATATGCGGGGTACGACACTGCCCCTTTTTGTAGGCAATTCAAGGTCCTTTCGCAGAGTCTGACAGAAGTCGAAAAATGCCCTATACAGACGCAATCGAATTTTTAGAATGTCATCTGGTAAATCTAAGAAATTAACCCAGATCCTGTACACCCTCTCTGTGTATCGTCAGCGTCGCAGCCAGGGTCTTGTCAATCTCAGGTCTTGTCATTCTCAATTTAGTTTATTCTATTTTTTTAACACCAAAGAACTTAAATACTGTTTCAAGTTGAGTTAGATACTTTTTCGTTAATTAAAACCCTCGTGTTCCAAGTGCAAATTAACTCCTGATAGATTATGACAATTAACACAGATTTTAAATTCCCACGCAAACAAAATAAATAGTTGCAAGAAACACGACTCGTTAAGATATTAACATTATTTCGGAAATCAACATAATTTTGGAAATCACAACAGCATGATTATTTAATAACGAAATAGGCATAATGACTGCTTGAAAATGCCAGAATCAATGCGACGTACCGATTTGTTCATTAACACTGCAGTTATCAATTACAAACTTTTGAAAATCCCCCACAGGATCTCTTGCTGCTTCTGTGGAAATGAGTAAAATCTGAACAATTCCAGTAATAGGAGGAAGAAGATTTCTTGACTCAGTCGATCGCCTTTATTGTACAAACATGTCCGTCCATTAGCTCCACCTAAATGAATACGGTACAATCAGACGAAATCAATTAGCTGTAACGTGACGCTTGTAGGCATGCTTGCCGTGTCAGTGACCATTCTTTTTGTCACATAACGGCTGCAAGTTATACTTACTAGACAGATACTACTGAATAATTCATCTATCTGCCCAGCACTCAGGTCAGGACAGGGATCCTACAATTCCCCAGTGAGGGAGGTATATACTGCAGACTCGAGATTACTGGCTCACTGCAGAGCTTCATCATATCGTTGCTCTTCTTTTATTAATTTACTTTTAAGTGCTTGTGAAAGTAAAGGCTAATGCGCAAGAGAGAACAGCAACACAATAGCTTTGGTCCAAGGCTAGTGCCATGCATTCCAAGGTTAACCAGAGTAAAGAAGAACAGATCCCCTTGAAGAGGACAGTTTAGGGTTTTAGGGGTGCAGTATTAAGAACAAAGCTTGAAATATCTGCGGTTATTCCATGAGTAAGGAGTTGTTTATGGTCACCCACATGAGTGTAATAAATGCAGCACTCATGTACATTCATGGAATATGTTTATGTAACAAGTAAGTCATATTGTATTGAAATAAAAGTATGTTTTAGCCTACAATAAACTTCTAAATTGGGGGGAATTCCTTTCCTTAGATCAGTTTCCACATCTGCTTAACAACGTGGCATGATTTCAAAGAGAGCGATTCACCCAGCCATGTTGATTTCATGGAATGCAAGGTGAACTCTGAAATGATGTCTGCTAAAAAGTGATACAGTCTGTAGCATTGGATACGAAAAAGCTTGTTGTGGTATACTGAAAATAAAGGATATAAAAAACTCTCTCAGACCTAGACTGAAAAGCTGCCTCAGTCATAATGTATTTCTCAAGGTTAAATGTCATTGGTCAGTAAATCGTTGCTGATGGATTTACTGCGGGTAGCTGTGGGCTTTGAGAAGTAATCCACTGAGTAGCATTGGTTTACATCACCCAGGCGCAGGAGGCGTAGATAATGTAGGTCAGCCATCACAAGATTGATTAGTTGTTTTGTTTCCGAAGGGAAATTAGTTTGGTGGGTCATTAAACAACTACATTCCACTTCACAAACTGACGCATGATGCAGAATATGTGTTAATCTACAGAGCTGGTGGTACTGATATAATGTATACTTTTGCCCAAAATAGTTTACAGTAATTCCTTAGGGGTGAGTATGCCTACATCCAGTAACTTTTATTTTTACAACATTTTGTATTTTTTACTTCGAGTCCAACATTTTAGCAGGTGCATTCACTTGACCTTCCCTAAATAATGAAGACTGTAATTCATAATGTTGACTTCTCACTTGGTAAGCTGTGCTACATGTTATATATTACCTGTAGAGTATATTCATTTTGAAGTGGATACATAGTAATGATACAGTCTGTTTTCCATGCTTTTATTACATCCCATCAAAGCACAGTAAACAGTGATCATGTTTTAGTGCATGTGATCCCTTGTCTTACTTTGCATTTGTGCATATTGGCCTTGCAGTTGAAGGATTTTACTCAGCTGAGTAATCCAGCTCATTCTGAAAAGTATTTAATTCCATCCTTAATTATTGATTGAACCATTCAACGAAATATTTTTGGACTCTGTAGGAAGAAACAAATTCCCAGCTACTGAAACTGCTTTTTTTAGGGATCGCTACTTTTTTCAGTCGTCATTTTTCAGCTACATATAAACTGCTGTGTTTTGAAACAATCATTATACCACTTTGTGAGTAAAACCAATGAAGAGGTCCGACTTGAGAAGATACAAAACACTTTATAAATGAAGCTTTAATAAAAACCACGCATACAGTGCATAGCTATGGTTACACAAACTGTTTTACTGCTGTTCAAAACTGATGCGGACCTAACCTAATACTACTGCCTTCAATTTTAAGTCAAAGTTCAACCACACAAATGCAACATACTCACTGTATCAATCAAATGCAGGAGTATTAACACTAACGTTCCAGCACCTATAAAAATGCATACCATTGTTCTGAATCTATTTGGAGAGCAAAGCCATTCATTCAGCTGCAAACCTCTATCATCTGACATGTCTTCAATTAGTCTTTGCTTTGCACAGTATTATTCGACAGTGGGACACTTTTGTGCAGCCTCAAGAATGTCCATACTGCCTATGCTAAAAGCCCTCTGTCCCCACTTAATATTGGCTAGGTTGTGGTTGCACTTTACTGGACGATCTCATGTACAGTACTAGTTTGCCACTGGCATTAGTCTAGTTGGTCTTTGCTGGTTTCATAGGTGCATTGTACAACTTCATCATAACCTCCCTCGATGTGTACTCTATACTTTTGACTATATGATGAATGGAGCAAACTACAGATTTGTATAAAGCTAGCTCATCCCTCCATTGCTGTGAATAAAGATAACGTTTGCAATTTGCAAATTGCTTTTGTTTTTAACTCATTTGACTACTAACCAGTATATAATCTTTACCATACATCATTATGTACTGGGCTGGCCCAGCTAGGCAATAAAGTAGACTATAGCTCCCACTGAACATTTGTTTTAACCAAGGCCTAGGTGAGAACATTTCTGAAATGATACAGATATTATTGAGTAAACATACTGTGGGAGTAGAAAGGATACCCTCCTGATCTCCTGACCTCTTCCCAGACATAGCCTTTATTAACAAGCTGATTTACTTTCAATATTGGCACAAGGGCCCGAGATGACTAACAAAGTGCCAAGCTACATCATTATTTTTAAACATGTTTTAATGTCCAGAGGGAGACAGGGGTACAACAGAGTGTGGGTTGCTATGGTGTCCTTGATGCGGTACAGTCATAACAGTAATAGAGAAAAAAACAGGTTACTGAAGAAGACACAGAAAGACATAGATATAGTATGTAAAGGCATTGAATTATGGAGTTGTTTGAAGGGTGGGCTGTATAGCACTTGCCTGAAGGAACATGACAGTGACATTGAAATGGTAAATATGTTACTGTGATTACTTATAATCTCAAGTAGCAATTTACTGTGCCTTAGACAATGACATCCAACAGGTAGTATAGTGCAGATGCGTAAAAAAATAACAATAGTTCATATTTGCCAAGTTTATGCAAAAATATAGTAATTTATTTTATATAGAAGTACAGGCCAAAAGCGCTAACAAACAGTGCAGGAGTGAATTAGTCAATTTTCGGTCAATGTTTCGGTCAATTCAAGACCACCCTCAATGCTAGTATAGGTCTACAATTTATGAACTATGATTACTTAACAGATGTTCTTCCTATTTCTTAACAAACCATTTTACCTTCTTGTAAAATATACTGTATAGATGTTTATTATTATTTCAATTTCAATTTTTCAATAAACACCAAAACAAATAGTTTCTGTATTTGCAAATTCCCCCCAAAAAGCAGTGATTTACATAATCTGTTTTTATTAATGAAACAGGACTATCTGACCTTGTCCTATTTTTTGTCAGTACCACACAATGCTGTGAACCATGAGAACCTTACTCACTGAAATGTTCACAGCTAGCTCTATAAATGAACTGATATAAGCCTCCTGGGCCTTGTGTCAGTAGTTGTGTATGTCTTTTCAGCAATTTTGGTGCTATGTGATTAGATTAGTTCTTGGTGGCTACTTTGTGCTCTTACTAAAGCTGTTTTAGGGTGTAGCTGCAAGGAGCTGGAGAACTAGATACAGTCTAGCAAAGTCACCTCATGTTGCAGTAACATTCTGTTACATTTATTGGATTGACAGAGCATTTGCTCCAGTGTGAAATCTGCTATATTGTCAAAATGTAAACTAAATAACCCACTTTAATAAATGAAGATATCCTACATAAACTGATGTGTTTCCTGCTAACACAGCCAGTTTCTATATGTAAAAGCCCAATTGACTACTGGGGGTTAAGAAGCTTGCTTGGGGTCTGTAAGGTAGCTTGTTTGGATTAAGTGATGGGAAGCATTCTAAAGGGAAATTGCATTTATTTAATTATGGGTATTGTAATATATACTGAAGCCTGATCACTGTAGGAGCTCTAAAAAAACAGCCTTTTATACAGTATTTAGCTCTCTAATACTTAATTGTCATTGATACTTGTATCGCCAACTCTCAAAGATTTTTATTTTCTGTGTTTTATGAATGCACATATGCTCCTCGCTTACATAAAAATATCCATGTGAAAATGGATATTCAATTGATTCTTGCCTGATTGTACTCCAGAGTACACGATCAGCTATTCATGTGTTCATTCCTCTGGTAAGGAAGGATACACTCTTTTAAATTCTCTTTGCTCTGCCATTTATTTCATGAAAATAGGTTGAAAGCAAAATAATAATAATAATAATAATAATAATAATAATAATAATAATAATAATAATAATAAATAAATAAATAAATAAATAAATAAACAATGCAGTATGCACAGGTAGATGGTACTATCAATGCAGATGTAACATCAGACAGTGTTTTACATTATTTGGGGGAAAGATACACGTATACTAACATATATGATTGACATACGTTTTAGACAGTTTAATTTGCTGTAAATACAATACCACTTATCTGTGTATGCTACTGATATAATTAGATATGTAATTAGTTCAGTCTACATTTAATAATGGGCCGCGGAATCTCATGGCATGCACTTTCTTGACCAATAGTGCTTACTTTCTGATTTCCTCATATTTTCCCATAATTTCTGTTTGTATTCTTTATCGAGATATTTCTTATGCTGCATAAAGAACAAGATGTTCTGCACTGCAATAATCAGACGTTCCCCCAAAAACGCAGCGATGACTGTGCAAGAAACTAAAGCTCTGATATAAATTTGGTAAGACACCAAAATCCAAGCCAAACAACTGGACAAAACTCACAAAAAGGTGTTTTCTCAAATTAATGCCTACAGTCAGGGCCGGCCTTAGGCGAACGCCTAGGGCCCCCACGCTTTAGGGGGCACCGCACTCAATCGGACTGCCTTTAGATTGAATGTGTTCGTTACGTGCATGCAAAAAGCTATGGGGTGCAAATATGGGGTACCTCATATAGCGCCAGCAGCATTAAATTCTGGCGCCAGTAGTGTTTTTTTATTTTTTTTTAAATAGTTTTTTTATTTCATAGCAACAATAGATGATGATAGTTTCTTATCAAGTCTGAACTACTCACATGACCTGCCCAAGGTCTGTGTTGTGTGGGAAAGTGGTAGCAAACATGTCGCAGTGCACTTTTACACAGTTATCAATTACATCTTTATTCAGGAAGTCAAAAAGGCATGTGGGCAATAGTAGACTTAACAGGTAACAATACATTGTAGAATAATGTTTTGTGTTCGCCAGCCTCTTCATTTACTGTGAAAGTTAAACTTTTCTCATTTATAAACACATTTTGTTGATTAAAAAATACTCATGCTTTGGTTAGGTGCATATATTAATATGTTGAACATTTGGGCTACTCAGATCTGCTGTCTTAGGTTTCATAATACTGTAAGAGATTACAGTTAAGAGATTATATATATATATAAAACAGCACGATTGTTTCTAATACCGTTCATCATTTTGTGATAAAGTTTTATTTATTTTTTTATATGGAATAATGTAATAAGAATAATGACAATTAAACTACCCTCTTTTTAAGTACATGTTTGTTTACGAATAATTTTTCTTCTAAGATAAAAAATAAAATAATATTAAAAGCTACTATGAGTCTTGCCATGGATGAGAGAGATGTGGCAGAATTTCCTTTATAAAAAAATATACAAATATGAGCGTGACTAGATGGGTACATTTTGTTAAAAATATTTACTTAATATTTAAATATTTATATTTACACAAAACACTAAAAACTAATTAAAGGGGAGGGGAGGTTGATAATTTAGCAGCAACATTTTAGCAGCATTTTCTAAATGATTTGCACCCCTGACACTGTAGCTGCAGCTCATCATATCGACACCTCACAAGTATGAGTCCTATGAAAATGCTGCATGAAAACAGATTAGCCGACAGATCACTCCAGTGACGGTTACAGCTGCTGGTGTGCTAGTGATGTAGTGTGGGGCACCAGGATGTCAAATCAAAGTGGCACACTGAAAGCCAGTGTCTGAGCTTATATTTGAAGATAGGAATTACAGAACTACAAATTTACAGAGCTTAGCTTTAAACAGGCTGTGGTGCCAAAATGTAATGAGTTTTTTTTCTTCATAATTCTTAAAGACAATGCAGACGTGACGACAAACATAATCATTTGCTGACTTCTTTTAGCCTTAGGAGGAGCACTGCTTAATTTAGCAAGACAGAGTTGCAGAATTCAAGGTTGATGTCAGTTTAGAGTAGATTTCTGCCCCCAAATGGAAATAGCACAGTATATTCATACAAACAGGGTGTGGCCACTGTATTAGGTGTGGAAGTTGAGCTTTGTAAAAATGTTTGAGATGTTGTGTATTAATTGATGCCACACTCGTCTGCAGCCAACAATTTTTGGTCATAAATGCCATAGGCATTTAATAAATAAATACATTAATGCATTGCTTGACTTTTTCCTTACTGGGTAACACAGAAAACAAAATCATGTAACGACAGATTCATCTGTATTGCAAACTCTGCAGGAAGCTCTATAGCTTAATTTATCAGTGAGTACCATGCAGCCACTATTATTATTATTATTATTATTATTATTATTATTATTATTATTATTATTATTATTATTTATTTATTAGCAGACACCCTTACCCAGGGCGACTTACAGTTGTATACAAAATAAAATACATATCAAGAATTACAGTACAATTAAGAGCAAATACAAAACACAGTACAATTTGATATCGGGGCAATTCAGTAGCAGATAACAGTGTTGATAGTTACGTCCGGGTTAGATACGAGTGCAAGTGAAATACAAAATACTACAGATTGGATTAAGTGCAGGATTAAATGCAGTAAAATAGGGAGCAGATAAGTGCAAGTTAAAGTGCATTAAAGGCAGAGTGCTATATTGTCCAGAAGGTGTTGTCTGAAGAGGTGTGTCTTGAGGAGGCGCCGGAAGGTGTTCAGGGACTGGGCATCCATAGGAAGGTTGTTCCACCACTGTGGGGCAAGGGTGGAGAAGGAGTGGGCTCTGGAGGCAGGGGACCGTAGAGGAGGTACAGCCAGTCTTCTAGTGCAGACAGAGCAGAGAGGTCGGGTTGGGGTGTAGGGAGAGATGAGGGTCTAGTGGTAGCTGGGTGCAGTCTGGTCAAGGCATCGGTAGGCGAGTACAAGAGTCTTGAACTGAATGCGAGCGGTGATCGGGAACAGTGGAGTGAGTGGAGCAGTGGAGTAGCGTGGGAGAAGCGGGACAGAGAGAACACCAAGCAAGCAGCGGAGTTCTGGATGAGCTGGAGCGGATGGGTGGCGGACGCAGGGAAGCTGCCAGGAGGGAGTTGCAGTAGTCTAGGCCGGAGAGTACTAGGGCCTGGATGAGGAGTTGAGTGGAGTAGTTGGTGAATAGGTCGAATTCTTTGTATATTGCTCAGGAAGAATCAGCAGGTGCGTGCTAGAGAGGAGATGTGCTGGGAGTAAGAGAGGCAGGGGTCCAGGGTTACTCCGAGGTTCTTAGCTGAGGAGGAGGGAGAGAGCATGGTAGATTCCAGAGGAATGGAGATAGAGATCAGAGGGGGAAGAAAAGGAGGTCAGATTTAGAGAGGTTGAGTTTGAGGGGATGCAAGTACATTCAGGAGGAGATAGCAGACAGACAGGAGATATGGGAGGGGATTGTGGGGTTAGAGGGGTGTAAGGAGAGGAAGATCTGAGCATCATCAGCATAGAAATGGTACGAGAAACCATAGGATGTGATGAGGGGGCCCATGGAGCGGGTGTAGAGAGAGAACAGGAGAGGACCCAAGACTGATCCCTGGGGGACTTCTGTTGAGAGAGGGTGAGGTGTGGAGGTTGAGCCGCACCAGGTTACCTGATAGGTGCGGTCAGAGAGGTAGGAGGATAACCAGGCCAGAGCAGTGCCAGAGATTCCCAGGTCAGTGAGAGAGGATAGGAGAATAGAGTGATCGACAGTGTCAAAGGCAGCAGAGAGTTCAAGGACAATTAGGACAGAGGAGAGAGAGGCAGCATGGGCAGAGTTTATTATTATTATTATTTATTTCTTAGCAGACGCCCTTATCCAGGGTGACTTACAATCGTAAGCAAAAACATTTCAAGCGTTACAATACAAGTAATACAATAAGAGCAAGAAATACAATAACTTTTGTTCAAGTAAAGTACAAGTTTGACAAACCACAATTCAATAATACAGCAGGTAATAGTGATAGTTACATCAGGATATGATTAAATAGTGATAGTTACATCAGGATGTGATTAAATACAAAGTACTACAGGTTAAAAACTTGGCAGATTACAGTATTCTGAAGTACAGGATTAAATGCAGTAAAATAGGGGCTGATAAGAGCAAAATAAAGCACATTTACATGAAGGGTGATAGTGTCCCAGGATACAAACAGAGGAGTTCTACAGGTGCTCTTTGAAGAGGTGAGTCTTAAGGAGGCGCCGGAATGTGGTCAGGGACTGGGCAGTCCTGACATCTGTAGGAAGGTCATTCCACCACTGCGGAGCAAGGGTGGAGAAGGAGCGGGCTTTGGAGGCAGGGGAGCGTAGCGGTGGTAGAGCTAGTCTTCTAGTGCAGGCGGAGCGGAGAGGTCGAGTGGGGGTGTAGGGAGAGATGAGGGTCTGGAGGTAGCTGGGTGCAGACTGGTCAAGGCATCTGTAGGCTAGTACAAGAGTCTTGAACTGGATGCGAGCGGTGATCGGGAGTCAGTGGAGCGAGCGGAGTAGTGGAGTAGCGTGGGCGAAGCGAGGCAGAGAGAACACCAGGCGGGCAGCAGAGTTCTGGATGAGCTGGAGCGGACGGGTGGCGGACGCAGGGAGGCCAGCCAGGAGGGAGTTGCAGTAGTCTAGGCGGGAGAGTACCAGGGCCTGGACCAGGAGCTGGGTAGCATAGTTGGTGAGGAAGGGTCGGATTCTTCGGATGTTGCTCAGGAAGAATCGGCAAGTGCGTGCCACAGTGGAGATGTGCTGGGAATAAGAGAGGCAGGGGTCCAGGGTGACTCCAAGGTTCTTAGCTGAGGAAGAGGGAGAGAGTGTGGTAGATTCCAGAGGAACAGAGATAGAGAGATCAGAGGAGGGGGAGGAGGAGGGAAAGAAAAGGAGGTCAGATTTAGAGAGGTTGAGTTTGAGGTGATGCGAGTGCATCCAGGAGGAAATAGCAGACAGACAGGTAGAGATACGGGAGGAGATGGTGGAGTCAGAGGTGGGGAAGGAGAGGAAAATCTGAGCATCATCAGCATAGAAATGGTATGAGAAACCATAGGATGCGATGAGGGGGCCCAGGGAGCGGGTGTAGAGAGAGAACAGGAGAGGACCCAAGACTGACCCTTGGGGGACTCCAGTTAAGAGAGGGTGAGGTGTGGAGGTTGCTCCACGCCAGGTTACCTGGTAAGTGCGGTTGGAGAGGTAGGAGGAGAACCAGGCCAGAGCAGTGCCAGAGATCCCCAGGTCAGCAAGAGATGATAGTAGAATAGAGTGATCAACAGTGTCAAAGGCAGCAGAGAGGTCGAGGAGAATTAGGACAGAGGAGAGAGAGGCAGCTCGGGCACACTTAAGTGAGTTGGTGACAGACAGGAGGGCGGTTTCAGTGGAGTGAGCAGAGCGGAAGCCAGATTGGAGAGGGTCAAGCAGAGAGTGGTTGGACAGGAAAGCAGAGAGCTGGCGGTGTACAGTCCGCTCAAGGGTTTTGGAGAGGAAGGGTAGGAGGGAGACAGGACGGTAGCTCTGGAGGGAGGTGGGGTCGAGGGTAGGTTTTTTGAGGAGGGGAATGATCGAGGCTTTTTTGAAGGCTAGTTTAGTGAGTTAGTGACAGACAGGAAAGCAGTTTCAGTGGAGTGAGCAGAGCGGAAACCAGATTGGAGAGGGTCAAGCAGAGAGTGGTTAGACAGGAAAGCAGAGAGCTGGCGGTGTAGTGCCCACTCATGGGTTTTAGAGAGGAAGGGTAAGCGGGAGACAGGACGGTAGTTCTGGAGGGAGGTGGGGGTTTTTGAGGAGGGGGTTGATAGAGGCTTGTTTGAAGGCAGAGGGAAAGAGGCCAGAGAGGAGAGAGGTGTTGAGAAGGGAGGAGATGAAGGGGAGTAGAGCAGGAGCGGCAGCTTGAAAGAGGTGAGTGGGGAGGGGGTCCAGGGCGCACGTGGTAGGTTTGTGGCCCTGGAGGAGGGAGGAAAGATCAGAGTCTGGTAGGGGAGAGAAGGAGGAGATGGAGGGTGAGTTAGTAGGGGAGACAGAGGGTGTTGGGGTTGGAGCGGGAGGGGGTGGGGGGAGGGAGAGGTGTTAGAGTTTGCGGATATCAGAAATTTTAGAGGAGAAGAGGCAAAGTTATCAGAAGATAGAGGAGGGAGGAGGGGGGGAGGGTAGGTTAGGGGACAGAGGGTCGAGGGAGGAGAAGAGTCTGGAGGTTGCAGAGTCTACAGAGTTGGGAGAAGGAGTCGATATGATGGAGGTGAGAGAGAGTGGTGGAGGCAAGGACAGAGGGGGAGAGAGAGTGGAAATTATGGCGGGAGGTGACAGTGGGGGTAGGTGGAGTAGGGAGAGAGGGGAGAGACAGAGAAAAAGAGATGAAATAGTGATCAGAGAGGTCCAGAGGGGTGACAGAGAGGGTGGAGGGGCAGCAGGCCCTGGAGAAGGTGAGGTCCAGTTGACGGCCAGCTTTGTGGGTAGGATGGGATGGAGAGAGAGAGAAGTTGAAGGAGTAAAGGAGAGGAAGGAATCCGGCAGAGTGTGTGGGGTTGAAGAGATGGATATTGAAATCACCTAACAGGACAGTTGGGGTAGACAGAGAGGGGAGGGAGGAGAAAAGATAGTCGAGTTCATCGAGAAAGTGAGCGAGAGGTCCAGGGGTATGGTACAGTACAATTAGCAGGAGGTGACAGGGAGAGGTTAGTTGGACAGAGAGGTGGGAGGCAAAGGCATAGATGAAATCAGCTTTGTTAGCAGAAGAGTGACAGTTCCAGAGGGCACCAGAGAGAGTGCGGGAGGGGAGAGAATGGGAGGAGGGAAGAGGCAGAGGGATGAGGTTAGAGGGGTTAGGGGAGCAGCAGGAGAGAGGACAGAGGACAGGAGCGAGAGGACAGAACAAAGATGTGAGAGACAGTCATAGCCGGACAGGTGAGACAGAGAGGTACAGTAGTAGTGGGAGGGTACAGATCTGTCTAGTAGTTGGCGTCTTCCAGAGCGCTGTTAGGTTCGGATTTTCTCCAACAGCCTCTCCTCGCACCCTCACTTTGCAAGGGAACTGGTTAAAAGCTGCTAACTGTGCTAAGACAATACTTAAGCAATACAATAGTTTCAATGCTTCAATGGGATCACACAACTACAAAAGCTGTGTGGAAACCAATCAAATTGCAAATCAACCTATATTCAATTTAACCACATTCACCTGGTACTAATCACAACAGTGGGTCACCCAATTAAAACAGCACCTTAATAATGTTACTTAAATATAGCTAATGTTAAGAGTTGGAGTTAGGCCTCTAGTAGTCAATGGAAGATATTTGGAAAAGCAAAAGGTCCTCGCTCTACCTGTCCTCGCGCTGACTGCCACAGCTCAGACTGCCCTTGGACGTGTGTCCCTTAGACTGGCTTGGGTTCTAAGACACTGATTGCCAACACTAAATTTGCATCAACCTCACAATTCAACACACCCCAACACAGTTTGTATCACTTAATTGCTTTTTTAAATTCTTAATTAAAGTGCAGGCTGGTTACCTAAGCAAGCAGCAATTCTAACAAATAAACTACAATCAACGTACCTATTTCAATGCTGATTCAAACAGCAACGCGAATTCCAGCCAGGGGAAGAAGCAGATACCACACATGTTTGCAGATTATGCTCTTCAAAACTAAATAATTGCAGGGTTATAGCACTACTAACCCCCTGCTGTGAGAAATAGATTGAGAGCATCATAAAGGAGTGTGTCTGACCTATAAACAGTGGGCCCAACTGTATGACTGCCAGCACCTATGGTCACTCAAAATTTGGTTGATATTAGGATTTTTTTCCCAGTGTGTTGAGTATCCTTAAGGGCAATCATGGGTATGCACCATGTGTTTTAATGAATGGAGTTACGTGTAATTAGTCATATGTGACTTTCCCCCTGCAAGCGGGAAAGCCGTCCACAGCCAGCTAATTAAGGGGTTGCTGTGGCAACCAATAACCACAGCAGCAGAATATTTTGGCACAAGATGGCTTATTTGTACACTGATGATGAGATGCACGAATGAACTGGGAGCATGTTAAAAAGAAATTGCAAAAAACAAAACAGAAAATAGATTTAAGTAGGCTCTTCAAACGCTTGCTATCGTTCGAGGAATGAAAACAAAACAAGAGTGGGCATTTTTGTATTGAAACACAGTACACAGGAGAACATTAAAAATAACAAAAAGGTGGACAAGGGCTTTCTGTTTTTTCCAAGTTCCTGTTTTGCTTGGTTTTAGTTGAATTTACTTGGTCATAAACAATGATTGTTTTTCTTTCACTTTAAAAAAATATCACAGCAAAACAATTACAGTAAGAACTACCGGTAATTTCTGTTTATTTACAATAATTTTTCATACAGATACCAATAAATAAGTGCTAAGAAATAAATAAATAAATAAATAATAATAATAATCTGAATACCACTGCCTTGACATTTGCATAGCCCTGTGGACCTGTAACCACTTTATTTTTTATTGTGTTTGATTGTTTTAATAAGTTGCTCAGTAATCTCCCCTGGCAGAAAACATTTCGAGGAGTAAAAACTCCTATTTAGATGTAAGGCTGTGTAGATCATTAAAATAGACCCCATGCCTATAATGTCTACGTAATGGTCTATAATCAGGGTTCTATTGTTGAAATGTAGCTCTATTAATATTGGGACTACTGTATTTGTTTCTAACAAGATGCAACCTTAGTGCTAGAGTGCTTTAATGTTATGGATTGAAAGCTATGTGTTTCGTCACTGCACAAAATCAGCACAAGCTTTGGGTCTGGGAGTAATTTACCCTCTAATCTTAACACTGAGAGAGTAACATTTATTTTCAGGGGGGTAAAATGCAACATTACCTTGAAGTCATGAGTAATCTCGATAAATACTGTACAATCTTTAATGGTAATGGGGTAGGCATTAAAAAAGAGCCTTCCATTTTAACTGCAATGTTACTTTGAACTACTGGCTCAGCGCTTTTTCTTCGAGGTATCACACTGACCCTGCAAATGAATTACGTTACTTATATTTTAACATTAAATTCTTAAACTCAGCGAACATGTTAAAACTTCCACATAAAGCCATACAGATAAATAAAATAAGGAAATGCATTAATAACTTATAAAACAGCTTGTTTCATATTATAGGCACCTTTTTTAACGGTTGCCTCTGATGATGGTTCCAGTTGAATTTGTAGCTGGACTGGGGTGTTTACGCTTCAACCTGTGTAGCTTCAAATTTTTCTTATTCTTACTGTGATTGGCTGCAAAGACAACAGGGCTAGCCAGAGACTGATAATGTTTGTTGGGTTGGTTTTTCTTGTGTACAGTTTCCTAGTAACTGAAGACATTGTATTCTGGGAGATGTAGTTGTTAGTGGAGGTTTTAGGGGAGGCAGACAAGCTGTGCAGCAAAATTGCGATGCGTATTTTTATGCATTAAATTTAAATATAGTGTGTATTTCGGATTTTGTAATGCTAAAAATGGCAGGTATGCAGCTTATCTGGACCGCTGCTGCCATTATCTATAAGATGTAATTCTGTCAAGTATTCTGTCCTTAGTACCTCTTACTAAATATAACTGTGCAGTTCCCTGTAAATACACTTATGAGGTAGTACCACAGACTTCAGACTTTATTGATCCAATCTTTAGTCTGTCTGAGAAATTGCCTCCAAAGGTCTCAGTAAGTATTAGTTGTGATGATGATTTTGTGATACTCCACAAAAAAAAAACAAGGCATTAAGGCCACATCTGAAAAGCCATTAGAGAAAATAGCTTTCAGTCCCTATTAATCTGAACTAAGTCAAATGTTCATGACGTGCATTATCCCCCCTTGGCACCCACTGAGTTTTTAACATAGTTAGTGGTAGTGATCTACAGTATGAGTAGAGCCTTGTGAAATTCACGAGATGGGTATAATTGCCAGGCTCGGAGCCTTGCTCGTGGTGTCCTGTGGTTCGAATCCCTGGTTATAATCTTTCATAAGTGCAATCGTTGCACTGCAAATCAGATATATATTATTCAGTGACAAATTAATCATCTGGCTTACGATTTTGAAATATTCTGTGTTCAGCCTCCACCTTTTGCTTCCGTGACATCTCCAACTACTTTTTGGCTACTGATTTTAAATTTTACACAAAATAAAATAAATAGTTTAAACAAGCCTTCACTTCACTACCCTAATCAAAATTATGTGTGCTGTATTAATACATGTGTGCGTGAGGAAATGGATCCTGTGCTCCTTTTGATTGGCTTAATGGGATTGTCACTCATACAATGCAGACTGCACATGTTGAATACACGTGTTATATTAAAGAGGCGGTTGTTTTAAAGAATTCCAAAATGATACAGTACATCAATGCAACTTTAGAAACTAATGGGCGGGGTGCCAAAAACTGTCGCATGTTTGACAGCCGACCCCAGGGGATTGATCGGACAGCGCATGACAGTACTGTGCATCAGTGCAACAGTGAGTCATTGCGCAAGCAAACCAATGCAGGGTCTAGCGTTGCCAAAATATGTTATGCTATATTCTCTTCTTATTGCATACATGTATACTGCGTCTAAACACAATAATTTATTTTGTATTACAAGATCATGAATGTGTGCAACAGGGCTTAGCAGCTATGTGTCTGGCTTGTGCATGGAACATTGGATTTGCTTAGTTTGGCTCAATTTTACGTACACTAAAGATTTGTTAAAAAGCCATAATAAAGCAAAAAGTTAAGAGTTGAACAAATGAAGATTATTGCTGTAACAGGTGGAAGGTGCATTTTATTTTATTTTCCCATAAGCATCTTTAATGAAACCAACAGCTTTTATGTGATCAGGGTTCAAAGCCTGTCTACATCACATACGTTTTGGTGAGAAGGAGCACTTAAGCCATCTCTTATGAAGTAAATTTTTGTTTCTCTTGTCTGAACTGCAGTTGAAATAAAAACAGTAGCTATGACACATTAAATGGGAAAAGCCTTATAGGTGTAGAGCAGGGGTAGTCAATCATTTTTTTTCAAGGTCCGAATCTCTTGGTCAAGGTCCAGAGAAACATTTCACACACCGCACCTGCCCATGTCCCACAAACACACAGGCTTTTTTTAACTTATCAGCCACCTGCAATAGCATTATGTTAATCAAATCAAATTAAATTGTATTTATATAGTGCCTATATTACTTAGCCATCTGTCCGTGTTTGTCTCCGTCATTGTTCGTGTTTGGGGGAGGAAACTAATTAACTTTATGGCACTTTATTCTAGGAACTAGCAAATATTGGTTTACCTACATATTTGCACATAACTTATTGCTGTATGTTAACTGTATGTTTTGGGTATTACTTTTGGATATGCAATGCATTGCATCTGACCAGGCTTATGCTTCTGAATATATATAGTAAATGAATATTGATTACCTCTTACGTATTTGTTTCTGCAGTGTAAAATATATTAAGACAAACATGAGAAATGTTATGGCATATTTAGCATTCATTGTCACGATAAAGCCAGGAAACGGTGGAATAATGTATTATTTAATGGGTTCCGGATACATAAATTAGTGTAAGAATGTTTCCCTTAAAATTGCTAAGAATATATGTATATATAATTGTGGGTTGTTTACTAAGATTTGTTCAGTAGCTGTTTGGTGTTTGGGGACTGTGTGCAATAAATGTTACAGTGCCATATCCACTTCTTTCCTCCATGTTCTCTTTGAGTAATTGAACTTGCTCTATAATTATGTAGCTGTGATATCCTGGTATTCAAATTGGGGCATTAATAGGGTGTAGTATGTAGAACTTAGTTTTACGATTAGGTGCTAGTGATGGTTCTTGTGAGAATTTATACTTGTGGTAGATATTAACTATTTACCTGACACCCCAGATAATAAACCCTTACAACCTACTAACAGCAGCTCACCCCCCGTGTTCATCCAGCACGCAGTCGTCATTGCTCAATGCCTGATATCTAATAGATAAATCAATCTCGTCCTTCCTGTCATACTTTTTCTAACAGTCACCTAGCCCCCACTCTCTTTCTATATATATTGAAAATATATGGTAAGGTTATAAATATATTATTCATATATTTAACATGTTGCCCATTCATAAAAAATATATTAAATATATTTTCTTTTCGTATGGGATCAGTAAAATAGTATTTAAAATAGTAAATAGTGTTATTTAATACACGAGTTGACCACCAGACACAGTATGAATCAATACATATTTATTACTTGTCATAACGCACGTGCAGGAGAAATATTCAAGACAAGTCACATTTGAAAATATTGATAAACCATCTGAATTTAAGTTTGATGATGATGAGTTCTCAGATTACAAAACAGTGCTGTATCAGTTGTGAACGAATCGCTAGCGGTGCCAAAAAGGTGTTTTTTTAAGTGAAGTTCCTGTAGGCAGAGAATTTACAATGGGAAAAATCTGTTTCACCACAAAGGTGTTCTCTTAGGGTATACATATAAAAGGATAATAAAAAGGCAATGATAATAGTGATAAAAAGTAGAAACAATATTCAATTAAGCACTGGCCAGTACAACAATGTCCCCTTACAGGATCTCAGTACAGGCAGCAGCTCCTTATAGCCAGGTTCTCAGCTCAAGCAGCAGGTAGAAATACAAACAGTGATCCCTTGCAGACAATACTTTGTATTACTGGTAATTGTCTTTCAATACAACTTCATATCACTAGCAAACAGGTGTGATTAATAGATTGGATGATTAATCGATCAATAGAAAATGTGAAGATTAAAACCCCTAATATATATATTCTGTGTTAACTGTCCTGGCAGCATGTCAAAAATCTGTATGACACAATACAGTCAGATATTTTATTTAGAGGGATTGAGAATGTTATACCTCTGGGGCTGCATTGATGTATCAAACAAAGGGTCCTATCAGCCCTGTGCACCTGCTCTTGCTCAATTACTGTATGCAGTCTACACATGAGTCAGGATGTTATTAAAATTAAAATCTGGATGATTCACCACATGTTTTATTTGTGTTTTCTTCCGATGGTGTAGAATAATCAGGGCGTTCAACCCAATCAGACGTTTACCAAATCTGCATCCTTGGAAGAAGAAACTAAAATGTTATTATAAAATGTTATTATTATTATTATTATTATTATTATTATTATTATTATTATTATTATTATTGCTGAGGTATCCATGGAAATTACCCTTACAAATGCAAATTACCTAATTAATATTAAAATATAGTGTTAAATGTTTCTGTCTGCATTGCAATTTGGCCTTGTGCCACGACTGATATCAAGCAGCTTTTGTGAATTGTGTTTCCACTAAGCTTTCAGGTTGCATTGAAGAACTGCAAGTGTAGTCTGCCTCATTTGGCCGATAAAAAATAAATTAAAAAGCAAGGGAAACAAATAAAAAAAACCCAGACATATCATTACACAGATACCAAAAAAACAGCATTCTATAAGAAAGCGCTGTGTACTATCCATGTATTATTTGTTAAACATTTTTGACTGTGTACATTACTTATTATAAACCTGTTATACACATACACATAAAATACATTTTCCTACAGAAATATTGCTTCAGCAATTTAGAACCTTATGGCAATCGATGAACAGAGCTAAAAAAAAAAATATAGCAGTTTAAGTTAATTATATAAAAATTATTCAGTTAAAATGTTTAGTACAATACATTTTCAAAATACTGGTAGAAAATCTACCCTTGGAACTTCGTTCTGTATGTCTTGCAGCAATTTGTCGTTCTTCTAAAACAAATCTTATTCAATGAATTAGGTTTAAGAGATTTTACTTCAACTCTATACTGTAGGTGGTTGCTCAAGCCTGGTGCTGTCAGTAGCCCACAGCAACAATACAAGAGAAACATTTAATTTAATGCATTTTGGAGTACAAATGTGACTTTTTTTTGTCCTTGGTGCCCATGATGGATGCTACTTAAGGTTAGTGTACAATGAATTGCATCTTATTGCTAAGGGACAGAAAGGTTTAAAGCAATCAGCCTCTTATGCCCAAACACAAAGATTACAAAAGTGTAAAGGATGAAAAAAATATCTTTCTGTGCTTTGTAAAGGGCTTTGTTATTAATTAATACATGTATTTATTTATTTATTTACTTATTTATATATTTATTTATTGCAATGGGCTGGTTTCTGTATTTTTTTTATAACCTTGATTATAAAACAACTAAACTATAAAGCACTGTCATTTTATGAGTCAAATAGCAATAATTTGCTGAATAAATGGTGTCACTTAAAAAGAAAACACAAAAAAAAACACTGAACTGTGTGCTCATTGTTTCCTATTTAATTAAAGAAGCTTGCTAGAGCTATTTCTAGCAGATCTCAATTTTAATAAACTATAGTCTTTAGTTATAGTAGAAAGTTGCGTGAGGTTACGTCACAAACGCGGTCTTCACTGCAGCAGCCTATATAGCGTGAGAAGGCATTTTACCCACCCTGTTGAGATGTACCATGATTTGGCCGCGCACTTCCTATAGCGTGAGGAATGTGCGTGATATGTGCGCTATGCGAGAGAATTTGGAGTTTTAAACTGCATGGAAACCCCACCATACATATAATTCCATTTAAAAATTGTTTTTTCTTTCTTTTCATCTTTGTTGAAAGATGAGGCAATCATTCTGAGTTTCTGTGAGTTCTGTTGTTATTGATTTTCCATTCATTTTCAAAGGTTTGTTATTCTTGAAACTGTGTTGTGGGTTTCTATAACTAAATAAAGTGTTGCTGGTTTCTGAAATGACAGAATATACCATATCTTTTTTTTTTAATCAAGTGCATCCCATTTATAATCCATTCATGTAGCTTTGATATACTTGTACACGTGTTGTCATAGGTAAAATTTATACTATGAAAGGTTGGTGCTTGTGGAAATATGCAGTACCACGTGATGGCCCCAGAATAGGTATTTAATTTGGTTTGGACATGTGATGTAATATTCTGTACTGGTAAAGGTGTGGTTCCCTTTCAAGCACGAAATGTGACCATTGCCTAATGGGTGTTTACCTCCTAAACCTGAATATTATATACCAAAGCTGGTATTCTATAGTTTAATAGTTTTATAAAAAAATGAATTGCGTATTGTGCACTACAGCCTGTTACGTCCTGCAGCGGCCTTGTGCCCCGCTTGATCAAGGGATCAAGCAACATAAGTCGACTGACTTGTGCTCTCCTCACAGGCTGCTTAGCTCCGGCTGGAGTTAAATTAAAATTCTCGTTTTAAGTTCCGAGATGTTTATTTTCTGAACTGTAATTGTGTTATTCATGGAGATATATTTTTTCTCGTTGTATTTTCTGTGGGTTTTTTTTTTACAGAAATACGCACACAGCTGCTGGGCTCAGCAGCACTGCGCTGGACCGAGATACTCGCTCGTCCTGTTCTGTGTTACCACAAAAATATGCAAAGACAGTATCAGCCCATTTTTGTTGGAAACTTCTGAGGTTGAAGGTTATGGTGATAATACTATATGCCTTTTGATGCTAAGTGTCAAACAGTCTTATTTAACAGGAATGATTTTCATGCTTCTATTGTTTCCAAGATATATAATACAAATAATAATTGAATAATATATATTTATCCCAGTAGAATTAACTAAAAAAGGTTTAATAGAAGCTAGAACCACTGGCATTTAAGTGTATATGTTTATATATGAACACAAGTGAAAGAAGGTTCAATTATTATTTTCCCTGCTTGGTATAGTGCCTTGGAGACAGTCTTTCCATTCAATGCAGTCAGCTGATGGTCTCTGGGCCAATGGCAGCTCCCTATTCATAATTTACAATAAGACTGTAATCTTTCACAGGAGGCAGACAGATGCTTCTCCCATGAAATGGTCTGCAGATTTTTGATGCCTGCCGGAGCACATGTGAGTCAGAAATGAGTCAGAGCCCCCCTGAAGGATAGATGGATGTGTGCAGCTGATAGATTCATGAAGGGCAAAACATTTCTGGATTGAAGATTATCATTACAAAAAAGGCCTTGAAATGTAGAGCCAGCATTGTGCTAGTGGAGTATAGCTTTCCACTGCCCTGTATAAGAAGAAGGCTGCTTCATTTATTGTTTATAGCTTTTTTGTAATGTATCTCCTTGAATTATATTAAGTCTTAGCAGTGCATTAATTTAAACTATTAAAAGTATTATATTAGAATGCACGCTGTAGAGCAGGAAGAAAGCCCTTCACATAGACTCTCTTCAGCATTACAAACAACAAAATGTACCTTATTACGACCAGCATATAGAAAAGACAAAAAAAGCAAAACATAATCTGTTCTCATATCAAAAACAAGGTATCTACTGCAATGAAAAAGCCTGTCATTTCTATATACAATCTGTATCCTGTGGCAAAGCCCTCGACTCGGGCTTGTTTACACCCTTTACAATCTCTGACCCAACACAGGAACCGTGGCACACTTTTATTTACAATAAATCAAAATAAACAAACCAAAACAAAAGCCTAACTCCTTTACGGAGAGCTAACTAACATGCTAGACGGCTATGCCATTTACCAACTACCAAAACACACAGGTGTACACACAGTACCTCCTTGTATGACCACACAGGTCTCCCCAGCACATGCAGCTTCCTCATTCTGGCACACAGCCCTCACTGCAGGGTTTCCAACCCTTGTATGCACGGGCCTCATTAACTCAATTGGAGCCAGGTGTTCCTCTCTGGCTCCTCCCCCTACTCTGCCACAATACATATATTTAAATTTAACAGTCACTTCAAGTTTATCCATAAAGTGGTTTGGACAAAACCAAGCACTCTGATTGGTTGTAAGTGATCGCAACCATTAACTGCCACTTTGAAAAGTGTTAATACACCACTTCACAGAGTTCTCACAGCACAGCTGGTGGCAACCGTCTTGTTAAAATTGTTTATTTAGCCTGTACGTTTTTTTTATGAATGCGAGGGAGGTGTGGGAGCATTATTAATAAAAATAAACTTTAAATTTATAAAACATGTGGTTTACCAGTTTAACATTTCCCTTTTCACCAAGACTTGATGTTATTTAAACCATGTTACCAAATGCTTAGTGCTGCAGAAAAGGGGCCTGTCTGGTTAGCTATATAACAGATTTAGAGTCATTGCAGAGGAGTTAAAAAAAAAAACATTTTTAAGGCAGTGCTGGTTTAATGATTATAATAATAATAATAATAATAATAATAATAATAATAATAATAATAATAATTATTATTATTATTATTATTATTATTATTATTATTATTATTATTATTTATCATCATCGTTATCATTATTAATAATAATAATAATAATAATAATAATAATAATAATAATAATAATAATAATAATTTCTTTCTTTCTTTCTTTCTTTCTTTCTTTCTTTCTTTCTTTCAGTGCCCACATGCCTCACAATGCATGGTAAGGTATATGAACACTGTCACTGTTCTTGCTTACATGCACAGTGCAGTATGTATGAGGGATGAATTTGACTTCACTCATGAGTATAACTTTAGAACATCATAGAAAATGTTGTGGCTCTCTAGTTAGAATATATTTTCATAGTGACCGATTTTCTTTAACCTATCAACTACCTAGACAACCAGTCAAGCGTATCATCTGAATCTCATGCGCTAGAGATCCGGTACAAAAAAAACAACTATATTGTATTATTGTCATTTTACATTATTATTTTTGCATACAAATGTGTATATTCCCTGGCCCCTTCCTCAAATTCACAAAACTGGGGAATAGCGCAATACAGCACAGGATGCTACTAAGTGTTTGTGACTATTATTTAAAAAGTCTTGTTTTATTTTTAGGTATCTGACAGGCTGTGATAATAACAGGAGTTCTTTCTCTGATAAGGAAACTTTAGTCCTATGCCCACTGTATAAGCCACTTGCTCACGAGACATATTCTTGACCTGATGGCTTCAATTATTCAAATGACAATGTAAACTGTATGAAGATGATCATGCCATTCCAAGCTCTGTATAATAACAATAAAAATAATACAGCACAACAAAGCTGCAGAACAATTCCATTTCCTGTCCTGGAATGAAGATTTGAAATACCAAACATCAAACAAGTCCTAACATGACTGCATTTTAAAATGTGATAAGAAGTCAAAGCAATGAATTCAAAAGAGCAAGCATGAATCGTTTTATCAACTCTGTAACTGGAAAGAGATGTCCTAGACAGGGGATATATAAATCACGTATTGTTTGGTGCTCAGAGTCCTGAAGGAGTATGAAAATACAGAATTTTACTCAAATAGATTTAGGCCTGAGGACCCCAAAGAGGTTTTCATTCACCATAGATAATTTGCAGGCTCTGTAAGAAAGCAGGTTGAAGAGCCCTGCAGGATAGGATGTGTCCTTCATTACCCCATGTTACAACCAGCTTGTGAGCTGAGTTGCAGACTTGATGCTCATGATGAGCCACATCATGGTTTTATTCCTGTAAGAAAAGAAAAGAAAGAAATAACCAAATGACCTGACTATGAAAATGAACTCTGGTTGTCTAGTTCCTGTCCAGTTTAAAAAGTCGGTAATGAGATGGTAGGCTGGCTTTGGGGGGCACTTTCCAGGGCTGGCATAAAGTTGCTGAATGCTGGGGTTTATTTATTTATTTATTTGCATTTTTATAGCGCTTTTTATACAGTAGTATCTCAAAGCACTGTGCAGTACATAGTAGAAAATCAAACCACAATACATTTGTAAAACATATTACACATCTTCCACAATCATAACATTTAAATAATATATTTAAACAACAGTATAATTATATATATATATATATACAGTATATATATATATATATATATATATATATATATATATATATATATATATATATATATATATATATATATATATATATAGGCTGTAAGAAAATGTTTTTGGTAAAGAGCATTACCGTTATTTTGCTATGTTTTTGCACTACTACAAATTGAGAAATACAAGTCATGGAGATTACAGCAGCATATGCCATACAAAGGCTGGTATAGAAAAGCTAAATATCTACAGTAAAATTGATTTTTTTTTCTTTTTTTAGTTTGTCAGGGCATTGAGTAGAATTAAATTTCAGAATAAATGATATGTTCAGAAGCATTGTGGGTCAGGTCAAGCACAAGTAAAGAGTTTCCCTTCTGTTATCATTGGATTTTTATTTCATTTTGCCTGGGATTTATTTCATAACAGATCATCTCTGCAATTAAGATAAGTGTTGATTGTGCCCATATAAAAAGCTATTTAAAATGTCCAAAGAATATGTAGCAAAAATATAATTGTAAAATATAATATCACAGAAAGTCTGTGTAGCAGAGCATTAGATACATTATATTGAGTGTGAAATCCAGTGTTTGATTGATGCCCTGTTTACTGCAAGGGCATTACAAGCCCTGCGGCTGGTCTTGCATCAATGGCTCAGTCACAGGAATATTAGTCTGATCTAATGGCTGGTTAAAGGCTGACCTGAAGTGAATTTGGTGCAGCTATGGTCTAATACTAGTGGGAGTCATTTTATAAGGCTCTGTGCCCGAGGAGCCCATTTGCTACAACCATTCCACCAGCTTATCAATGATTTGAACTTATCAATGAACTGTTAGCTTGCAGTTTATTATTATACTCCTTTGAAAGATAAAGCAAGCAACCAGCGATTTTAACAGATGAATACTTTTATTATCCCACAAATTATTTCTGAACTATCAAGAACATTTTCTAAAAACTGTTTTGGGTGTACAATAAATAGACATTTATTATGTGGTTTAATCAGCTGTTGGGCAAGCCATTTTTATTTTCCATTTTGCTTCCTAAGCAAAACCTATTAACTGTTTGGCTGAAAAAAAAGACCATGTCTGAATAGAAAGGTACACTACGACCCATTTTGCCCAAGTCCGCTGCAGTTCATGCTGCTGCAATGCAAGCTTACTTGCAAGCAGCATCAATTACGTGTAAATAAACAATGTGTATTTTTATTTTTATTTAAATTATAAAAACATGATTACTGTTCTATATAGTGTATTTTTAAACTACATAGGAATGTTTTATTCCATTTATATGGCTTAATAAGTAACAAGGAGCTATGGTGACGTCACCAGTAAATTATGCAAATTAAGTATCATCGAAGGTTCGAACCTTCCTTCGGTAATGTGTTCCAAACCTTCAAAGGTCAAAATGTACCCTTCGTTGCAGCCCTAGACACCAAAGGTTTGGTCAGCACCATAATGAGGTTTTCAGTCCTTAAGGGGTCAATGGGGAGCATACTTGTCACTTAAGGGGTTAGACCGCGAAAAATAAATAATAAGAGAGGCATGAGCAGATAGGACTGTAGTCACTATGGAGTGAGGTCAGTGGCAATGAAGTAATTCATTCTTTATAGATATCCCCACATGGATTTACTACAGCAACAACTGTAAATCACTCTACAATGGGTTCATATATAATAACACAATTAAAGGACCTTCTCCAGGAGTAGCGGTATACGAAAAAAATGAATCTCAAACTCAAAACTTTTTTGTGTAGGCAATTATGTGTCCAGCTTAACTGTTCATGTGCTCTTTGAGGCATTCCCAGTTACTCCCCAAAGTTGTGATAAGCTGCCTCCTGTGTCTAGCAACTGTCTAAAATGGCTCACTGATGTGAAGATAGGGGTTTGAGTTGACCACTGCATGTATTATTTATATGCCAATGTATTGACAAGCAGTGAGTCCATCAATGGACCAGCAGGCCAAAACAATGGCACCATAGGCATGAACCACATACCTTTTAATGTTCCATCCATCCATTATCATTTACCACTTACTCCTTTACAGGGTTGCGGTGAGCCGGAACCTAACCCGGCATACACAGGGTGCAAGGTGAGACTACACCCTGGACGGGACTCCAGTCCATCGCAGGGCTCCACGCACACACTCACACAGAGGGCAATTTAGAGTGACCAATCAACCTGGACAACATGTCTTTGGACTGTGGGAGGAAACCAGAGTACCCGGAGAAAACCCACGCGACAGTACCCTAGGCCGGATTCAAACCTAGGACCCTGGCGCTGTGAGGCAGCAGCGCTAACCACTACACCACCGTGCCGCCCCTCCTTTTAATGTTCCATTTCCATGAATATCTTTCATACTTTTCTTACTTAATAATCCTATACATACCTTTTAGCTGTTCATTTTGGCAAGGAACAGTAGCTTCGTTGCTCTGGCTGCTTCCGTATTAAACTACCGTACCTCAAATGCATTACTTAAATGATGAAATATAAAAAATTGTCGCGCTCAGATTAAGTATAGAAAGATTTACAGGAACAAAGGCTGAAGTGGCTAACAGGACTCATAGAAAGTGAGTAGGCTTATGATCACAGATGTGTAAGCTCTTTGTACACTCAAGTCAACTTGACTGTATAATCAAAGTAAAATTGTGCACCTCAAATATAAATGGACATTGACCAGATAACTTGTATTGCTACCCTGCCATAAGTACTTCAAAGTATTAAGGTTCATTCGTAATTTTCATAATTTAACTGAGAAGCTTCTGATGTCTCCAGTTCACAGTGTTTTTACTTATGGCTACCCAAATTAATTGGTTAACAATCCATATTCAAAACAGAATACTATAGTAAGTGCAATGTACTGTACTTAAAGTTTCTAGGCTCTGGGTGGGTGCTTTATTTTTATTCTGGTTGGGCTTATTGCAATTCTGCTGATCTAGTTTTCTTGTAAATACCACAATGTACTGTAATTACCTGCTTTGCATGCATTTCCATACCTAAACTTGTGCACTGTAGTATTTTTTTTATCTGAGGCAACTCGGTATGAATCATCTTCCCATAGCTTTGCATAAAGGTAATTTTTCCACATGAGTATGATGTGGTATGTAAATGAACAACGTTTTGAATTTTGCATGAAAAAAGGCAGGAGGATGGGAAGTAATGTCCCAATGCATAGATGCATTAAAGTATACAAACAGACATTACCAACTCCCTGCTACAGGGCAAAGTAGCTATAGAAAATAAATGCACCCTACAGTACATTATGTATGTCCTTGTGCCTGGAATTACAGAATATTATTTAATTAAATTACTACATTGAAAACACATTTTCTAAGAATGTGTATTGTGCTTCCAGTTTCACAAAGAAACCCTACTTACTGTACAGTTGTGGAGTAAAACCTCACATTTTCTGTTGGCAGCTGTTTTCAAGGATAACGTTTCTGACAGGAAAGCGATACACAGTATAAAGTGTTAATTTGTTATATGGTTTTTAAGCATTATGCTTTATTGAGGTACCAATGGGTCAGTAAAACGCATTAAGGGCATACTACTACTAAAGTGAAATTAGCACCATTCTTTTCTGAAAAGAGAAAAGCATCTTCACCAGAAAAAAAATTATATCACTTAAGAATACTCACAGTAAACTGAGTAGTCTAGGAGGGACTGGCAGCCTGTCCTGGAGGCTGATACATCCTGTAGGTGGGTGGACAGAATCACTTTGGGGAGCTCATATGGTCCCATAGCTCCTGATGTGGGAGGAGACTGACTGCCAGCAGTATGGGCCCGTAGGAACACATGTGTAACGCTTCCCCATACTTACGCCACGAGAAGCATTACAGGAAAAGATAAGCAGATACTAATCTGATCTGTTTTTAACTCTCTATCAGATTTCTGTGGGAGTACAATGTTTTCAGTCTTTTTGATGGATGTTATAAATAAGGTTATCATTTACACTCATGTTATTATCGAAGGTTGCAATATATAATATATACATAAGTACACACGCAGGCTAACTTCACTATAACAAACCCCCTGGGACCTGGAGAAATGTTCGTTATATCAGGGTGTTCACTATAATAGGGTTTGGCATTTTTCTGTATCAGAATAATGACAAAACGGCAAATTTGAATTGAACATCAATAGTACTTTTATGAAGATTTCTTCACATTTATCAACAGTTAAAAGGTATTGTGACAAGGTACTTTTGTCACATGTGTGGGTAACCGCATTGCAAGACAGAGGAGTTGGAATTGAAACGCCGGCACAGCCGCGCAGGATTTATTAAACACAAAACAGAAAGTAAACAAACGGGTCATGTGATGCTACCAATGATGGTAACGCACAGAGGACACATACAGGACAGGCAGGCAGCAAGTCTCAATCGAGCGCCCGTCTGTAAACAATCATTTGATCAAACATAACAACTCCAAATAGCACACAAAACAAACCCGTTTCCACATATAAATTACCCGTGGTGTATTTAAAAGAAAACAGGAAAGAAATGAAATAGGAAAATACTTACACGCTGAATACAGTAATTACATGTCCTTTCTCTTGAAAAAACTATCCAGCGTAGATTGCTCCTCATGCCCGTTGGCGAACAGGCAACGATTGCATTCGTCATGCATGATTCATACTACAATAGGTCATCTTTGAATTAGCGTTATCTTTGAATTAGTCAACCATGGTCTTTGCTTTCACTGAGAGAATAACACACTTGACACTGGAGAAAGTTCAGTGTCAGTCAGTACTGAGATCGTTGAATCCAGGTTGATCCTGTACGTGATTGTTCTAATAGAGCTAATTTGCATTGAAAAAATCGGTTCTTGCTGTTGGAATCCTTTAAAACGGGTGATCATTATAAGAAGGGTTTGTTATAGTGAAGTTAGCCTGTATATATATATATATATATATATATATATTGTAGGACCTACAGGTAAATAGACTGTGAACATATATACAATACAGGAATAGATTCGGCCTAAACTAGTTGGTGCTATTGAGTGTAATGACAAGGAACAATTTACCGTGATGCTTGCTGAAAATTGAAAAATTCTCAAGAAATGGGAGGCTCAGCTGTTTTCTGTGAAGTCCTTGTAATAAAGAACGTTTAAGCATTTAATGAGTGGCTGGCCTCTGCTGTCTCATGGGAGTTTTTTTTCTGCTTTTAATTAGAGCAGCAGAGGAGGGATCAGCTTGAACTGAAAGGAAGTGTGTCTACTGAGGATTTAGCCACGTGCTGTCCTGAGAAACTGGCTGCAATCTAGGGGCTCCCAACAAAGCCAACCCAGCCGCATCGCCTGGACGTCACTGAGGCTTTTCACCATGGCCAGACTAAAGGGTTACATTTTTGTCACATTTAAGATTGGGTCATTTGTGCGATATGCATTCATTTGTGCGATATGCATTCATTTGTGCGATATGCATTCATTTGTGCGATATGCATTCATTTAATGTTGCCTATCTATGTATATTCTGATGCACAATGAAAACGCAGCAGTCAAAGTTTTACATCAGTAGCTCATTGGGCACATACATAATGTTATTTACATTTTAAATAGTGAGCAGATTTGTTGATTGTTTCAGTAGTATTGTTCCTTGGGAAGTCATGTGATTTTATAAAAATGCCAGGTGCACAGTATTTGGTATTTGAGTTGAGTTAAAATTGCCAAAATAAGTTGATTAAGCATCTGTATAAATAGCCATTCAAAAAGACTTGATTTTAATTAATGCAAGAACAGCAAAAGATACAACCATGCCCCGCTAAAGTAATGAAGATCTCCTGGTTGCTATCGGCATGATTGAAGGCGGCCTGTCTGTGAGAGAAGCTGCCCGGAGAATGAGATGTTCTGCTTCAATAACCAGCAGACTAGTCCAGAGAAACTAGGAAACTGGCTCTGTGAGGGACAAGCCACGTCCTGGAAGGCAGAGGGTCACCACACCGTCACATCTGACTGATCCATCTGCGTAATCGATTTCAGACTGCAGTGGCTACAGCATGAGAAATGCCCAAACAACCTTCGCCAGCTGACTGCAGCAGTACAGGAAGAGTGGCAGAACATCCCACAGCAGTCTATCCAGAGGCTGATCAGGTCTATGTGTCAACGCTGCCAGGATTGTGTTAATGCTCAGGGAGGTCATACCCGATACTAACTTTGTAATGTTTTCGTTTTGACAGTGTGTCACGTTTCATACGGAAAACTTACCATGATTCTTTGATCTGTATTTTTGTTCACATTTTCTATGGTTTTGTTTGATATCTGTGTTTAACATATTTGATTAAATCAATTAGACCTGAGTGTTGCGTTTCTTTTGTGCATCAGTATATAATGATTTATTCTATTTATTTTCTTTATTTATTTATGTATTTATTTATCTTTATATTTATCCACAAACAGTATCTTGTGCTTTATTATAGAAATCAAAATACTTGTTAGGTCAGGGTGCAAATGACCTAATTATTTTCTTCAACTATTATTGACTTCAAGGTGAAACAGACACCAAAACCTGGAGGTACATTGATTTCCAGAACTATCCAATGTCCCTTTTTAGAGACATCAATAACGGCTCTTACTCCGAACTATTCTTGCATGTAGGAAGCTTGTATAAATGTATATTCTTGTTTATAACATGAATGCAGTACACATCCCCAGGTTAAATTAAAACAACAGCATAAAGACTGAGATGCACTGTTTCAAATGACATTTTTCATGAGATTAGTACACAAGGGAACTATTTTTAAGGTCTAAACAGTAGCAGTATTTATATCAACTGGATAGAGTCCAATGACTTTAAGAAAAAAAAAAAATCTGCAAACCGTACAACCTTTAAGAGATCTGAAGTGAATGCATTTCTTCCCTTGCCTCGAGGGCAGCTTTTCATTCCAGCCACACTGTGCTGCAGGCTTTGGCATTTACCCCCCTTTCCTTCACCACTATGACATTCTCATGACTCACACGCTCACCACTGAACGTTCATTCCCTACAAATCAGATGCACCCTGCTTTAAAGGAAAGCCCAGTGATGAAGCCTTGCAACCTAAAGCCATATTAACTGCACTTAAGGAGTAAGTCAGTTCAAGTCCACCCTTTAAAAAATATAAGAAAGAAAAAGAAGCACTATCTCTCATTGAATCAGTGCTGATCTGGGACAAGATGTGACAGTATGTGATGCTGCTCACATTACATTTTTTAGTATCATAAAAGAGCCACTTCGCTGATAAAGCATTGTCAGACATTGTCCTTCTGTTAAAACGTGAATGCATTGCTGTAGTAGATCCTGCTTAGATCACGTCTTAATACACAAGAGACCATTCGCATAGGGTTGGGAATTCTACTGATGATTCACTGACAGCCTTGGAGTCTGTCGCAGCTGCCTTCATCACCAGATGATTGATTATAGTGGTTGGAGCTAACTAAATCATTCTATTAATCTTACCTGTCTTGCAGTTTGCAGATTTGAAAGAAACACATATTATAGAAAACATGCATTTTCATTTTGAAACATAATGGGGGGGGGGGGATTTTCAGCATTGATTTTTGCAATTTCAAGAGGTCGTTATGGGTATTTCATTGTTAAATAATCATGCTAATGTTATTTCCAAAATGATGTTGATTTAAGAAATAATGTTAATATATTAATGAGAAGCACTTCCTTCGACTGTTTCTTTTGGTTGTGTGGAAATTTACACCAAATCAGTGCTAATTGCCCACATTTTTCAGGAGTTAATTTGCACATGGAAAAAGGGGGGTTTTAATTAACAAAAAATATAACTTAAAATATTAAATATAACTTACCTTCAAACAGTATGGCAGGTAAGTACTTTGTTTTGGTGAAAGCTGCAGCAGCAAATGCAATTTTAGAGCTTGAGTTTGAGCCTGATTGACAGACCCTGGCTGAGACGCCGACAATACAGAGAGAGGGTTTACAGGACCAGGGTTCATTTCTTGAATTTACTAGATAATGATCAGTAAAGAGAGTTAGCGATTATATCAGTATCCCACTTAATCAGACGCAGCTATAGAATATTAGGACATTGTTTCTTAGACTATTCGGAGCCTCGATTGCACACATGTTGTGCTCAAAACACTGCAACGCCATTCATATACATATGTGAACAGGAAGGAGTCCATTCACTGAATAGGCAGGTGATTGTGATGCATCCTATAACATCTGGAATGTATGTGCAAATTTCCCTGGCTTTTGTCATGACTTACATTTTGACACAATCCGCTGTGTTTAATCATTTCAGAGACCCATTACACCAGATGGCATATTAGTATGTCAGGCTCCTGTCGTAACTGTTATATTTTGACACAGTGTGATGGGGTACACCCCGCCCCTGTGTGCATATGTATTATTTTGTTGTGTTATTTAAATGTACTGTTTTGTGTATTTAAAAAAACATGCAGTTTTATTGTTATTATTGTTTGCTGCCTGGATGGGGTTAAAATTCCCCATCCAGATAAATTCATCAGATTTCGTGGTCAACAGTGAATGATTATTGACAAACTGGCTGTTGACCACGCATATGAGAAACCTAGTGCCGAATGTGGTCGGGGGGATAAACTAGGTAATTGATAGCCAGTTTATCCGTTGGCCACAATATAAAAACAAGCAGCTTTGGCCGAACAGTGTGGTGTGTTCAGAGGAGGAACGAGAGCTGTGAGTTACAGAGAATGAAAACATAAAATAATAACAAGTGTTGCCCGTGCTGGGTTTACACCAGCAAGCTACTTATTGATTTATTTTACCTGTTTGTTTTGGCCATCGTGCCGTTTTCTTTGTATCACTGTTATGTTTGGTTCAAACCTTTGTTTTGTTTATTTATTATTAAAATGCAAGCAAGCAGCGCATTCATACCCCAGTGCTGTCTGTGTTTGCCTACTTCCAGGTCTGTGACGTCACACCACCCAGCCAACCTGCCACACACGGTCCACTGTGTTTGATCATTTCAGGGACCCAATGCACCAGCTGGAATATTAGTAGATAAGTACTTTAATAATACCTGGATAATTCAATATCTGTAGTCTGTACTTAATTCTATACTAGAGGTTTTGAATGAGGTTCATTCACTTGTTTTAACCATTTGAATCCTTACGGAACGTTTGCTGTATTGATAAAATGATATACAACTGCTGCTTCAGACAGGTGTTTGCAAGAAAGTCAGATGTCCTAAAGAAAGGTCATTGTTGAAAAGGGGAGTGTGGTACAGCATTGTATTTTAGAATTAATGAAATTTCCAACATTACAAACCAGTCCAGCCTCTCTGTATAGTAAAGCATAAGCCAGTTATTAAAGCACAGCACATTGACATATGGTACAGTAATTCAGTAAATGCTTTGTGTAGAAATAGATAAAGCATTGTAAGCTTCAAAATGACTATGCAAATGTCGCTTTTGTAAGGGATACTACCAATGAATTAGTCATGAGTTAAACTGACAAATGTGTTAGTCATAAGAGACAGCGCAAGTGTACTAAATGTAAATGCTTCTCATTATCAGATTATACCCTGATTAAAATATAAAGAGTAATGTTTTAAAAGTTAGTATGTAAGAAGAAAGGATGGATTGTAGTACAGCTGTCAGGAGGGTTATCAAGGCACAGAACAGCTGAACGCTGGTCAAGGATGTATCCTTCAGTAAATGAATGACCTAAAACACAACTCCTGATACTCTGCAGGGACTACGTTGAATAGAAGGAAAGAACAGGTGGTGTGACTGGTCTGAAGCAGCCACCACGATAACAAGCCAGGAATGCAAATACAAGACTTCCAAATTGCATGGACTAGCTCAGAGAAGTGTCTGCAGGGTCAGGTAGCGATTAGGCCCCAGGGGGCTGTTTCTTCTACACAACTACATCCTGTAGAAACAACAGTAATATTTATTCAACACGGTTGCATCTCTCTGCTTGTTTTTGACAAGGAGAAACTGATCGTTCAATTTTATTCTGTATTGTTTATTTATTTATTTTAGTTGCAGAACAGGACTCCTGTTATAAAAAAAAAATAAATAAATAACATGGTATATCATGGTAAAAGCATTCACACTATAAGCTGTAAGCATAAAACACAGTGGAAGCATGGTAAATGTACAGTATTAGCATGATGAAAGCAATGCAAACTGTATAGTAAACTGCACTGTGAACTTACAATACTAAGCTTTCATATAGGTTAAAAAGTACCAAGGTACTGGACAGAATGGGTAGTAACAGGCTATTTACTGTAAGTTCCCTGGCAATTACCTATAATCTTGAAAATGGATGCCATCAGTGGCAGCAGGTGGACATGAAGCTTGAAGCAGCAAAAATGCCACCCAGAAGGGAAGAAGCAGAAGATCTCATGTTAGAGTTCATTAACCTCCACTTAGGAAACAATTTGTGCCCCTTAAAAGGCCGGCCGATGGTTTATAGTATAGCTGTAAGCCACTCTGTTCCTTCCTTCCTTCCTTCCTTCCTGTAGGCTTGCGGGAGACCAAGGGCAGAAGGATATTATTAGACTGTTTCAGCGTGAAATGGAGAATCAAAATCCCATTTCCTGTACTTCATGGTTCATGTCAACCTCTGTTATCAGTCACTGTCCTGACATTTAGTCCCATACCATTTGAAAACAGGCTGTATGGAGGGTTTAGTGACCCAAGTTTAAAAAGGGGGCTCTTTTTAACTCTTTATTCTCTACATGACTACAACATTCAGTACCAGCAAAAGTATTTACAGTTTATACTGCTACTATGTTGTGTATCAAACCAGTGTTGTCATAGATAAATAGACACAGGGGTTGGATTCTGCTGTCAATAGGATGAACAGAGTGGCAGCAGGTCTGGAAGGTTTTAACTTGTTCTGGAAAGATACATGAGCATTCCTCAACGATTAACATCCCTAATTACGTCAGTGATAAGAGAGCTGGACTTCTGAAGAAAATTATGTTCACCACTAAAGCCTACAGATTCATCATTATTTATTGTTTTAGAATAAATTTGTGCAGTCAAGTATGGAAGAAACTGCCAAATAAGCACCTACTCAATCAAAGCCTGTCAATACTGCTGTTTTGCCATTCAGTCTAAAGTAGACTTTCAACAATAAAATACATGTTTTTGCCTAAACTTGGGGGGGGGAGCCTATTTACACAATAGTTCATACTGTAGTGCAAATTGTGTGTGTGTGTGTGTGTGTGTGTGTGTGTGTGTGTGTGTGTGTGTGTGTGTGTGTGTGCGCATGTCCTGGCCCTGTATATTCTAAAACACGTTTACAAAAATAATTTTGCAACTGTAGGCAGCAACAAGCTTTTTTTTTTTCAATCTATACTAACAATACTATGGACATATGGCTGTTTCTATGATGATGATGATGATAATAATAATAATAATAATAATAATAATAATAATAATAATAATAATAATAATAATAATAATAATAATAAAAGCACTGTACAGTTTAGAACAATACCACTAAAAACAACAAATTACACAGCATACAGTTAAAAATAAAACAAATTATAAAATAAAACATTGCAAAGTGACATAAGCAGCAGTGTGGAGTAGTGGTTAGGACTCTGGACGGGAGGGTCGTGGGTTCAATCCCAGGTGGGGGACACTGCTGCTGTACCCTTGAGCAAGGTACTTCACCTAGATTGCTCCAATAAAAACCCAGCTGTATAAATGGATAATTGTATATAAAAAATTATGTGATATCTGTATTATGTATAATGTGATACCTTGTAACAACTGTAAGTTGCCCTGGATAAGGGTGTCTGCTAAGAAATAAATAATAATAATAATAAGCCTAACCATGATGAAATGCCTGTACATAGAGATGCGTTTTTAGTTGTTTTTTAAAAGCAACAGCATTAACATCCTTGATCACCTGCGGAAGATTATTCCAAAGCCTAGACGCATAACAGTTAAAAGCCCCATCACCCATAGAACGAAGCTTAGCCTTTGGAATCCTTAAAAGACCCGAATTCACAGAACGAAGGTTACGAGTGGGAAGGTACCTCGATAACAATTCAGAAATGTGATTTGGGGTCAAACCATTTAAAGCCGTATAAGTTAGCAGTCAAATTTTAAAATCAATCCTGCTCTTATCCGGCAACCAATGCAGAGAGGCAAGAACTGGTGTAATACGAGCACCCAATTTGGAGACAGTGAAAATGTGAGCGGCAGAGTTTTGAATGTATTTTTATTAAAGATTCCTAACTTCAGAACTAGATTAAACTTTGAGCCCGGCAATCACCATTCTAAAACAATCAATGTTTCTCAGTTGTCGAGGACAGCCAAGCAGCATTACTTCTGTTTTGTTGCCATTTAGCTACAAAAAATGTTGCCTCATCCATACTTTAATCTCAGTTATTAAGTACAGAGACAGACACGTTTGTATCAGGTGTAGTCTGAATATATAATTGTGTGTCGTCTGCGTATGAGTGAAAGCTCACACCATGATGACGTATAATCTGTCCAAGTGGCAGCATATAGATGTTAAAAAGTAAGGGTCCTAAAATGGAGCCCTGTGGCCCTTGTGATCTAAAACCTGACTGCAAGGGTTCATAGATGTCACATTTCAAGAGATGGCTCTGAAACTGATGAGCCACCACATGTTCCAAAACTTTGGACAGAAATGGCAGATTGGAAATAGGTATATAATTACAGAGAACATCTGGATTGAGATTTGTGCTTTTTTTTTTTTTTTTTAGCATAGGAGTCACACCGGCATATTTTAAATGCTAACAGAACTAATCCAGTACTCAGTGATGTATTGATGATGTCATTCACCACCGAGCTGAGAACTGGGAATTGAAACACAATAAGTGATGTTGGTGCTGGATCCAAGAAAAAAGAAGTCAGTTTCATTTTAGTGACTATTTCAACCAAGCTAGAAGAAGTAACCTTCAATATTGATTGTGAAATTGCACTAAATACAAAAGTAATATCGAAATACTACTAAAAATACTATACAAGTCAACGCATTACCAAAGTGGCAACCTGGCTATGGTAAATGGCATGTTTATTTGATTATAATTAATATGTGATGCTAATATACATTTAAACAACAGGGTGCACTAAAAAACATGTTTTTGTTATTTAGTAAAAATAAAGGCAATGTGCCATAGAGCAGCTGACGTTTTATAGTTTAATGTGACGTCTGCTTATTCTGACTCGTATAAGCCAAATGAATGGTTATCTTTGCCTTTTAGTAGGAAAAATACAATTTAAAAAAGGAATAAGCAGATAGGATCACTCCATTTTTTTTAATCCTTTTTAAAATACAGAAAGGAAATAGTGAGGAACCTTTGCAAACCAAATACATCATGTGTTTTGGAAACACTCAGAGTGTTGTTTTAAATTGGGTGGATGCATCACCCCTGGGGGAACACCCCAGTTGGATTAATATACAGTTAAAGGAGCGGCAGTATTTAGATCTGCCACTATACTGTATATACCATTAAAACAGACTCCAGGGTGTGAATAGTTGTTTTGCTTTGTGTCTTACCTGGATTAATTGCCAGTCAGAATTGCCACACTTTGAAAGGGACATTGCCATGTGTGGTTCATTAAGAGCCTCTTAATATCTTCAAATTACAGTTACAGCTCCATACAGACAGTGCACTTTGAGCTACTGTCTTAATGCTTTGACACAAGGTCTTTATAGTTGCTACACAGTTGTATTCTTTGTATTCTAAAAGTGGTGCCCAGTGAACATTAACCGTTTCTTTTAATCTGATACAGACCCCTCACATTCAAACTTTTTCAAACTGTATTCTATTTTTCTCTCAATAAAGTCTCATCAGAGATGGTGTCAAGTACAAATAACCTTTTCACAGCCACGTTGTTTTAAACCTCTGGCTATATCAATGATGTTTTTTCACATTTCCATATTACTTCATGTTTACAAACCATTCAATCTCATATGACATATCCCTTGTATTATGCTACCGGGGATTCTTTGTTTTTGACCTGTGTAGTGACACAGGGCAGATGTGTTCTTATATATTATTATTATTATTATTATTATTATTATTATTATTATTTCTTAGCAGACACCCTTATCCAGGGCGACTTACAATTGTTACAAGATATCACATTATTTTTTACATACAATTACCAATTTATACAGTTGGGTTTTTACTGGAGCAATCTAGGTGAAGTACCTTGCTCAAGGGTACAGCAGCAGTGTTCTCCACCGGGGATTGAACCCACAACCCTCCGGTCAAGAGTCCAGAGCCCTAACCACTACTCCACACTGCTGCCCCTGTATATAATGCAATTGCTTTTTAAATGTGATTCTTACATAGTTTTTCCAAACATGAACAAGAACACAGGTGTCCAGAGCAGTTTTAAACTTGACAAATAATAATTGCAACTGAAATTTCATTAGACGCTGATATACAGTAGAAGATACATGCTGTAATAAGATACTAGACTATGAAAATTATATGAAAATTATAATAAAAAAGCCATACTTATCACAAACGTATTACATAGTTGAAAAAAAATTGCACATTTGCACAAACATACTGATTAATTATTTTTCTGGAGAGACCAGCCTAGCACTTGGATTACTTTGATCTCTAAGGAATTAACTCATATGCACTTGGACTGCAAGGCTGTCCTTAGAATCAGGGTGAAAATGTCCTTGAAGCACAATGGTCCTTGGGTATCTGTTTATACCTCAGGTTAGGGTTCACAGAGTAAATCCAGATGGTTCTTAGAAAATTCCAAAATGTCTCCTCCCCCCCCCAGAAAAATACAGTGTTTAGGCGGTACAGTTAGGGACTTATTTTGTGGTGTGGGACAAATTTTCTGAGAGGAATAAAGCGAATTATAGCAACTGCATAAAAACTCAAAAAACAACTTACAGTAGTTGCTTGAAACATAAGTAAAATGAGTGTTCTGTGAACCATATTTCCTTGTTAGTTTAACACTGTTAAAATGAATTAATTTGTCTTTGCCTTTGCACTTGCTTCAAAACAAAGCCCCTTAGAGTATCTGTGTTGCTTCTGGGCCCAGCTGAATAAAAAAGCTGTTCTGAGCCAGTGAACAGAACCACATTAGCTCAGGAAAGTTTATGCTCAGGTGGATATCTGCTCATTCGTCCCTGTTTGCAGCCTGATTTGATTTCACTAGTAAGCTAAACGCTGCCAAGAATGAGTAGCTGTGAATGTCTGACAGGATGTGTTGAGCTAAGCCCACTGTGCTGCCTAGTCCTTATTGATCTGCATGAGCTGTGGGAATAAGCTTTGTGTTAACAAGCTGTGCGCTCTTTGGGAAGTGCTTTATGAAGCAGCTGCAGTGCTTCTGAACTCCATCTTGTTAACTATCCATATTCCCCCTGAAGAAAAAACAATCATTCTGCTTTAACAGCTGTTTTTCAGAACCAAACTGTCCTGAGTGTGCTTGTTAACACGATCATTTCATGGAATCGTATATGAAGTACTTTCTTGGAAACTAAATCCTTTACAGTGTTTTTGTAATAAGGCAAGACTTAGAAGATTGTCTGGAAAATTGAAAAAAGATCAAGCTGACTGGTTTCTAAATCAGATTTATAAAACACAAGCACAATGGCACTGGTTTCTGATTTCTAAATCAGGACGTTTAGTACTTGTAGTTCTATTTCATACAGTATACTGTATGGAACAAGAAACATTTCTCTAATTTACAAATAAGTAACAAAGTTCTTCTTGTTTACAAAATAGTCTACAAACCAGAATACAAATATATTCATACCATGTCTCGTAAGTAATAAATCGGGTCAGGGTGTGCACGTGCATTAAGCTAAATCAACGTACTGTACTTTAACAAAGCCTGATGTTTATGTCAGTGGTTGCTAAAGTTTTGGTTTGGAGCTAATGCAATTTTCTATATTTTTAGGATATATATAAACAAGATATTTAAAACCACGTTTTTATAAATCCATTCTGAAAGTTTCCAAATTGTTATATGCACCCCCACCCCCCACCCCCCCATTACAAAATGTTACCCCTGTATGTGTGGTATACAGTAAAGGTTTTAGAGGTATCGTTTGTTCAAGGTTTATGTCATTCATATTGTTTCACAATGAGCAGCAAAAACTGTAAGTAATAATGACAGAGGTGGTGTGTCATGTTTATGTAAGCTTTATCCTACTTAAGCTCAGGGGAAAGATTTTGGTTCAAGGGCAAGGTAAACAACTTTGATGCCCATATAACAATATGAAAATGATGTGTTTGCCACCTACCGGAATCTAAAATTCCTTTTAAACCTGCCTAACACTCATGAGTTGCTGTACAGTATATCACTGTGGCTTTCAATCAAATGGTTGAATCAAACTAATTGCTGTTTTTTTGTTTGCTTACTGTAACATGCATTATCTTTGAATAAATGCTAGTATCATACATGCCAACAGTCACTATATGATTGGGACAGTCCCGATTTCCTAGCAAATGTCCCGCGTCCTGATGCATAGTCTCGATATTTACACATAGAAAAAAATTAATTTATTCTGCACAGTAGAGTTAGTAGAAAAAAAAATAATTTATTCTGCACAGTAGAGTTAGTGAAAACCACACGCTGTGCTCTTCGTGCGGCTGACACATCTGCTGATCACTAACTTACCGGTATACAAAGGTAAGAACGCTTCATTGTGTCTATGTTTACTGTCATGCTGGTCGTGCGGTTGTAAGTTGAGCGGATACGGCTATTATTATATGATAGTGTTTTTTTGCGTATGACCCCTCCCATGTGTATGATGAGTATAACCCCCCCCCCCCCAATATTGTTTGCAAATGCAGTACTGACAAATAGCAGTAGTAAATGAAAGACGATATTGCCGTTAACACTACATTTCATTTTCTGTCCTTATTGTTATTTTTGCCTAAACAGAATGTATGTACATCTGCTTTCCTTTTTTCATTTTTATTAGCTCTTTTCCCTAGATATGGTTCTGATTCTGATTTTGTCATGACCCAATCGTCAAAATCTAGTCAGATGTTTTTGCTATTACCCTGGCACCATGATGTGTTTCCGGATGATTATAGCATCACACTTAGCCACAAAGGATTTTCAAAAAACAGTGTTATTGTATCGAATTCGCGGTACAGTAACGACAGTTTTAGTAGCAAGTGATTTTCAAACGAAATGTGTTAATTAAATAAATCCGTTAATGCTTTGAAATTGAGTCGATGGAGTTGTTAATGAACACATTTCTCAGTAAAAAGTTTAATTGTCTCAGGTCATGTACAACACTTCCTTTCTCAACAACTACATAAGGGGAACTCGTTAATCACAAAATGCACGCTAACGAGATCAAGAAAAATAATTAGCTGTTATCACCTGCTGGAAGGGTACAGGGACATCAGACACCTCCCCGTTCCCAGGCTGTGTCTGTCCCTCCGCGTCGCACTGTAAAATTATATTTTTAATCAGACCAAAAAAAGTGATGGGCCAGGGGGGCAAGCCATCTATGTATATTGGTTGGAATTTATTTTCTTATGTTGACATCTACTTTTGTATGTATTTTAGTATGTACGAAATATATTTGACGTGCCATTTGTGTTTGTAGTTGTTAGTTATTATACATGTACAATAGAACTCCCTAACCCAATACACACTTTGTTTATAATTAATTGTTCTGTGAATTCCTCTAATCATGTTGAATGCATTTTCTCTGCCAATCTTTGCTCACCGCTGCGATAAATAAACTCAACATGACTAGAAGTAGTCACCAAACACTTACAGTATTATAAGATCATTTTATATGCATACAGACATGTTAAGATGAAGTGTATATTATTGTACATACAGTAAATGTGTGTATACTTACAAATGCGTTTAGGTAAAATCCATTGTCCATGATGTGTTGCCTGACAGCCCTGGCTCTTGCACATTTCTCCGGGAGGAATATTCTGAGGTGACTCCAGTGGTTCAAGATGAGGCGCTTCTTTCTCCTCACTTTCCTCAAGTGTGTTGAGCATTTCTTGGTCACCCAGCAATCTTTGACATATAGCTATGTTGTGCAGGTTAACATGCTACGAAGATCCTAGCCACAGTTTGGGGGTTATTGATGCACATCCCTGATTTGTTGAGGGATCAAAACCTCATTTTTAGAAAACCAAATCACCTGTAAGGAAACTTTATTGTAATAGCATTTAGGTTTTTATTTGTATAATTAAAAAAAAAGTCTACAGTCAAGGTCAGTTGTCATATAATGTACGTATCCAGAGTTCAAATAGGCTACAGTTGCATTGATAATTTCTTGGCAGTAACATTACACTGGGTGCAAATATCGGTATGTCATTTTAGCAATACAACAAACATTTCGTAAGGTTACAAATGGTTAAAACAAGTGAATAAATCTCAATCACAACCACAAGTGTAGAAAAGGCTAAAATATTTTCATAACTACAAATATTGAATTATCTAGGTCAGTGGTTCTCAAAGTTTGTGTTTGCGGACCACCTGAATGTTTTTTTTTTTTTTTTTTTTTTATTTTGTGTCTGTTTTAATCTTGGCAGACCACACAGTAAGCAGTATAGGTTAATGAAAAATAAGCACATAAAAAAATCACTATAATACTAAGAATAACCATAGGCTTACCTTTCTTTGTTTCGATGTGATGGGCAGGTCTGTTTCTGTGAGCAAAGTTATTTTAAAATTTGAGTTTTAAAGAATGGTTCTAGTTTACTTTTCATTAACACAAATTTACCGACAGGGAAAAAAAATGATTGTTTTATTTTTAAATTGATAATTACAGCAGAAATTGATTTATGTGAATTAATAATCTGTGAAGTTACACCCATGAAGTACCAGCACAGTCGAAGCTACAAATCTTCAGCTATAATCTTTATTTATAAAACGGAATGTTTGGGTGCTGTATGCTGATTGGCTGTTGAGGATTTTTTACTGTGCAGAATATTACAATGCACGGCAGAACTAATTTTTGCTGAAGCATTTCAATTAATAAATTATCAACATATAAAACTCGCAATAAATATACACATTCTTGTGAGAGGTCTTTTGAAGTTTTAAAAAATGAGTGACATTCTTTTCGTCACATTTGATCTTTCAGAGGCATGACAAGAATTACAAGAAGCAAAACCTCTGTTGGAAAAATGCAACACAACTCATGCCTTGTCGTGTGTTACTTTACAAGCTGCTGTGTTGAGTGCACGTGAGCACAATACATGAAAACTCCCTAATAAATACACTTTAGACACTCCAAAACTATATATGACGGAGTGTTTATACATTTTTTTTTAACATGGAAATATTCTCCATGTATGCATTTTCTTTCTGCATCTGTAGCTGGGTTTTTAAGGTCTCAAATTTGGGGTTTGCAGTGGGATGTATAAGCTATGCTGCTGCTTCATTTCCATAATTGTGTAACCTTTCCAAGGACCACCTGAAAGGAGCCGGCAGACCATCAGTCAAATCTTTTTACATTGAATTGTCTTTAGCACATTTTATTCTGAATGGAAAATAACAACTACTTACAACCTCTGTCAAATATCAGAGTTGTTTACTTCTGGTTTGGTAACAGTGTATTGTTCCTTTATGAAAAAAATATGTGATTAATGGAGTAAAGAGCTTTTTGAATCTAGCCTTATTACTTTACTGTATGGTAAAGGCACTGATGCTGGTTTTCAGATCAGTGGTGTTTCTAATCAGTTATTGATTCTCGGGATGAAGCCCAGGTGTTAGGGGGAGTAACAACATATTGACTATACCCTGCCTCATGTCAGTGTCAGCATCAGTGTGTGATGGTTCCACTGCTGTGCTATTGCTAAATCAGAGAGACTTGGGTCAATACAGGATGCAGGGTTACGTTTTACTCTGTAAACATTCGCAATCTGTCCTTGAACACCACAGTAGTGTCGTTGTCTGCCCACTACAAAGGTCCCGCCAGTCCTCAAACCTGTTTTTATCATTACTATTTTAAAATGGTTGTTTAATTGCATAATAATCATAAGAGGGGGTGGTCCATGAAGAATTTGAGTGAGTAAGGCCAGTAAGGTTATATGAGTCATACAGGGTGTGTCACAGTGCCATTGTATGTTACGCTCCAATTAGTTGGTGACCCTATCAAACTCTTTAAAGATGAATCTTTGTTTCTAGACATTTTAAGACATCCTATCGAAGAGATATGTAGGTCTTTATTTTGCACAGTAAACTACATGACACATGCTTCTTTATATCTGCAAAACTACTACATTACCTAAGAGTTCCTAACATGGAGCCACAATCTACAGCATACATAAGTTAGGTGATTTGGGGGGTGGGGGGTGGTTGACAGGGCAGCGGCAATTAAACCCTGTGGTACAGTCTAGAAAGATGGTATGCGACAATTGACAGACGGCTGACTGTGTTGATGCCTGAAATGTGAGACATGTACTTACACTTAAATATCAAAGGTCCAGCAGGGCCTAATGTACTGTACATCTTCTATTTTTACATTTTAGCTTCCTAGGATTCTTTGCCATGCTCCACACCCCATAGTACCACATATTTTAGCCTTGCATCTTTTATTGAACATTGTGGAGGATCTTGTAAGGGAAATTCTCTACACCTGTTTAGCGGGATTCTACGATCAACCCAGGATGTTAGAGTCCCAGCTGCTCCATTTCAACCTCATCCACCTGGTGCCTAAATAGTCCTCAAGTGGGAACAAAACTGGAAATGTGCTTATAATATGTAGATATATCGTGGGCATTGTGAATATTTTCACCAGCTTTAATCTCAAAACCTTTTTTTTTTTATCACATCTCTAGTTTTTGGAACAGCATGGAATAGGACTATATCATTAGAAGAATATTTACCTCAGTGCACTTTTTCCATTTTTCTTTATTTATGTTACCAGTAAGAACATTTATGTTACAATTTTTTTTACAGGACTATTTATTAGTGTTTAGCCCTGTGTGTTATAAAGATGGGTAGTCATAGTGATATGGGGGGTTATGTTACTCCAATATCATTTTATCTCTCAGTTATCATTTTTCTCTAAACTTGCCTTTATCTAGTTTTGATATTGCTTTGGGCTTGTATGGAGATTCCAAAGAGCTGGGACTGAACTGCCTTCCTAGTTCAATTCAAATCATGTGATAATAAGCCCTCCCAACCAGTAACCCAACTCAATTATAAGATTAAAAGACACATGTGCTTACTGTTTAACATGTGTGGCTTTTAATGAGATGTATGCCAATGTACTTACAAGTCCATAGAAACTCAATGGGCATGTGTTTTTTTTTATTTTTTATTATTATTTAAAAAATCAGATCTTTGGTTAAACATGCTATCTTCACATTTTCTTGGAGTTTGTCAGGACTGGTAAAATACAACTCCCTGTGGAATACTTTTGTAGTTTAACCTGGTTTCAATGTTCAGATTGATGAGTCAGTGGTGCAATGGAGTTTGCTTGCTAGAAAAATATGCTGTTCAGCACTGATCAATAACACTGACAGGAAGGTACAATGGAATTCTTTTGTTGAGTGTATTTAAGTTGCTGAGACATATTATACTGGATTTCTAAACGATTGTGATAGAAACACTGTAAGAATGATCTAGTGCTACCTCACAGATCCCCATAGATTATCTTTGCAGACAATTTAATATATGTACCGTGTGGTAGCTGACCGCGACTGGAGTTCAAAGTCAAGTCAAGGTCATCTACCACATGGTAGAGCCCATATCGAGAGGGCTCTATCGCTATTAAAAAATGATTTATTTCTTTATTTTCTCTTTAAAAAAACTTTACCTCGAACTTCTAATACTTCTGTTTGTAGACCTTTTGTTACGTGGTTTTTTTTATTGTAAAACTATGATACAAGCCAAACAACCTGATAGAAAGACATTTCAGATGGTATTCACTGGATCCCATAAACTCGCCCTACTTCCACATGCATGCAACAAGTCCTGGTTCACGTACCCGGTGATCCCAGTTCCGACGATCCTCAGTAACACACATGGTAGGAAGAAACAATTATTCATACAAAATGTAAACAAAACACAAACTAACCATTACTTTCCTGCAATGGTATAGTAGTATAATAAAGAATAATTGAAAAATGGACCCTTTTTTTTCCTTTTAACTTTTATCTTGAGTTATAAATCTCCCATATGATGAGTGTCATTATCATATGTGAAATAACACTATGTCACGGTGAAAGGCAGTTACAGTGGGTGCTGGTAGTTTTGAATAAGGGAGAGAATTGTTTCATTTCTACAGTATCTAAGCAATAGAAGATCTTTCTAAATTGGATATTGTATAGAAGGGCTTAAGATGAAAGCGCTTAATGCATGTAAAAAAAAGTTGACAACGGAAAAAAAATTAAATGGAATTTTAGTATCCATGAGCAATACATCTTTATTTGTCTCTTCAGCTTTCAGCACGGCACGCAGTTGGAAATTACACCTTTTGTGGACTTTTTTTTTCAGGAATGCAGGCCAAGAAGACACCCTTTGCAGTTTGGGGAACGGATCAAGACATTGCATCGGTAGTCTGCTCAACGGCTTCATTCATTTTTTTTTTTATTTATTTATTTATAAATTTAGTTGTTGCCAATTATTTTTACTATTTTCTCCCCAATTTGGAAATGGCCAATTATTTTTAGGCTCAGCTCACCGCTACCACCCCTGCGCTGACTCGGGAGGGCGAAGACGAACACACTCTGTCCTCCGAAGCGTGTGCTGTCAGCCGACCACTTTTTTTCACACTGCGGACTCACCATGCAGCCACCCAAGAGCTACAGCGTCGGAGGACAACACAGCTCTCGGGCAGCTTACAGGCAAGCCCGCAGGCGCCCGGCCAGACTATAGGTCGCTGGTGCGCGGTGAGCCGAGGACACCCTGGCTGACTTAACCTAACCCTGCCCCTGGCGGCGCTCGGCCAATTGAGCGCCGCCCCTGGAAGCTCCCGTCCTCAGTCAGCAAAGGAATACCCTGGACTCGAACACGCGACGTCCAGACTATAGGGCATATCGTGCACTCCACGTAGAGCGCCTTTACTGGATGCGCCACTCGGGAGCACCCACGGCTTCATTCTTAAGGTAAAAATTATTAGTATTTTATTTTAATGGGCTGGATCTTCATATGATTTACTTTCCTTAGTTGTACAGTACTTTGGCCTATAATAGCCTGTTCGTGGTGCACAACTGTATTGGATCACCTGAAGTAAAACTCGTATCAGTTTTGATAGATAGTGGTTGAGGTTAAATAGACTCAAGAAACAATATTATTAACTAGGTTGATACATTTTTTTGTGTGTGCTAGATTTATTTGTATTAGCAAATGCAGAAATGTTAAACATTTTCTGTGGGAGTAATTTCCTAAAAGTGCCTTAGTTTTTACTGTAGTTCTCCATATGGTTTTAATTTATACAACATATATTTTCTTTTAGAGGAATCCTTGAGAAACATGAAAAGCACTGTTGTGGACTGTGGCAGGGCAGATGCCCTGCTGCTGTAAATAGTGTGTGTGTGTGTGTGTGTGTGAATGTAAGGTTGGCAGGGATGGGGTTAAATCTGTCCCAGCCAGCAATCATAGGTGTGGCCATTTCCCAATTAGGTAATTGATGTTAATTGGGGAGTGGCCACATGTATGAAATGACAATATGTCCACAACACTGATTTTCATTTTTCTCCGGGATTCCTCTAAAAGAAAATGCATGTTGTATACATTAATACCATGTGGAGAGCAAAACTTTCAGTTTTGTCTCTCGGACTAATTATAAATAATTAAATATAACATAAAATCATATATTCATAAATGAATATTCAGCTGGGGGATATTTTGAATGTGGCTTATAAACAGTTACAGGGAAAACACTGGTGGGTTGTGAGGAGTGGAGAACTAATAGTACTCTGGGGAGTTACATTCCCAGAATAAATTAGAGCCTTTACGCCCAAAATGTTTTAATCTTGTGTTTAAAAAACGAATTGCTGCTACCAAGAGTCTATCTGATCTGGGTGTCCAGAGGTAAATGTGAATAGTTTTCTTCCCACTCATTAGATTCTTTTGGTGATGATGGGGTCACCATAGCAACAGTGTTGAGCCAGGTGTGCAGCTACAGCGCACAATGTACTGCAAGTAGGATGGGAGGGGGTGGATGTTTCCGGCACCAGCAGTGCCTGCATTACTCAAGTATTATTGTTGCTGCTCCATCACTCCTTGTAGTGTTATCACTGTCTGTTATCCACTGTGTTTGCAAGAGACACAAACAGAGAGACAAACAGGCCATGACATTTAGAAGATAAACACCTCACTAATAAAATCTTAAATCAGTCTTGCAAAGTTTTACCTGACACTGATATTGTATTGAAAATCTTTCAACCCTTTTAGCCCATGTGAAGAGATGCACCTACTTTACTAGGCTTGAATTGCTTATGACACACTTTACCAAATCTTTCACAGAAATTTTGCGGTGCATTGTGTTATAAAACTAAGATCCATAAACCCTGCGTAGGGAAAAGAAACCATGATGATTTTGTTGACTAGTGCTGTATGTGTCTGATTCTTCCCTAATGGTACTTTTATGTAGGATGACTAATGCTCTATTGACGTAGTCCATTGATGCTTGTGGCATATTTTATCCCTTTTGTTCCTTATTTCCTGTACACACGAATTGTGTCTGACTACTATAAGGTGTTAGTTATATGTGTGTGGCATTTGAAAAGGTGATTGCAGACATGAAAGGATATAAAAAATTAAGTTCTGGTTTTGTTCTTTTATTCATGCTCCTTTGCAACTATATACAGCCCAGAAGCACAGTTACAACCCCTCATCAGTAAGGCTGCCACATTTACATTTTTTTTTATAAACCTGTAAACCACCTGCAAAAAAACTGAAAAGCATAATTTAAATGATGGGCAATGGCTTGTCAAGAAAGAAAAAAATACTGGTATAGTAAATACAGTATACAATAAGAAGAACACATTACTTTTCAATTGGGCATTAAATATTACTCCACAATTACTGCTAAGCAGTACACAATACACTTTTCTAATAAACTAATAGGATATTAAAAGTGATTTCCACACAGGTGCTTCACTGATGGAGTACAGTGCATTTGGAAAACCTCATAGCTAATTTACATAGAGCACACTCTTAAACACACACCAATTGTCGGTTTAGTTTCACTTTTATTAAACATTCTGTAAATCTACAGTCAACTAACAAAATCAAGCAAAGAATAAGAATTAGAAATGTAATTAAACTAAAATACTATTAAACAAAACAGCTTGCAAGTCTCTGTATTATTCTGGCAGAAGGTTGAACCAGCTGCACTGTAGACTTTCTAACTAACTATTTTCGTTCCCGCTGATTGTTTGCCAGACCTGACACACAAGTACACACTATTAAACAAAACAGCTTGCAAGTCTCTGTATTATTCTGGCAGAAGGTTGAACCAGCTGCACTGTAGACTTTCTAACTAACTATTTTCGTTCCCGCTGATTGTTTGCCAGACCTGACACACAAGTACATAAAGAAAAATAAGCCTGCAGTCTTTGAACCAAAAAAATAAAAAGGTATAGGTTGTTTAATAATGAACCAGAATGCCATTCAGTCAGTATGTGAGTACAACACAATGCAAAATAATGGAAAAACTTGGTGGTATTTCTAGAGGGAGAATCTGCCCACTAATCAACACATCATATCCAAGCGCCATAAAAACTGTGTGGCTTGCATTCATGTCGCTTCTTTTTGTTTGGTCTCCTCGTCCCTTGCAGCGTGCTTTGTCTGTGGGGGGAAGTGGCCCTGTGATCCACTTCCTATCCGCAGCACTAGACTACATGATGTCATCATGTTTTTGCTAGCTGGCCAAAATTGCGGATAGCTGTCAGCACCCACGGACAAGGTCTCCGGCCAAATTCATTATCATCATTAAATCTTCTGTTCAATTGCAATTTAATCCACAATGCTACGGACATGTCAGCTATGTAATGTTTTTGTTTATGGATTTTCAAAATGGTTATATGTAGTAAACTAATTGCAGGAGTTTATGCTTTAAAGGTGGCAGCCTCAGTGAATTCCCAGGTACTTGGGATTCTTCCAAGTGACGCACATTGCGTTGCTATGATTACCACAATCTCTCCAACCTTGTCAGCCAAAAACAGTACTTCTGCAAAATCTGTGCCTCACAATCCTCATGTGGGCTCTCAGTTATTGTCTGGAAATTATTTGCTCAATTAATCAATAAACACATTTGACCCGGTTTTGAACTGTTAGCATTTACTTAGAAAAAGCCATTAGATGAAATGTTGACCAGGTCACTGTTACAGACCTGGGAAGACAGTTGTAACCTAAAGATAAAAAAAAGGCTTCATAACCCATTCCCAGTCAACTGAGCCAACCTGACCCTTAAAATGTACTTTTTGAAGAAATGTGAAAATTCTATTGAACTGTCTTAAAAGCAATCTCAGCTTCAGTGCCACGTGTTTTGTTTTGTTTCCCAAGCTCACTGTTTGTTCTTTGACTAGAAAAAAATAACATTTTGTAGTAGCATTATTTTTAGCCATTTAAATATTTATATCTCATTTATGCCTGGTTTTGAGTGTGTTTTCTAATTTTGAAGCAGGTCTTTCTGCACACACACGTTTCCATTGTGCTCACAGTGAGACAAGCTTTCTGTTTAATAAAGGTTTGTTGAGATTAAGTAGAAAAGTGCCAAGCTTCTACAGCAAATGTAAGGGAAGATTTTGATACTGCATAAGCTTTATTATCTGTACACAAGCACTGAAAGACAGTTATGGAGAGATAAATTCACATTAAACGGGATTGCAGCAGGTGTCACTGCATGTAATCAAAATAGCAAGTGCCACAATCCACAATTAAGAGTGGATTAACAGAATATTTGTGCTCTATTTAATTTCTGAAGAACTGCTTTTGAAATCAGTTTCAATTGCCTCAGCTTTGTCTGCAGTGAGTTATATTAATGTTATTATCTGGCACTTAGCATGGTGTGTATTTCAATATTTACAGAACTCTGACGTAACAAATTAGTTAACTTGAGGTTAATCTGTAGCCTGGGACATTAGTCTGTCATATATGTTTCATTGCATACATCATCATCACACATTAAAACGATGAAAAGAGACCTGAAAGAGAAAATAACCATCAAGGTATGGGACATTGCCGTCAGGCAGTAGGGATTGGCTGAGCTTTATGTCAAAGCTGCCGATAGGCCTCCGCGCAAGCTGCCGTGTAAGCCCGCCCCCTTGGGAGCTTACTATACGCAGCGCGCGGAGAGTCACTTCCTCTTTTGCCCTTCAGGCCGTGAAGGCCTCCAGAGCGACCTCGCGGCTTGATGGTTATTTTCTCTTTCAGGGAACCGGGGTTGCATCCGCAACCTATCGTTCCCTTTCAAGTCGAAAATAACCATCAAGGTATGGGAACAGTGTACCCAAGCCGTCGTGAGGGAGGATTCTTGGCAGTAGGACAGACTTACGTCATAACGCAACTGCGTAGGCAGTACATCTAGGCATATGCGGAGCTGCGCCTCAGCGTGTATGCTCGCAATGACACCTGTCCCAAGGTGGAATAGTCACACCATATTGTACCTACTCTAGACGTCCGCAACCTGAGGCGTCATAGAGTGCAACACAGATGCTCCAAATGACGGAGCAGAGGATTCCAGCACATTTAGCCTGTAAAACCTCATGAAAGTATGCGGCGTAGCCCAACTGGCTGCCGCGCAAATATCAGACACCGGCACCCCTCGAAAGAGGGCCCAGGATGTCGCCATACCCCTGGTAGAATGCGCCTTCAACTGCCCTGGTGGAGGAAGGCCTGCAGATTCATACGCTAATTTAATAGCATCCACTATCCAGTGGGAAAGGCGCTGTTTAGACAGCGGCTGACCCAAAGATCTAGAACCATGGCATATGAACAACTGTTCTGTCTGCCTCACAGTCCTTGTGCGGTCAATATAACACCTCAATGCCCTCACAGGGCAGAGCATGTGTAACCGCTCTTCCTCTGGGGAAAAAAAAGGAGGAGGATGGAACGCCATCAACTCGACTGACTGGTTCATGTGGAACGGGGATATAACCTTTGGTAAAAAGGCCGGATTAGGGCGCATGGAGACCTTAGAACCGTCTCCTGCAAAACGAGTACAAGAAGGATGCACTGACAGTGCATGTAACTCGCTCACGCGTTTTGCTGATACCACAGCCAGCAAAAACGCAGTCTTAATAGATATGAGCTTCATATCCACGCTGTGGAGAGGCTCAAACGGCGCCTTGGCAAGGGCTTCCAGCACCACATCAAGGCTCCACGACGGTAAACTGGTCGTTCTTGGAGGCCGCAAGCGTCTTGCGCCTTTCAGAAACTGAGATGCCAAAAAATGGCAACCAGGTGATAACCCGTCAATGCGTACGTGGCAAGCCGAAATAGCGGCCAAATACACTTTAAGTGTAGAGGGAGACTTACCCTCGTCTAACAGCTTCTGCAGAAACTGTAATATCACTGCCATAGGGCAGGAGACCGGGTCATGGCCCTCAGCCAGACACCAACTCTGAAATAATTGCCACTTATACGTATATTGCGACCGAGTGGAGGGCGCCCTCGCACTTTGAATGGTCGATATAACCGCCGTCGAAAGCCCTAAGGCTGACAGGCGCTCCCGCTCAGGGGCCAAGCCCATAGCTGCATGAGCTTGGGGTTCGGATGCCATAGCCCTCCTTGGGCTTGGGACAACAGGTCCGCTCGCAGAGGGAGCTCCCTCGGGCGACCGTGCAACAACTGCACCAGACTCGGGAACCAAATCCTCCGAGGCCACCGAGGAGCGATCAGAATCACTGTCGCTTGCTCTACCCTGACCTTCTCCAAGAAGGCGGGGAGCATCGAAATCGGTGGAAATGCGTACAGGAGCCCTGGCGGCCATTCGTGAGCCAGTGCATCGACTCCTAGGGGGCTGTCGAGGTCCTTCACCGAGAACCATAGGGGGCAGTGCGTGGTCTCTCGCGAAGCGAAGAGATCGACTTGCGCTGTGCCGAACCAGTCCCAAATGCGCTCTACCACCCGAGGGTGAAGACGCCATTCGCCCGCAAGAGGACCTCCTCTGGACAGGAGATCCGCTGCGTAATTGACTCTGCCCGGCAGATGAACTGCACGCAGAGAGGCTAACCGCGGTTGAGCCCAGAGCAACAGCCGCGTTACCATCCGGTGAAGACCTTGGGACCGCAATCCGCCCTGGCGATTGATATACGCCACTACTGTGGTGTTGTCCGACCGCACTAACACGTGCTTGTCTAGAAGCACTGGCAAGAAGTGCCGAAGGGCGAGGTCCACTGCTCTGAGTTCCAGAGCGTTGATGTGGGCTGACCTCCAGGGTCCTGACCACACTCCACGGGTCCCTGTCCCGTTCCAGACTGCTCCCCAACCTTGGTTGGAAGCGTCGGTTGTGATAACTTCCCTTCGGAAGATGGGACCCAAGCGCACGCCCTGGCGGATGTTCGACTGAACTCTCCACCAGCGTAATGCTTCCCAGCAGGTTCGGGATACCCTCAACCTGCGGTGCTTGTCTCTCCGCGGGTGCAACGCGAAGGCATTGAACCAGGCCTGCAGAGGTCTCTGGTGTAGTAAGCCCAAAGGAAGGGCTTGCGAGGCGGCAGCCATCAACCCCAGCATGCGCTGACAGAGCTCCATGCTGACTGTTTCTCTCAACCTGAATAGGGAGAGACACCGCTCTAATGAGGCAACTCTTTGTGTCGATAGGGTCGCTTCCATGGACACTGAGTCCAGATGCAGACCCAAAAACTCGGTCTGTTGGCTGGGCACGAGGCGGCTCTTGTCTGGATTGACCTTCAGACCTAGCCGCTGAAGATGGTCTGTAACCATCACTGTGTGCTGTGCCAACTGCTCCTTTGACTGCGCGCAGACGAGCCAGTCGTCCAGATAGTTCAGCAGTCGAACGCCTTGAACCCGCAAGGGGGCTAGAATGGCGTCCATACACTTCGAAAAGGTTCGAGGAGCTAGAGACAGGCCGAATGGCAGGACACAAAACTCGTAGACCCTGCTCTGAAATGCGAAACGTAGGTACTTCCTGTGACCCGGACAGATGGGAACGTGAAAGTACGCATCTGTGAGGTCTACGGTGGTAAACCAGTCGCCCTGCCGGACAGACTGGACAATGTGCCTGTGGGTAAGCATCTTGAACGACAACACCCGTAGGTATTTGTTCAGTACACGCAGGTCTAGAATAGGGCGGAGCCCGCCGTCCTTCTTTGGCACAAGGAAGTATTTGGAGTAGAACCCCTGGTCGGTCAGAGCAGGGTCTACTAGTTGAATGGCACGCTTCTTGAGCAATGCCTGTATTTCTGCATTTAGAGCTGAGGACTGAACCGAGTCCTTCACTGCAGTTACCACCACTCCCCTGAAGGGGGGGGGTTTTAACCGGAATTGAAGGGTGTACCCGGTGATTATAGTTTTGCGCACCCAGATGTCGTTGGTGCATTGTTGCCAGAACAGGAGCTGTGGAACAGTGTAGGGGTGGGTTAACGGCTGCCGGGGTTTCTCAGGGCTGCTTAGGCTGCGCTCGCTCACGAGGGGCCTGACCAGAGCCACGAGGACGTGGTCTGCTACCTCCTCTGGGGCGCCACCCTCCGCGCTGCGGTCTCGCAAATGCTGGTTGGCTGCGTGCTGCAACCCCCGAGGGGGCGGTTTTACTGCCCTGTGGGTGCGCCTGCTGCTGCGGCGGCGCCCTGCGCCATTGGCGCTCCTGCGGCCGCCTTGGCTGGAAAGGCTTGCTTGGCCACATCTTAGCCAACTGCTGCGACGCCTCACGCGCCTTGACGGAGCGTTGCAGCATCTCCTCCACCGCTGGGCCAAACGTGTGCCCCGGGGATATAGGAGCATCTAACAACGGGGCCTTATCAGGCTCCTGTACCCTGGCCTGTGAGAGCCATAGCTGCCTCCTTGCTACTACTAGAGAAGCAATGCTCCTGCCCTGTGCTCGCGCATTTAGCTGAGCCAGCCTGACCAACAGCTGTGCAACTGCACCCAGCTCGGTCCTGAGCCCGACGGGTGGGGACTCAGGCAGGTCGCGAATCAGCGCCGCCTGGTAGACTGTCAGGAGGCTGGCCACGTTGGACAGTCTAACTGCCTCTGTAGCCGCGGCATAACCCTTTTTTAGGTGGGCCTCCGTAATCCTACACTGCCTGTTAGGGCAGGAAGGGTCCTTAGCCAGCCCCGAAAGTGTCGGCGTCTTTACTAGCGCGGCGCCCACTGGCGGAAACAACGCCAGCCCAGCTTCGCTCGCCCCGTGCATGGTGAAGGCCGAAGCCTTGCGAGAAGTCGCAGGGGCGGAGGCCGGTGCTCCCCAGGTGGACTGCACCTCCTTAATAAAATCCGGGAATGCCGGGAGCATCCTGGACTGAAGGGGCGGAGCCGATGGCAATTCAAACAGAGAGCGACGTGTTGGCTCTGATGCGGGCCAGTCCACGCCTAGATGGCGGGCTGCCCTCTCCACCACTGACCAGATAGGGTCATTAGTATCCAGCACTTCAGGGTCGTCCTGCCCAGAGTGCTGGGATGCCACCTCAGGCTCTGTATCTTCAAAGAGCGGGTCTGCATCAGATGCGTCCCTTGAGACAGCATCGGCGTCCCACTCTACTTCCTGGGGAACTGGTGGAGGAACCATCGGCTGACTAGCGCTGGGTCCGGTAACCATTTCTGGGGCCCGAGGCGCCACGTTCGCTAGAGTCATGAGGAGGGATTGTTGTCCCATCATGAGCTCCATGAACTGCGACATCTTGGAGGTGAGCTCAGCCACCCCAGATGTGTCTTGATGCCGTCTACCCCTTCGAGGGGAGCGGGAGTGTCTTCTCCGGCGAGGCGATCGAGATCTGGATCGCGACTCTCGACGGGGGCGAGCCCCGCGAGAGGAGGGGCTGCGGGAACGTTCCCGAGCACGCCTAATTGGAGACCTTTGACCAGCTGTAAGCTGGGAAGATGGGCTCATAGGCTGAGACGTCGCCGGCAGCGACACGATAGACGATGGTGGGGCCGAGACGGTGTGGGACGAGCCCGAAGATGGGGAACGACCTCCCACCGCCTTCCTAGCTCTCTGGCGTAGGGTGCGTGTTTGAAACCCCGCACATAGCTGGCAGTATGCCCTGTCTGCCAGGGCAGATGCTGCATGGTCCGGCCCTAAACATGCGACACAGTCCTCATGAGGGTCGCTGGCAGGCAACTTGGCCTGACAGGTCACACAACGGTGGAACCCAGACATAATGACGTCAAAGACGAGAGCGAGGTGCGCGTCGTCGAGCGCCGAAGCGCTGGGCACCAAGCGTCAAGCACCTGATGTGCGTGTGTCGAGCGCCGCCGCGTCGAGCGCCGAGGCGTCGAGGGTGCGTGCGTCGAGCACCGAGCGCCGAAGCGTCAAGCACCGAGGTGCGTGCGTCGACGTCAAGGGTGCGCGCGTTGAGGCGTCGAACGCCGAAGCGTCGAGCACCGAGCGTCGAGCGTCGAGCGCCGAAGCGTCGAGCGTCGAGCGTCGAGCGTCGAGGCGCCAAGCGCCGAGCACCGAGCGTCGAGCACCGAGGTGCGTCGAGGGTGCGTGCACCGAGCGTCGAGCGCCGAGCGTCGAGCGTCGAGGTGCGTGCACCGAGCGTCGAGCGTCGAGCGTCGAGGCGCGTGCGTTGAGCGTCGAGGGTGCGTGCGTCGAGGCGCCAAGCCCCGAGCACCGAGCGTCGAGCGCCGAGCGTCGAGCACCGAGCGTCGAGCACCGAGGTGCGTCGAGGGTGCGTGCACCGAGCGTCGAGCGTCGAGCACCGAGCGTCGAGCACCGACGTTGATGGAAACGTGCACCGAGCGTCGAGCACCGAGCGCCGAAGCGTCGAGCGTCGAGCACTGAGCCCCAAGTGCAGAAGCGCTGCACAAAGCGCCGAAGCGCTGCACCAAGCGCACAAGCGCTGACACCAAAAGCGCCGGAGCGCGAGTACCAAGCGTGGAACGCAAGCACAGACGCCTAAGCGTCAGCTGACCCGCCAAGCGGAGACGCAAAGTGCTGGTACAGTGTCTGGTGCTGTGCAATACCTACCTGAAGGTGCTGGGGATTTTGCACGTTGGTGGTTGTCTTCCTCTGTATAGTGAAGGGAAAAACTTTTTTTTTTTTTTTTTTTTTTTTTTTTTTGTGGACGCTGCAAAGGGAAAGGGAGTGCAGTGCAATACCACGTGGCGGGAACGCGCCGCGGGGGGGGGGGGGGGGGACTGCAGAGCAGACTACCCGCACACACACACGGTATAGCCTAAGCTACCCGCACACACACACACGGTATAGCCTAAGCTAGACCGAGGATGCAATTGCGCGTGGCCAAGGCCAACGCAACACGCGTCCGACACACAATGTAATATATAAAAAATATATAATTACACAATAATACAATATATATAGAATATATATATAAAAAACCCACACAGTAAATAATAAAAGAACAGAGGAAAGACGGGGAGACCACGAAGAACGCAATGCCGAAGCAAAGCGAAAAGGAATATATAATGTAAACACAAAATATATTCTAAAATAATACAATACACAATAATAACAATAATAACTGAAATAAACTCAGAGAAGGGGAAAAACCAGCTTCTCAAGCCTAAGCTTAGTGAGTACAATCAGTTAAATTAGCTCTAAGTCCTACCGCTACTGATGCTGAAGGCAAAAGAGGAAGTGACTCTCCGCGCGCTGCGTATAGTAAGCTCCCAAGGGGGCGGGCTTACACGGCAGCTTGCGCGGAGGCCTATCGGCAGCTTTGACATAAAGCTCAGCCAATCCCTACTGCCTGACGGCAATGTCCCATACCTTGATGGTTATTTTCGACTTGAAAGGGAACAGCAATTGACTTCAAGAAAAAGGCTGAAAATTACCTCACAAGCACAGTGAACCAGTCCACGCAAATACAATTTTAAATTAATGTTAAGTGTATTAAAAAAAAATGTTTAGTGTCAATATAGACAAACAATGACAAAAAAAAAGAATACTGCTGTCATGACAAGATGTGTGATATGGGAAACAAAACCATGGAAATCCCCATCGGACAGTAAATCTCCAGGGGCCGGTTTTTCAAAACTTTTAATCTGGATCAAAGTGATGCAGATTTTGTAATTCTATATTTTGTGATCAAGATTACTTTTATCTGGATCGTTTTGATCTGGTTTTTCAGAAAATGCCACTGCTGGATTACATTTATCCAGATAACAAATAATCACGATTACGAAATCCAGTTTTTGAAGTAGGCTAGTTCTTATTATTTTTTTTTTAGGAGGCCTTATTTAACAAAATTAAGATTGTGGTAATAATGATTAATACACAGCTTTATTTATTTATATATATATATATATATATATATATATATATATATATATATATATATATATATATATATATATATATTTAACAAAATCTAAATCACTTTTAATGTTAGTGTACATACTGTATACCACATGCAAATATTGGTTATTTTATTTATGCCCATTTAGCTGAAATTAAATAACTAAATCTAAATTGAATAAAAATAAAACTTTTTAAAAAAGGATATGTGTTTTTGGACACCTTCATCGTCTTCCTTGTCGACCAGGAGTCCAGCATCTCTCAGATGAGCTTTAAGGAGGCGTAAGTGAAGGCGTATGTGTATGCTTTTTTTTTTTTTTGCTTGCATGGATACAAAACTTAAATAAATATGTAAATATTATATTCTAACAATCAATTTGGACATATAACATGTGTTTGCTATGACAATTCAAATAAAATATCGATGTTTTATGATTATTTAAAAGCTAAATCCACCTCCTCCTAGGATCACAATAATCCTGGTATTTTGGATCAAAATAATCCTGATCTCCTTGTTAAATTCTGAAAAACCCAATTGAAAACATTTAAAATCGTGATTAAAAGTGCGATCGGATTACCAAAACGAAATCCGAATCACAGTAATCCCGATCGCATTTTGATGTGTTGAAAAACCCAATTGCACAATATAATCCAGATCAAAACGCGGAAATCCGATTACCAAAGCTTTGAAAAACCGGCCCCTGATTATTGTTTGTTTGGCTCTTTTCTTTGTGACCGAAGATATGTTTTGTTTTTTACAACAGCAATATTTGTGTGTGGTTAAATGAAGGCAGTCATGAACAATTGTAGTTTTTTGCATGTTGTTTACTTTAAAAATATTTAATTTCAAACATGATGTTATGTAATATTAATATGTTTCACAGAAGCCCGTGGGTGAAAGCCCTTAATGTATATTGTGTGTGTGTGGGAATGTAATGTTTGGAGGGATGGGGTTAAATCTATCCCTGTCAGCAATCACAGGTGTGGCCATTCCCCAATTAGGTAATTGATGCTAATTGGGGAGTGGTCACATGTATAAAAGGAACCAGGATGCTGTGATTTGTGATTTGTGTTTTGTGTTTTGTGTTTTGTGTTTTGTGTTTTGTGTTTTGTGTTTTGTGTTTTGTGTTTTGTGTTTTGTGTTTTGTGTTTTGTGTAGCAATGTGGTAGTGAAGGCTAATGCCCAGTCTACACCTAGTTATTCTTTTGTTTAAACATTTTATTTTGGCCCTCGTGACGTGTTTATTTTGTTACTGTGTTTGTGTTTGTTTTTGTTAAATAAAAGTGCGCTCTAGCGCACAGCTTTCTCTCTCTGGGTCTAATTCCTGCCAGTAGCCAGCCTGGGCCATGACGCTACCCTGTCAGAGTTGTATATGTGTATGAACAAATATTGTAATATAATGCGTTCAAAATAGTAAACCTGGAGCAGCTTTCATGGAGTAAATTCACCATGAAGATTCTGCAGCCCCTGGAAAGATGTATCGCCTGTCTGCTAGAATGAGACTGGTAATAGGATCCCAGATGTAGCCGAATAGTGATTTGTTTTCCACTGCAGAATCAATTCCTTTGATTCTGATTTACTGGGTCAATAAAAATCTTTCAAAAAATAAACTGATGTATTGATTCATCATTTTAGTAGCGATAATTTTTGTGTCCAACATTGGTTCATTTTATTAACCTTTTTTGATCTAATTGAGGCAAAAAAAGTGAGTTACTTAAATCAGGGGCAGGGTTGGGACCACTAAACTCATTTCACTGTACCCAAGACAGATTCAACCACTCCATCAATGATAAATGTGAAGTTTGTGGTCCCCGAGAGGCTCCCCTGTTAAAGGCACAGCCACATGATTATACAGTTTGGAGAATGCAGCTTCAAGCTCCTGTGTGTAAAGAGGCTTGGTCATGGGATCGCAGCTCATTTCTCCGGGACACTGGGGAGAAAATCAGGGGTAAAATACTTGTTGAGCTTTGTGCGAAGGCTTCAACCCACCTTATGACATTCTTGGTTTCTCTAATTTATTTGTTCTCAAAGAACTCTTATTCATTACAGTATATGGTAAAGGCCTCAGGCTTCATAAATAATGCTGATGGATTAAACAAGGAAAGGACCAAATACTTTTTCAATAGGTTATCTGTCCTGTGACTAATCATTTCCATGTTGACTTATTCACTCAATACTGATTAAGTGTTCTTCACTTTGGTTCATTGTCCAGCTTAAAAGGCCACTGATTCTGAATTTCATGTTAGCAGATATGTATGCTGGATTCACAGATGTACTGATTCATAAAATTCCTAGATTTATTCCTTTTTAAATATGAATTCCCTGGAAGCACAGAAGAGGGATAATCTCTTTCAGAAACATCTCCTTTTCCAAAACAAATAAGCTGTTCAGAAGCAAAGGCAAAGGGAAATTTTCATAAAGGAATAAGATTATTTTATTTTATTTATTTATTTATTTTTTTTTAAAAAAATTTAGTCGTCGCCAATTATTTTACCCCGATTTTCACCCCAATTTAGCATGCCCAATTATTATCTGTATCCTCGGCTCACCGCTCGCAACCCCCCCGCCGACTCGGGAAGCGGAGGCTGGAACACGCGTCCTCCGAAACGTGCTCCTGCCAAGCCGTCATTTTTCGCACTGCAGATCCACAGCAATGCCACCAGACCTATAGTGCCGGAGGACAACACAGATCTGGCGGCTCCGCTGCAGAGCCACAGGCGCCCTATCGGCCACAGGGGTCGCTGATGCGCGGTGAGCCGTGGATTCCCCTGCCGACCTAAGCCCTCCCTACCCGGGCAGCGCTCAGGCAATTGTGCGCCGCCCCCTAGGAACTCCCGGTCACGGTCAGCTGTGACATAGCCTGGATTCGAACCTGCGATCTCCAGGCTATAGGGCACATCCTGCACTCCGCGCGGAGCGCCTTTACTGGATGCGCCACTTGGGAGCCACACAGGAATAAGATTATTTTAACAATTTAAGTTCAAATATTGTTCTGTTTAATTTCTTCATAAATGTTTTGTACCATTGCAATAGTTTTTTTTTTTTTCTTAAAAATAGAGCTTAATTTCTATACAGTACCATAGTTTTTCAAATATAGTGCACTATGAAAGTTAATAAACACAGTTTAAAGTAAGATAGAGATTCTACTTAGTATTATTCTTTGCTTTACCGCAAATACATTTGCTTTGCATGTTATATAAGTGGTGTTAAATGAAGAAGCCCAGTCATACCCACAATGTATGGGGTGTGCACAATATTTAGAAAATTGTGGTATGTGTTACTTGTTTATTCATTAGACGGCAGTACTGAGTCAAATACAGCAATAAGGGCCCTTTATGTCTCCACAATTCATTGTCATTACTGCCAAAAAGAAATGTATATACAAAATGTGTGCATAGAGAAGAAGAAACTTGCAGTACCTGCTTGTGAATCGTTAAGGTGACATGATTAGAATCAGGTTCACCACTGCTGGACAGTTGGTGTCATCAGCATAGGGAACCAATGTCTCCTACATCAAGATGAACAAGCAAAGTTTTGCTAAGCAACTGACCAGCCAATCCCCTCAGGGGTCGAATGTGATCGCTTTAAGTTTGTTTCTTTGTAATACATACGTCACCTGTCTTTTACAATTAATGCTGCCTCAGTGCATTAAAGAACTCATGGTTAGTGCAACAACCTCCTACACTCTACTGAACAAGTCCTTGTGATGGGGAGACAATCGGATCTTAATCCGGCGAGTTTAGGGTTCATCTCTTTCAGTGACGGGAATCTTTCAAAAATAAAAAAAAACATTAAAAATAACTCACCCTTAAAAACTTAAGCAGCAATGCAATTATTGTGGTGATGTTAGAAAACACTATGTGTTTTAGTCATACAGTACCTGATGAAAATAGAATGGCATGGTGTCACCTCCGTTTGTACTGAGGACAAGCATTCTGTGATAAGCATGAATCTATTAATAAATATTGAATATCAATTTAAAAATAAATAATTCATAATGAATACACAGAATTGAACTGAGGCATATGCAATTATGAACAGTTAAACTGTCTGTTGTCATTTAACATACACATTATGCATTTTACCTTAGTGATCAGACTTGCTCATACTGCCTGTCTAAGGTTAGTAGCTCATATAGCATATGATTATTGTAAATTGTGACCATTATTATTATTATTATTATTATTATTATTATTATTGCAACTAGTAAAAATAATTGGCTCTGTCTGTAATATTACCTTTAAAATAAAACAGGTAACTGAAATGGATAATTCAATTCCTCACTGATTTCCCTACACATTGTTTTCGTCTTTTATTGGCTAGTTTGAGAGTGACAGTAAAATTTAAAAAAAAAGAAAGCGGAATTATTCAGCCTTTAGTCTCGTCCCACAATCCACCAGCCTATCCTCAAATCTACGGTAAAGTACGTGCATGCATACATTATTACTGAAGTAATACTGCACGGATATTGTCGACTGACCAAATTACCGGAAGATGAAGATACCTGAAAATCAATTATGTGATGATATATTTTCTCCAGCTAGTTTTTTTCTCTCTATTTTCAGACTGAAATGCACTAAAGGCATTTTGACTTGTTTACTATGATAAGGAAAGGGAAGGACGCCAGCTGTCTGTTTTTGTTTAATATGGAGTGGCTTATGATGACCTTCCTGTGTAGAACAAGACTGACCTTCAAAGGGCAGGCGATGTTTGGAAGCCATCTTAGGCAGATGCTATACTCAGGCAGCGTGGTCTTTTACTTTTACCCAGGCTTTGCCTTAGGCTGGATGAAACTGGTCCATGTATTGCCTCTGATTAGCCAATTTCAATGTGACTTATCAATTTATTTATTTTTTTTAATTTATTTGTACTCAAGCTAAATCCCAGTGGATTCATTGATGCAATCGGTTTTAATAGCTAGATTCCAAACTACTTACATAGCTAGGTAATTGAACAATTATGGTAAAGCTCAGTAAAAAACATTGTATTTGTAATAACCATTGGTATAGCATGGTAAACTACACAATTACTGTGAAAAAACATGAAGGCTGGTTCATCTAATTTGAGCTATCCTGGGTTATTATTATGGGTAAACATCCACAAGACATCATTAGTCATGTACACATAGACCCCTAAATTAGCAATTAAGTTAATTTGTATACAGTGCTGCCTGCTTGAATGACTATTTAATACATCTTGACTAATGACAAAATATTATTTACAAGATTCCAATATAAACAGTATGCAGTACATGCATGCATGAGAAGAATGCTTTTGTTGTGTAGTATGCTACTGATACATTATTATTCCTTACAGGAAGTTTAGCATACCAGCAGTGACATTCTTTAAAAAGCGTTTCATATTCATTGTAAATATTTAAAGGCTGTTCTACTGAAATTTGAACAATACAGTATTTAATGGCGCACAGCTCAATTATCAAGTTATAGAAATGCACCTGTGTCACAAAGACGGCCGGAGTGGGTGGCGTCAGACCAGAAGCAGGAAATAAACAGACAGAGAGGTGTGGTTTGGTGAAGCATTTAATAAACAGAACATAAAAGGTTTGAACAGACAAAACACAGGGCACGGCACTTGAGGCCAAAATAAATAGACGAACAAAAACGGACTAGACAGACAAACAAACACGGTGAGCAGATACTTTAACTATTCACTTTTATAATTCACAATTACCTCCGTCTCCAATCTCGTTCTCCACTCACCGAACACCCAACTCTGACTGAAAGAAATGTGCATCTATATATACTGTTGTGCTGGGATTCAATTACTAATTAATTATTCACTTGAATCCCAGCACGTGAATTAATTCTGTGCAACCCCGTGCTCACATATTACATTTAACCAGCATGTGAAGTGATTTGTACCCTCCTCGTGCCTAAATACAAATCTACACTTTTTTAAATACACGTGAAACACAGACCCGTTTATATCCCGTGTACCAATGACTATACACCATCATTAACACACGCACACAACATACAACACATAATATGCAAACAGGGGCGGGGCACATTGCCACAATCTGTCATACATATTTATAATTTTTCACAATATACAGGTTGAATATTATCACTGTTTTTAGTTAAAACCAACCAATTGCTTTTCATAATCATGTTACAGCAGTAACAGTGGTCGAGAGAGATGTTGTTGCTTCGACAAATAAGCACAGCAGTATGATACTTAGATTAGAAACCTTTTCAGGGTCAGTAACGAAAAGTGTGGTCTCTTACAAACGCTGCTTTATGGTCATGTGGAGTTGTAATCTCATGGGATGATATGCTTGCAATGGTCCCTGGACACGTGAATAAAAATAAAAAATAATTGAGCTGGTGCTGAAAAATACATTTGCAACCATATGCAGTGCACAAAATGCAGAAACAGTATGTTTTTTAATTATCTAAACTGTGGCAGATCTTAATATTGCTGTCCTTAAACGTATAAACTTGATTTTGTGGACCTCTTTTATCTGTATTTTTTTTTTTAAATAGTAGAACAAAATTGATCATTATTTAAATCTGCAGCTGCAAAGACCAGTAATAGAGACTCCACATGCTGTTCTGTCATGCTTTAAGAGATCTGCCTTTTTAACATTTCTTATGGCAGGCCAAGATTAGGGAGAAGTTTAAATTGTGAGCTTCTGGAAAAATCCGTAAGTCAAGATTAACCTCATTAGAGATGGCAGTTAGCTTGGAACTATTTGACTGCTTTAAATACTCTGCCTTGGAAAGTGCTGCCGGCTCCATTTGTATCTGCCTATTGACACCTGGATATGAACTGTAAGTACACTGACCTCCAGGGAGTCGTCTATAGATAGAGGTCCCTGTTCACAAAACTTCAACTCATGGGTTATTTAAAGCATGTTTTTTTTTCTTTCTATTTTGCTGAAATGAATGAACACATTTTCTGCAATTTCATGAATATCATAGAAAATACACAGTACGGTGTCTTACACCCAGTGATATGTTCTGCTATATTGGTCTCTTCTTTTAGGAGATGTTATTTTTGTAGTTCATTTATGAATGTATTTGTTTATATATTTTTTAAAAAATAGCAGGGTTTCATGAAATGAAGAATTTAAAAAGGACACCATAATTTTGTATTTATTTCTATATATTTTTTTATTATTATTATTGAATATTATAAGGATGCCAGTAGCAATATTCTGTTATCACTTCAATATAGAATAGCATGCCACATTTTAGAGGGGGTTATAATCAGCAATGACAGTCTGATCATTTATGAGGAAATTTGCTCTTGCTGTAACCCTTAATATAGGAATTACTATGTTTTATTTATAGTCCAGCCAGTATTTATGAATGGCATCATGTTCATTCATGAAAAATGCACTGTCCTTTAAAACAATCTCTCCATTCATTCTCTAGATCCCATCCCCCAACGATGAAGCCTCACCTTTACTTAAATTATAATAGCAGAGCCAACCGACAGCGAGGCATCAGTTTGTTTCAGAATCCCCCAGTGCGTGCGGCTTAGGGTCAGTTGTGATTAATCTGCAGATGGTAAAATCAGAGCAATTATGTATTCAGCTCAGTTCCACTTCCACCAATGCGGATCTCTGTGCATTGTCCGCGTTCACTGAGCAGCCGAATCAATTATATATTTCCTTTTATCTGCCTTCTGGAAAGCAGTGTGGTGCCACAAGATATGACTGTAAGTGTAGATCACAGGAATAGGCACAGTAATATAATATTTTGCACTTCATTAACACTCTTGCTGAAACCATAAAACGGTGCAGTGTGGGCCAGCAATGCGAGGAAGATGAGCTGTCAGAAGAGTGCGTGGTAAATACCAATGCCTGAAGCCTGATATCGTCTGATGGAGATGAGTAGGTGGGACCATATGACGGGGTTGTCATCATTAATAAGAGCAGCCACATAGTGATGGAAGGACACTGGAGTTATTAACATCACATGATGCTGTTTATTTCTTAGCAGACTATTTGCTGTACGAAGGACGCATCGCTTCGCAGCCTTTTTACTGCATAGCTGACATTCATACTTTAAATAAAGACTGCATTAGCGTAATTGGAAAAGCTGAGTTTGTACCTCTTATACAAGAGGTTTTTAAAAAAATCAAAAGCGACGTCATTGGTACATCCGTCCTCTCAACCACCAGAGAATCCAAAAGGGAGAATTGTGTACGTTAATTAGAGAGATGCAGGTAAGACATTACTTGAATGACAGGTTTGATGCCCTGTTAAACAGATTGGGGCCATTGCTTCAATACAAAAATACACAGCGATGCAGCGACACCTGCAGAAAGACTTGCAGTCACACTGGCAATTCCCAGCAAAGAGTGGCCGCAAGCTTCTGATTCCACTCTTTACTTCAGGGTTTTCCTGCTCTTCACAAATCAGTCCAACAGTTTTCTCCATTGGGCTTTATATTCTCTCCAGTCCTTTTCAATTTTTTTTCTGAATTATACACCAACACTGATTTTATTATTTGGGCATCTCTATATTCTTTTAGTGAGGGATTATATAAATGTGGATGTTTACAAACTTATTCTATTAAAAGCTCCTTGAAGTCTTGCTCCATGATGGTTACCAGTGTACGACCATGCAGCAAATGTTGACATTTTTCAACATCATCTGACCCTATGCAAATTCATGGCGCAGATGCATGAGAAAACGCTGTGCGACTTTCCAAAAAGAATGTGGAGTGTGGACCCTGTGCCTGTCGCACAGGGACGGAGACCGTCAACTCCGACCACAAATTATGTCGGTCAGAAGTATGAACCAGCCTTTAGTTGTGACTAATAAACTGAACAGACTTCCTATAGTGAACAGGCAGTCCTGGAATGGATCTGTTTGAAAACAGCAAGTGGGGCATTCTGCTTCCCTGGCATGGAGTCTAAGGAGAACCAATGCAAGTGATGCCAGTCTAGTTCAGTTGTCTTTGAAGTTTAATATACACTGCCCTTTACTGTAAGACATGATAAATGTAACTTGCAGATATGCATTCTGAAAGTACAAAGATTGTAAAGAAGTAAGGCAGTTATAACATACAGTACTGTGCAAAAGTTTTAGGCAGGTGTGAAAAAATGCTATAAAGTAAGAATGCTTTCAAAAATAGACATGTTAATAGATTATATTTATCAATTAACTAAATGCAAAGTGAGTGAACAGAAGAAAAATCTAAATCAAATCCATATTTGGTGTGACCACCCTTTGCCTTCAAAACAGCATCAATTCTTCTAGGTACACTTGCACAAAGTCAGGGATTTTGTAGGCATATAGTCAGGTGTATGATTAAACAATTATACCAAACAGGTGCTAATGATCATCAATTCAATATGTAGGTTGAAACACAATCATTAACTGAAACAGAAACAGCTGTGTAGGAGGAATAAAACTGGGTGAGGAACAGCCAAACTCAGCTAACAAGGTGAGGTTGCTGAAGACAGTTTACTGTCAAAAGTCATACACCATGGCAAGACTGAGCACAGCAACAAGACACAAGGTAGTTATACTGCATCAGCAAGGTCTCTCCCAGGCAGAAATTTCAAGGCAGACAGGGGTTTCCAGATGTGCTGTCCAAGCTCTTTTGAAGAAGCACAAAGAAACGGGCAATGCTGAGGACCGTAGACGCAGTGGTCGGCCAAGGAAACTTACTGCAGCAGATGAAAGACACATCATGCTTAGTTCCCTTCGCAATCGGAAGATGTCCAGCAGTGCCATCAGCTCAGAATTGGCAGAAAACAGTGGGACCCTGGTGCACCCATCTACTGTCCAGAGAAGTCTGGTCAGAAGTGGCCATCATGGAAGACTTGCGGCCAAAAAGCCATACCTCCAACATGGAAACAAGGCCAAGCGACTCAACTATGCACGAAAACACAGGAACTGGGGTGCAGAAAAATGGCAGCAGCTGCTCTGGACTGAGTCAAAATTTGAAATATTTGGCTGTAGCAGAAGGCAGTTTGTTCGCCGAAGGGCTGGAGAGCGGTACACGAATGAGTGTCTGCAGGCAACAGTGAAGCATGGTGGAGGTTCCTTGCAAGTTTGGGGCTGCATTTCTGCAAATGGAGTTGGGGATTTGGTCAGAATTAATGGTCTCCTCAATGCTGAGAAGTAGAGGCAGATACTTATCCATCATGCAATACCATCAGGGAGGCATCTGATTGACCCCAAATTTATTCTGCAGCATGACAACGACCCCAAACATACAGCGAAAGTCATTAAGAACTATCTTCAGCATAAAGAAGAACAAGGAGTCCTGGAAGTGATGGTATGGCCCCCACAGAGCCCTGATCTCAACATCATCGAGTCTGTCTGGGATTATATGAAGAGAGAGAAGCAACTGAGGCTGCCTAAATCCACAGAAGAACTGTGGTTAGTTCTCCAAGGTGTTTGGGCCAACCTACCTGCCGAGTTCCTTCAAAAACTCTGTGCAAGTGTACCTAGAAGAATTGATGCTGTTTTGAAGGAAAAGGGTGGTCACACCAAATATTGATTTGATGTAGATTTTTCTTCGGTTCACTCACTTTGCATTTTGTTAATTGATAAATATAAACTATTAACATGTCTATTTTTGAAAGCATTCTTACTTTACAGCATTTTTTCACACCTGCCTAAAACTTTTGCACAGTACTGTACATTGTGTGACCTATGTACTAGAGATGTGCTGATACTCTGAATAATTATTATTATTTGTTTATTTAGCAGACACCTTTATCCAAGGTGACTTACAGAGACTAGGGTTTGTGAACTATGCATCAGCTGCAGAGTCACTTACAACTACATCTCACCCGAAAGGCGGCGCACAAGGAGGTTAAGTGACTTGCTCAGGGTCACCCAATGAGTCAGTGGCTGAGGTGGGATTTGAACTGGGGTCCTCTTGGTTATAAGCCCTTTTCTTTAACCACTGGACCACACAGCCTCCTTATGTTAAAGTATTTGTAGGCAGGTATTAAATCAATCAAAACATGCCTATTTATTAATGTGTTGATTTCAAAATAAGAAAATGTGCCCTTCCCCCACCTTTACAACGGAGTACCAATAACTGGAATGAACTTCTGCATTGAAAAGCCAATTGGAAGAGATTATTTTCTCTCATCCAGGGCACTGACATATTTATTGCTGTACTGCCTTACTGCCGTACAGAGGCTGTAAACTGACAATGAAAATATGTTGCAAAACTAGCAAACACAAGTGATTTGTCATGCAAACGTGACATTTTTATTATTGGCACCCTTGTTTTCAGTACTTTGTGCACCCTCCCCTTGCAAGGATAAAGGCACTGAGTCTTTTTCTATAATGTTTAATGAGATTGGAGAACACATTGGGACGGATCTTAGACCTCCATAGAGAATCTTTCCAGATCCTTGATCTCCTTCGGTCTGCGCTTATGGACTGTCCTCTTCAATTGAAACCACAGGTTTTCAATGGGGTTTAAGTCCGGAGACTGAGATGGCCATTGCAAAATGTTGATTTTGTGGTCAATTAACCATTTCTTTGTGGATTTTGATGTGTGCTTGGGGTCATTGTCTTGCTGGAAGACTCACTTGCGGCCAAGTTTCATGAGTTCATGATGCCGTTGACCTTAACAAGGGCCCCAGGACCAGTGGAAGCAAAACAGCCCCATAACATCAAAGATCCACCACCATATTTTACAGTAGGTATGGCGTTCTTTTCTGCACATGCATCCTTCTTTCGACGCCAAACCCACCGCTGGTGTGCATGGCCAAAGAGCTCTATTTTCATCTCATCTGACCATAGCACCCGGTTCCAATTGAAGTGCCAATGCCGTTTAGCAAACTCCAGGCACTTATGTTTGTTGGTTGCTCTCAATAAAGGCTTTTTTCTGGCAACCCTTCCAAATAGCCTATTGGCATGGAGGTGGCGTCTAATTGTAGATTTGGAGACTTGATGCAACCAAGTTCTGTAATTTTCCAACTGTGATCCTTGGATTTTCCTTTGCCTCCCGAACCATCTGCCTCACTGTGTGTGGGGGCAAGATATACTTGCGTCCTCTACCAGGCAAGTTTACCACTGTTCCAGTGGTTTTGAACTTCTTAATTATTGCCCTAATAGTGGTAACTGGTAGATTTAGTTTTTTAGCTATTGTTTTGCCTGATTTATTAAGGTCAACAACCATTTGTCTCTTTTCATTTGTGAGTTCTTTGCCTTTCCCCATGGTGATGGATGACAAATGGATTTCATATGCGTGTTACCTCATTTTTATACCCCAGTGAAACAGGAAGCCATGGAAGGCCACAATACAGTTCCTTAAGACTGAGATGAACTTAACGAAGTAGAATGTTAATGCAGATTTAATTTTGTTTGATTTTATTTATAAAAATCTTTAGGGGTGCTAATAATTCTGACATCTATCTTTTTGAGAAAAAATTGATTACTTGTTAATAAAAACCTTTTTCTCTCAGCAATTGTATTAGAATAAAAGAATAGGGTTTTACCATGTATTTGAGCATAAAATAGCTCATTACCTGTGTTGTTTATTTTATACAGCCTTTTTTGCTCATCTTTATCAAGGGTGCCAATAATTTTGGAGGTGTTATTATTTTAAGAGATCAAACTTGATTTAAAAATATGTGCTTCTCATGTCCTGTGTTTCTAGAAGTATCTATACCAGTTGGAATTCTGCTTTCATTAGATCTCAGAAGTTGACAAAAGCTGGTTCTAACATGGATAGAAAGTGGACTCAGTAAGGAGCACTGTTCTTGGTCAGAACTCAACCAATATCCCAGCATGGTGTTACAGGGCAGTATGAAGTGTGAGGTACAGTCTACAGATCCCATGGTGGTCTTGTGAACACCAGCATCTTGGCTATTTTCCAATGCATGTAAAAAATGTTGGCCTGCCAGAACTTGTTGAGTGGTAGTGTCTGCTGGTATAAAACATCATGTATAATTCACTTATATTTTTTCAACCTGGAAAATACAAAAACCAAAATCCGCAAAATGTGTTTTGAACCACATGAATAAAATGCTTTTTTAATACCCATATGGTCAAAACAGCAGTAACTCAACATTGTTGTTATGTCATGTTTTCTTGAGGTTAAACTTTTAATTGACCATGATGTTCCCCACTGAAATCACATCAAGCTTATCACAGCACTATAGAAATAGCAAGCATCCTCCTGACTGATATTTGTTTTAGCTTTGAATGAGGTATGAATACCACAACACAGACAACATCTGTTGTCAGTCTATAATCCAATTTTTAAATTCCACCTGTATACTAAAATTGCCTTCCAAAAACCCATGAACTACTGAGAGCTGATCAATATTATCACAGATTTTTATTTATGAATGTAGGCCTTATAATTAATTAAAAATATACTTTTAAATCTCAGTATACAGTATATACGTACTGATTGCTTTCACATTAGTTTGAAATGTGTCTTCCAATTACCTCTAGTCAGCCTCTAGATACCTGCTGGTTCACTATGAATGGGCCCTCTGTCCTGCTGTTCAGAACCTGGACTACAAGTGGCTCCCAGTTTCCAGGCCCATCATACTGCTCATTTTGAAGTACACTGAGAATCAGGGAGATGTGGACCTGAAAGAAGAAAAGGAAGCAACGACCTAGGCCTTAAAGAAAAAGCTGTTTTCACAGTACTTAATTGGGTGAGTACAAATTAAAAGTCCATTGATATATGTTGAATTTGATTCCTGCAGGTTATTACTGTGCAGTATGAAAGTGGGTTTCTGCACAGGTGTACAGTATGGCAGCTGCAAACTCTACCTTGTAAGGATTTAGCCAGGAGGTTTGAACACACTGATTTTGGCTGATGTATGGAGATGGCTTTAGAACATTTTGATTTTGTGAGCCATATGCATAAAGCATATATTGTAATGTATTTCTTATCCAGAATATATTTCAAAATATACAATAATACAAAAACAAAATGGAATAAAAGTAACTGTTTTTTTACTGTTACTAGTATACTGCATATAATGATATAATTAAGGATATTTCAAAATATTGACAAATATAATTATACTCTAGTTACACCAATGATTGTGCTATAGCTACATGTATAACAGCAGTGCACTTAATATCAGTGTCAATGTCTTTATATTAATCTGCTTTTGATTTTGCTTTAGTCTGTATAGTTATTGATAAAGTTATTGATCCAGGCGTTGTTTCAAATTAAACATAATTTAGTATGAATTTACTTTGGAATTTATATCTTAATCTTTTAATATTGTGTTCTGTTTTGACAGTGCTTTAGAAAAATGTATTTTTAAAAAACGTTCTAAATGTTCAACTCTAAAGACTTGGACCAGTTTTTGAGAGGGTTCTGATTTCATCCAATTACATTTTACTGTTATTTTATTTTACTTAGCTTGTTTTTTGATTGTGTGAGGCATCATACAGGAAAAAGCTATGATTCAATGATGTAGTCTATTTAAATGATTAAAATAGATGCATGTTCTTCTTTAGCAAGATACAGAAAAGTTATAAAATAAAAGTTGTATTAAATATCAAGCATGCTTTTGTTCAATTAATTAATATCCATTGGTTTTCACAAATGATGTGCATTTTGATTTAATTAACATCATTGAATTTTGATGTTCTATACAAAATATTACAATTAAGGAAATTAAACACCCACAAACTGGGCAAAGTTTGTAGTTGTCCCACTGCATAAGTTTCAAAAACAGTCCAATAGTAAACCCATGGGGATCATTATATTCCGGATTGCCACAGTAGTTTTTATTTTTATATACACCGTTTTATGTACAATATTGTCCAGGAGAGAGACTTAATAACTGCACTCATTCCAGTTATAGATCCTGCAGTGCCAGCCAAGTGAACTTACAGTAGCCAGGATAAGAATCAGGTTTCAGGGGTGAAAGGTCAGAGAAGGGAGGCATCAATTAAGTGCTTAACAAGAGCAACAAAAGTACCAGCAACAATACCCCAGACCTCTTTAACTGGCAAATAGATATATTCTCCAAATCGTCCTTAGCCACGTTTCCTAGTGGAAGTTCCAACTATAACGATGATTAGCATGACCAGGCCTCTGGAATGGTTGATTGAATGTCACTACAGAACATGAAATAACACAGTCTTTGTGCTTTATGACAAATTCCACCCCTTAGTTCAATTAGTGTTATCCAGTGGCTTGTGACTTGAAAAATATAAAAAATTAAAATGAGGGGGAAAATATGTATACTGTTATTCCATTGAAATTATTTTCTGATAAAACAAGAGAAATCTTGTATCAAAATTCTATATATGAAACTAGTTTACAAATACAGGTTAATTCATTGTAAATTATGCTAATTCGTTGTGTCAAACTGCCCTAATAGTTAAGATAAATGTGTATCTCCTGCTAGCAATTAGTCTACTCTGTGACAAGCAAAGCTGTTGCATGTAATAATCATATTAACTTTTTTTTTTTTTTTTTTAAAGTAAACAGATTCCAATGTGGTACTGCTTTTTCTTCAGTTTTACAAAGACACAAGGCACAAGGCACAAGGCATTCAAGTGACTTCCTTAAGGTTACTCAGTGTGTCAGCTGCTAAATTAGAATATGTTGCTCTTAATATGAAAGCAATATATGACAATTAAAATGTTAAATCCTTTATTTGAATGATTTCTGTTGACCCTGCTAGTCTATGTTTACAGAATGGTTCACTTTAAATCACCATGGAATTTTACAAAAGGGAAGTGGAGTGGAGGTAAAATAACACACTATAGATGTAGTTTGATGCCTCCCACTCATCAAGATGTCTAGACAGTCAATGAACAGAGATAAATGTATAAAATAGAGGCAATTCAGAAGAATGGCAATTAGCCTTGTTAGCCAAGGGGGAAAAAAGAGATAGAAACAATATATACGATGTTCTTTTATATATTTAGAAGTGGCAAAACTATTGACTAGCATAAAAGAAGGGTATGTTCTTTGATTCAGTTTGGGTAACTGGCAAAGGGTTTCCTTTTTTCTGCATCTCTGATACAAAAACAATCAATGGCTATGGTTTGTTTACAATGGCTTTTGGCACCCAGAACGGAATGTTCTTTTTCTAGAAATCTTGTGTTAAAAGATGCTTATCACACAATGTCCGAACAAATAACGCAAGGGCCAATGAAACTCGGCATAAAAAAAAGATGCCAACAAGAGGAAGGGCAATTGTCAGAAGTAAACGATAAGGAGTTTCAAAACATACATTTCTGAATATTTTTTTTTATTTCTTAGCAGATGCTCTTATCCAGGGCAACTTACAATTGTTACAAGAAGTCACATTATTTTTACCCATTTATACAGTTGGTTTTTACAGCAGCAGTTTTCCCTACCGGGGATTGAACACATGACTCTCTGGTCAAGAGTCCAGAGCCCTAACCACTACTCCACACTGCTGCTCTCTCAATACACGAGAATCTATTTATAATGTACATTTTATTTTTAAATGAAGTCCTTAAAAGCGAAGTCCAAACAAACAAACACAGCCAGGTGCATAGATCTCCAAATGCATGAAGTAATTAAAAGTCCAAAATGATCCGCAATTTCCATTACACGAGAGTAGATGTTAATGGCTGAAGTGTAATGCTGGCTCCAGGGATCAGCTTATTTTCCTCCCTGGCGCATCAGCACACACAACGGCTGCGATGCTGGCTCCGGGGATCAACCACAGTGCGGCCTCCCCAGCGCATCAGCAATCAGCATGACAACCGTCTGGATTGAGCTGTATGTGTAGTACTGTAACACTAAATATATATATATATATATAACCGTATTCTATAGTACAAGTATAACAAAGTGCAATAAAGCACAGTGAAAGCATGGTAAAGCATGGGTAAGCATTGTAAAGAATAGCAAGTTATGGTAAAACATATTAATAAACATGGATACGACATTTCATGACATTGTGATAATGTGCCCTTCAGTAAAACAAATTAATACCACACTTTATAAAGCAGTGATACTGACTGTGTGACACTATCACTGGGCCTAGTATGGATCCAATAGAAGGGATAATGCCTTCAGAGGTCTCCTTCCACAGTTTTGGGAATTCGAGTTGATGGATTTTGCATTTGATTTGATGGATTTTGCATTCGATTTGATGGATTTTGCATTCGATTTGATGGTTTTTGCATTCGAATTGATGGATTTTGCATTCGAATTGATGGATTTTGCATTTGATTTGATGGTTTTTGCATTCGAGTTGATGGATTTTGCAGTCATTAGCTGCAGCATGAAAGATGCTTAAAAGACACTGAAAGCCATGGAATATACAGAGAGGTCCACACAGTTTTGAAAGATGTGAACGCATAGAATACGATAACTGCCAATGCCAATATAACACACAAGAAATTAACTTAAACATATGGAAGAGAGGTATTTATAGACCTGTGTCCATTTATTTTCTAAATGTAACTGGAGCTTTTTTTTCAATCAAGGCTATATGGATATAATATGTTAGCAGATTATGTTTGTTTGAATGAAGAGCATTAAAATTAATAGATCGAGAATAATCCATCTGCTATATTTATATCTTCAATGTTAAATGCATCATGTTTTTAAATGCATTTTACCAATCAAATGTATACATCCTAATTTAATTAGTAAATAATAATTTGATGCAATAGAATGGAAAAAATGATTTATGTTCAATTAAAGTGTTTTAATTTGTTCCAAATACATAACAATCAACATTTCCTCAATTTATTGTATAAACTTGTCATTAACCAATAATTGGGTCAATAAAAGTAACAATAATATTATTTAATAAATTGTTCTGTATTTATGTTTTTATATTAAAACAATAAAAATGGAAAGCATCTTGTCAATTCTTGTTTTCATGCTATATATTGATGAATCATTTAAAAAAGGGTGGTAGACGAGTCCCTTGTTGGTCATTTTATCTTTAGAAGTATATTTATAAAGTTTTGAGAGTTTTGGGACTATGTGTTGGTTGTAAGTATGTGTGTAAATGGACTACCCATTTTTAAGGTTTTTTTCGTTGATTGTAGCAAGTTATTAACTGTGCGGGAGAAATATTACAATTCCTCTTAAAAGAAAAGTTAAAATCCATATTGTCTCCATAGCCCTGTGTGCATCAGTTATTCTACATATCTTTTAACCCATTTATATAATTGTTAGACTAAGGGTATGTGAGCGTCATATGTGACAAGCACCACTCATCCATGATAAAAGGTTCAATCAAGAGTAACTTGATCCCTGTCTGATTGCCAGAACCTAATACAAAAATGCCCCCAAAGGAATATGAAAGCATTAGGGAGCAGCAGCCCCCACAAAATGCCCATGTCAATATCTGCAAGCACCAGATGCAATGACCCAGGATGACCTTGCTCCACTCCCACTCATGTTATAATGAAGAAGGAAGCATGTTTAATTTTTGTACCTCCCTTCTCCGTGACACAGGATGTAGACAGGATACCAGATGTTACTACAAAGGTGCTCTTCTGCCTTGACAGTTCCTGGTAATTGGTGCATCCTACCACTAAGGGTCCTAATGCAATTACACCTCTTATGTGCTATTCATATGGTAACCTTAAGTGCTCAGCTCAGATATTAGTCTCGGAAGGCATTGCATTTGATTCCACTGTATTCTGTAAAGATGATCACAAGATAAATAATGCAGATATCCTTTACTGTGTATATCAACCCAAGTCCCAGGTGAGGGCCTACCTGACATAAAATCATGAAGAGTTTTTACTTTTAAGTTTGTGTGTAGCTTGGAGCAGTAGAAGCAGTCAGCTGTTCACAGGGAAGAACAAAAGTAAGTGGTGAGTGAATTTCAGAACCTGCCTCCCAAACACAGACATACACACAACAGTCTGCATGCTACTGAGGAGTCATTGCACTTATAGTGTGTAAAATGATACCTATAGTGCTTAAGTAACAGATAAACAAGGTTTACACAATGTATTTACTTATTTGGTCTTATTATAATACCTTTGAATAGGGCTGTTGGGACAGGTGTGATTTCTACAATAAATCTTTAGCCCTGGATTTGTATTGCCTCTGGTGTTGAGGCATCTATTGTGTCATCCCTTGCAAAGAGAGATGTTATACTATATGAAATTGTGCTGCAATCCTTCAATGCATTTTAGAAAGGGATCACCGAATGTCCAGTTTTAAGAGGAGTAAAATTTGTGTGATAAACAGAGAGTGATGACAGATAGGACAGGTGTAGTGCCATATTCAGTTTTTATCAAGCTTGTTGTTACTTTATGGGTCCACAGTGAAAATATTGAAGCTCTAAGCAACAAAGGTAAGTGGTGATTTATCAATCCATGGTCAAGTAACCGTTAAGCGGTTTAAATAATTTTCAGGCATGTTATCTAAAATACAAAGCATTCACATACTTCCATTTTGGCTGCATGTCTCCAATTAATATTCACATGGTTGCATGTCTTGTTTGGATATTCTTACGTGGGAAACAATTCCTTTAAATGAACTCAAGGCATACTATTTAAGGGGTAATGGCTTTGCTGTTGCATGTTAAAGGTATTTATTTATTTGTCTGTTCAGGAAAAATAAAAGAACAAAGTCCGGTTGTAGTATAGTGTAAATTACTGAGGACTAGTGAGGATCTTTTAGCCAATATGTTATTTCACAATACATCACAGAGAAACCCAACTCATGACATGAATAGTACCATATTCTCAATATTGGTATAGTTGATGACACCTGGTTTTAAAAAAAAAAAAAAAAAAAAAAAAAAAAACATAGATGGGCACCTCTTTGAATTCTATTCAATGGCAAAGTCAATTCACAACCGGCCAACCTTTTCCCTCTTTTCAATGAAAATGACAATGGACTAAAGAAAGGTGGGTCCTCAATAGAAAACAAAACAATGTCTTGCTAAAACAGTTTTACATTTGCATGGTTATTGTGTTCACTTTGCCATGCTTTAAAATGGGTAATTCTTCTCTATGCTTTGGTTATTTACTGCGACTATTCCACACTTGTCCTTGCTTTTACAGTCACATTTTAAAAGTTCTTCTCTGTGCTTTCCATGAAATCCGTGAGGTTTTTGTCAGGTCATTGTCATGTTTTCAGGGCTGTTCATTGAGCTGCACTGAGGAAATTAACTTGCAGAATTGCCACGTTGTGATGAAAATCTGTTTGTGTCGATATAGACAGGAAGTCAGTGAACTGCCTAAGGGCAGAGGTCAATTCCGTTATCACAGATTGAATTGGCTTCCTGTTCAGCTATAGAACAATAATAAAAGTAAAACACTAATAATCGACAACAGCCAGTAGCTGAAACGACATGGCCCTGCTTCATTGTGCTGTTTAATTAATCGTTGTACTTTTGTCTTTAAAAAGGAAACTTGAATTCTGTAGATATGTATCCTACACTGTACATTTTGTCACTGTTAAATATGTTACCTTTGGCTACTCAGGGGACTTCCCATCTTTGTTTTATAAAGAAAAAAAACAAATCCTCTGAAAAACCAGCATCTGCCTTAACTGTTTCTTACAACCATAACACTGTTTTGTACAACAATAAAACAGGTCTCACAAGTTTTAAAATAATGATGTAGCTCTCAGAAAAACATGCATTGAATATCCATTGAAAAACTAACATTGTCTTCATAGCAATTGTTTTGATGTTTGTTTTTTTGTTTTTTTTACTTTCTCCATGTCAAGAATTGGCAGAACAACAAAAGCCACTGTAAACTGATATTTCCATCCACCGTGGATTACCAGGAAGTCTTGAGAATACATTCTGTAATCCTCTCTGCCATGCATTTGTAAACAGTTAACACTGTGCACCTGCACTATACAAACACAGAAGAACACACAGTATGTTTTATTACACATACTCCACCATCATCCACAGCAGGAAACAAACAAATAAATATGTAAACAGTTTAGGATGCTGATGAACATAAGAATGTATATATTTAGTAAAGTATTCTGTTTCTGACTCATAAGCAGCACAGCTTTTCTATCAAATGTGCTTTCGGTGGAAGTCCCATATTAATATTCCTGTTAATATTAGTACAGGACACTCAATATTAAAATCTGACGCACAACGGTGTAGTTTTAACTAACAACAAGCTACTTGCATGCTAGTTTCAGTGAGCTAAACATCTATCCTGTTACTAACTGCATTAGAAAGGGGACTGAATTCCAAATAGCTCTTTAAGGTTAAGGAAGCAAAACAAAAATTAAAAACAAAGGTAAAAGAAGGATAGCATTTTTTACATTTTTATTGGATACTGATAACATTTTACAAGAAACAAAGCTAATACTTTCGACTCAGGCTAGTGAGGTAACAACCTACTTAAATAATGTGAAGCATATATTCTTAAAACCATATGTGGCACTGCACCCGTAAATGAAATGTGAACTATGGGAACCATTAGCTAGAAGGAATTCTCATTCAGATTCAGATTTGTCTTACCAGAATTCTGATCCCCTGGTAAATGATGCACTATCTTGGCATGCCTCTTGTGTTTTTAGTTTGTGTAAACATATGTACAGCCTCTAATGACTAATGGTGTGTTGCCATGAATAAGAACTGCTTGTTTTTTTCTTTCCAGAAGAACCTCAAACACCCAACAGTTAGTAACAATATGGTGCTGTTTAGGTCAACTGAATAGACTCCTTTAACTACTTGTACCATACACCATAACAATCATATTCCAGCCAAACAGTAATTAACAACTATATCTAATTTGTTTGGTATACCACAATATATTTGATTTAAGGACACCATTATTTGGAAATGAGTATAACACTATACCTAAACCTGCAAGGTAACATGGGATAACATGCAAGGTAAATAGCTAGTAGCCACCAATTATAAATAATTTAGACATCTTAATTAACCTGGCTTAAGATGGCTTTTGTTGCTATGCCCCTGTTTGTGGGGGACTAAGGGACCTTTTGTTATAGAAATGTCTCTGAGGGGAAAGGATTTACAAAAAGAAATAGAATGTCCAGACTGTGTTTTTCTATGTAGTTTTTAGCAAGGACTAAGTGTGGAGTGTGGTTAGGGCTCTGGACTCTTGAGCGGAGGATCGTCGGTTCAATCCCAGGTGGAGGACACTGCTGCTGTACCCTTGAGCAAGGTACTTTACTTAGACTGTTCCAGCAAAAACCCAACTGTTTAGATGGGTAATTGTATGTAAAAATAATGTATAAATAAATAATGTAATTGTATGTAAAAATAATGTGATATCTTGTAACAATTGTAAGTCGCCCTGGATAAGGGTGTCTGCAAAGAAATAAATAATAATATTTATTTTACTTAATGAATGAAGTGCTCACAAAGTGTACTAGATTTGCAGATTCTCCCCACCTTACAACCACGTGTTTTATTTATTTATAGAAGACATATATTTTACAATAAAAAAATAAAGCTTATTAAAAAATGTGTATTAACTCGTCCTTAACAGAACCTAAAATACAAATGGTAAATTAAATATTTTTGCATCCCGTAAATGAACCATAATTTGCGTAAATTGCATAGAACTATGAACCTCACTTGTACAGCAAAAAAAGATCACAAAAATTAAACCAACAATAGAAATCTGTAAATGTAGATTTTAAAGATCTGCAGTGTAAAAGGGTCAATTCAACTTATTGCACACTTGCCATCCTCATCTGTGCAAACACTAGTCGTGCAATAATGTTAATGTTACATCAATAAAGAAACCAATATATAACATTCTGAATACATAATAAACCATGCTTAGTAACCCTTATACGAGTTTACTATAATAAAAGCATAGCAAAGCGTAATAAAGCAAAGTGAAAGCATGGTAAAGCATAGGTAAGGTTTATAAAACCCAGTGAGGTATGGTAAAGCATATTAAAATATGGCAACACATGGTAAATTACAGTAAATGTGTAGTATAAGTATGTAAAAGGCATGGGAAAAGTGCAAAATTGCAATGCAAAAATACTGTAGTATTTTTATAAGGGAAACAGTGACTAGCGTGTTAATATCTGATAGTATTTTATGCAGTGCTAGCATTAAATAATTGTGTTATTTGGTACTTTTTACAAGACAATGTAAGGATAGCAGTGCCATAATTAAAATGTAATCCGAGGGTAGACATCAAAAATTGTGATAAGTGTGTGCGATTATTTAACACAAACACTGCAATACCAAAATAAAACTTAATCATGGTTGTTATGTGATTTGGTACTGGTACTTGCTAATATTTTTATAGTATAAAGGCGACAATAAGAATTTAATGCAGTACCTTTATTGTGAAGTGTATTGGGACCAAATAAACCAAGAAATTAAAATAAATAGAATCAGACCTAATTAGAAATGGTAGATTTACATGTTAAATTGCAGAGAAACAGTGGTACAGTGGGGAATGGAACTGACCCAGCCTACGTGAAAGGGCTGAAGAGGCTCTGATGTTGCATCAGTTCCTAAGGGAGAATCAGTTAGTATGCAGTTGTTACCTCACTAGCCTCATTTCCAGTGTGGATTAAAAATGTCATTTGTAATATGCCCTTGGTTTTTGACCTCCTTTGTATTATGTAACCAGATTTCACATTTCCATATAAAAAACAGCACACCACACTGTACTTAAGAAGAAATGTTAACCATACACACAAAAAAAAAAACAAGATTAACCTTAATAATGCTTTCAATCCCAATCTGTCAACTAATGTTACTACATTAATAGACTTAAAGCCAATTAAAAAAGTGGTCAATTAAATGAGACCTGGCATCTCCCTGATAGGATGTGAGCTGATTAAAATCAGCCTGGGGCAGTGCTAGGTCAAGATCATTTCACAGACATTGTCCTGTAATGTGATCCCTGTACAGCAAATGAGTCCCACTTTTTTTTTTTTTTGTAAATATAAATTGTACTCCTATTTTTTGCTTTCCAAATTGAAATAACATTTTCAAATGTCACATCACCACTGTAATCCATTTCTGTTCAGGAGGAGTCCATTCCCGCTGTATAACTGATTGCCTCTCTTCGGCTGGGAAGATTCTGCACAACCAGAGCATGATGAGGAGACCTAGCCCCATTCAGTTTTCCTCCCTTAAGCCCACAACTGATTTCAAAAAGAAAGCCAGAGCATAATCAATCACATCTTCTTTTTTTGAGGGTTTGACAGGTTGTGTATCGCTCAACTATATGAGTCACCACCAGTAGATTTGTACTCTCTGCACATACCTTTTTTTCTCTCTAAAATCACGCTGTCCAAATGGTGCTTTGCACAAAAGAGATGAGAATGTTATGTATCATATGGTTTACAGAGGGGTGGGGGGTGGGGGGATATAAGTAAAAACAGACAGCCAGATGCAACACATCAGGTTTAAAAAAGCACACCATGACAGCAAATAGGATTAAGAGTCAGTTATCTAGAATAATTAAATCATAGAGAGACAAATCAACTAACAAATACTAAATTGCCAACTGGATCAAATTAAAGACTGTAAACAGAGATGTGAACAGAGAGAGAAGCTTTGGATACCCACTATGTGAATGAGTTGGCAGGCTAAGTCACTGGAGGCAAACATGTCAGGTAAACCTTATGTTTGGGGTTTAGAAATAAGATATAGGGTAAACCAGGTGAACTGAAAAAAAAAAAGAAAAGTGAAAAGCTGTTCTGTTTTATTTCTTGCTGCCACAATGTAGAGAAAGAAACTTTTAGGGACGTTTTTCAGGGTTGAGTGATATTTTAATAATTCAATTTCTATTATTTTTTCTATTACTGCAGTAATGTCACCATAACAAAAATAATGAATGATTGAATAAATAGTCTATGTAAAATGCTAGAATGATAGTTTGGAATGTCCAGGCTTCTGGTTAGGAGCAGGGAAGGAGGTGACAAAAGAATACCGGTTCTGACCAACCAGACAACCAGAGCAGTGATGGTATTTATTTTACTACAGTCAGCACCGCTTTACTGGGACGCCTTGGGAGAAGTAAAAATATCCCAAAATGTTCCAATTAAATGAAAGGCATTTGAGACGACCTTAGTCACACTTTTTTGTTTCTAAAATGAAAAGAAAAAGAATGAAATTACGTCATATTATGATGATGTTAAATACATACTTTAAAATACAAGTCAATTGTTTTTTTTTTTATTCCTAAACAAAATTAATCGCTGTTTTTTATTTCTACATGAAATGAAACATAATAAAATCCCATCTTAACACAAGGTGAGGCACCTGCGATGTTGACACACCAATTTTCTTTGCAACAGCAGCCTGAGAAACCACAGGAGACTCCTGGTCTACGCAATTTATGCAAATCACAGTGTAATCACTGCACTGTGCTACGCAAACCTGTCTTGCTCTGAAAAACGATCTCCATTTATCATTTGAAAATACTGTATCCCAATAAACGAACGACATAAATAGCATTGGGAAGAACCGTCTCCCAGAGTTGTATCCCATTTAAGCAGCAATCCCAATTATCAGTATCCCGATTAGGCGGCGCCGACTGTATATGCAATTACTGTTGCAGTAGGTATTTTATGAAAAACTGGAAAATGACAATTTAATGGTGTCTTAAAAAAAAAGAAAAAAGGATAAGCCATTTAATTAATTTATCTCAAATGACACTTCCGCAAGTGATACCTGGTAGACTGCAGCCTAGCAATCTGAGCAGCTACTGTCTTTAAAAGTTAGCTCGGGGGAACTCTCAAGTGAAAATAATAGGTGTTTATACCTGACCTTAAAGAATAAAGACCCTAATTCTAGGACAAAATTGTAAACAGTACCACCGAGCCTCGGCTTAGATTGGAGTTGTCCAAAAAACGCACTGAAAGTTATTTCAAGTGATCCTGGAAGACAGAAATCAGAACAGCAAGATCCAATACATCTTACTGGTATTGTTAGAACTTTTATCTACGTAATACTGGCTCTTTAATTGTCCCAGCCCCCAGGATGATGTGATGAATGGGGTTTGTTTGTGACGTGTGATTGTATACAGCATGTGAAACTGGTGTTTTGGATTGGCTGACAACTCCTAAGCAGTCTATGATCTGTTCGGAAATATTTAGTACCGTCAGCCAATCAACTTTCAGCTCTAGCTGGCTTCGACCGCTGTGACCTCATCTTGTTTGTGATGTCACAGCAGCAGACCAACAAGGTAAATCTTCATCTCTCTTCACTGTCATCTTACAAGAGCCTTGATTGATTGACATGCACTATTGCCTTAGTAATCCCCTCTAATAGTTGAGCATTGTTGCTTAAATTAGTTGCTAATATATGGTCACAATTCTAATAAAGGTTTCAATAAGTATCTATGTTTTATTTTAAAAAGACCATATTTAATGTATCTAAGTGCAAACTAACCTAAAAACGATCATATTTGGATTTTTAGAAACATAGTCAACCAAGTCACATCAGATAAAGGCAACATTGAAAAGGAAAATTGCTCCAGTATTTGCTTGTGGTTATTTTTTCTGTACTCTCAAGTGCTTTACAATATTAATCACAACAACTCAGTTTTATTTTTAGATTTTTATTTGGGTTTCTCATATTCCATCTGCCGAGTCTACTACCCACACCTTGGTAGTCCTTTTTGTTGGCTTAAAAACAAAGACCAAGGATGCCGGACATTATGAAGAATTTTAAGACATGCTGATCTAGCTGACCACACTCAAAGACCGCCAAGGATCGCCACACCCCCCACACACTATTTTCCTCCCCTGACTCATTCACTTATTTGCACCACTATACAATAATGTAATTGCTAAGACTTTGGGCCATATAGCCAGTGAAAAACCCATTACTCATTGGGAATCAGTTAACATCTCTTTAATTGCCTTATTTTTCATTGTTGGAGTCCCAGTACTTCCTTCGGTGCAGACCATTAATTGAAGCTCCTACCACACTCTATCTCAGGAACATAGGCTAAATACAGGTATTTACTTTAGTAAACTGGCAGTATGACATATTTAGGGCTCCTGGTTTTTAGTTTTAACCGATAAAAACCCATAAATGACCCCCGATACAAAAAAAATTAATCGGTGGATAGCCAATAAACACCGGAAACCACCAGAAAAACAGTGGAAATGGTTAATCAATTCACGTTGGCTTCACCCCTTTCCCATTAAAAAAAATAAAACCTACTACAAATAACAAATACATTTCCCAGCACAGCTGGGCAATGTCCCGCTTTCCTGCCTTGTATCTATCATTGATTCGTTCTGAATACTTTAAACCCGCCCCAACTACTGAGTGACAGCACATTCCTACATTTCTATTGGAGACTCTGCTTGCAAGATTTAAAACAAGATTACAATTAGGAATGGAGGGATGTTAGCAGGATTTAAAACCGTATTACAGTGAAGATACAGAGGATTTAAAACAGAATTGCGAAATGTAAAAAAATGCCTACACACAAAAACCCCAGAAGAATGTGCCCGTGACCATAAGGATTTTGTTGTGGAACACAGCAAAGGAAAGAAGGTACAACTTAAATGTGCAAGTACTGTCGAGTTACTACTATACATACTTTAACAGAAAAAAAAAACGCTTAAGCATTTTGGAAAGTAACCGAAAACACTAATTTCATACAGTATATCAAAAACGAAAGCCCCGAAAAATACCGATTTACATAAAATTTGAAAATAGCATCGAAAAATAAAAAGAATAAACACTGAGAAGCATAAGCTCTAGACATATTATGACATATCCATATTATTGTTTATCAAAAATAAAAGTTTTCAGACAAACTTTTGCTCTAAATTATAAATTCCTACCAGTTTAATTCTAATTCAGAGTTAAAATATAGTTGATGACAACAAAAATACACTTGTCTTATTTATCAGTCATTTTTATTAAGACAGATTCAATATCTGCTTCCAGTGGATAGAGGAAATACCACCATTATTTGATTTGGTATTTCTTACTCATGTATTTCTTATATACACTGTGGGCAATGTTGGAGGCTAATGGTTATACTCTAGTGTACCAGATGTACTTAGAGATAAGATGTTTGCGAGCTCTGATACCTTATCAGGAGAGCTAGTTTTAGAAGTCACCAGGATGTGACGACTGAAACAGAAGATACAATAGGCTGAAGCAAGGGGGACAGAAAATGACACTGTTGCCGTGGTGGTGAAGGGTAGGATGAAAGAAGCTTGAAACACAGACAAAATGTGAATTCTCAGACAAGTTATATATAAGTGCCTTCATTAATTTAGTAAACGGGAGTGCTTGTTCTGCCCCCAGAACCACAGTAAGGCTAAAATGATATTTTTAATGATAAAATTGAATCTAAATATTTGTTGTTGATTACTCTCTGTGACTAATCAACATAGCACTGAAGGATAACAAGAAGTGGGGGGGGGCAATACAATTTTCATCCCGTTCCAAGTAAGTCAATCATTAAGAAAAGCAGTCTGCCCATGCTGTGTCTACAGAATGAAACAAGAGTTAGCACGCTGCTGCTCTCAACAGAACAAAAGCTGTGTGCGACAGTAGGATGACGTTTACCTTGGAAATACCTCAAGCTGCTTATTTAGTATAATGTTTTCTATGCCTGTGTTTTTATCTATGCAGCAGAGAGAACTGCAAGCCCAGGGATGTGATTAAAAGAGCACAGGGGCTAAAGGCATAAAACGCACATTTCGGTGCACATGCACACATGCACACATTCACATGCATTTTGTTCAGTTACAGGAAAGGACTAGAAAACATCAAGAAAACGAAGAGTTAATAAAGAGACAGCTCCTGCTGTATGTGTGGGACTTGATGACTAATGCACAGTCACCATGGCAACGCTGACACAAAATTCTGTTGCCTCTTGTCCTGCACCTCACAGGCAGTGCAGCGAATGCTAAATTACCTTTGTGGGTGAACAATGCTAACTAGTACCAGAAGGACTTTGGCAATCAGGTACTGTGGCATTGAATGTGACATTTGTGATCTACAGTACATGGTGAGCAATAGATGAGTGTGTGCCTTTCAACGTGAATCTACAGCACAATCAGTATGACTTCCACAGGTATCCTGCAGTTTTCCGGGGTACAAAGCCATGCCGAGCTGCTGTTGCCAAGACTGTAATTTATATAGTGATGACTGTTGAAGAGGCATTTTTGTACACATTTCAGTTCAAACTTTTCCTTTGAATGTGGAACCCTAAGGAAATGCAACTGCAAGTCTAATAAAATCAATATACTGTCAGTTCTCTATAAACCTCAGTTTCTGTATTAATTTAGTAAGTTATTGATTTTATATCAGATGACTTCCATCCAAAGCAACCTTGAACGTGTACAGTAGCAGCACACACCTGTTGCAAAAATAATTCACATACACAGGGTCCTGGTAACAATAAATGATTCAAATGAAATAAAATCTACTGAAATGTCAAAGCTATACGAAAGATCTATACAACTGTTAACCCTTTGCGGTCCATTTATTCAGTGCCTGTCAGGCACGTCAGGTCTAATTTATTTTCACACAAGCTGTTTATTTTACACACGCTGTTTAAAAGTAATTTTATTCATAGTAAAACAGGTTTAAAAAGCACTGCATATCAACAGGACACTCAGTACTGCATCTCCAGCCCCATCCCACCTCTTGTTCATTGTATTTATCACATATCGCTTCATAGTCGTGCATACTGATAAATCATCTCCTGATCACTCGATTTAGCACCAAACTCCTCAATAATGCTAGCCAAGTCATTATTTTATTGCTATAACATCTCAAAAAGCTTGGCAAATGTCTATGATTTTCTTTGACTGCTGGATGCGGAAGCAGCTATCTTGTTTGTTTATGTCCGTGTTATGTCTGTGGTGAAAGGACTATGTGTATTGCTCAGATCCGCCTCCATTTTTTTCCTGGCTTCTCTCGGCTTCTCTCAGCCATTGAAAGCTTTTCTCTGCTTTTTCCGGAGAAAAACCGACTAGGGACCTGTGATTGACACCTTTTTGATGATGTCAGACAGGGTCCGACATCAGACCAGAAAGGAAAAATTTTAATGTTGGACCTGGTCCAACATAGGACTGCAAGGGGTTAATCTACGGGGTCTGTTATTCAGTTTCAGTGCCCAGAATTCTTACTGTTAGCAAACGCCAACATATGACAAACTCCCACTATGCTGGTTGAACCCAGGTTGTGGATGTTTTACTTGCTGTGGAAAATGTGGATGTGTTTAACTGTTCTGTAGTCAACGATGATATTGTATTAATGATGTTTTATGAGATAGCACAATCCAACTTCTACGATTCGTGTTCTTGTTTCTGAGCTCTTGGGGAGGACTTGGCCCCAATCCATAAATCGATTTGTATAGTTTTTGGAATGCAGGCTTCAGGTTCATGCACATGCCTTGCTAGTAAAATGATAAATGTACATTTGCATCCTGTGGCAAAGTGGCTTGCAGTGCGCAGGTGTAGATAATGGTGCTCTCTTTAGGGATCCCTACTCTAGACATAATCTGCAATTGCAGCTGCACTAGTAGACCGCAATGGAACTGCTTGCAGGTATCGCGTTGCATAATCTTCCATCACTAATATAACCAGAATCAGAAGGTAGCAAAGGACCTACAATGTCCATTAATGCGTTCAACGGGAGTGTAAATTATTGGCAGTGGGACCAAAGGGGTGGGGCGCACTTGACCCGGCGCTACTCACTGGCAGTCTGGGCAGGTGGCTACATATTTTGACACAGTCCTACCCAATAAAATCGGGCCAATATGCATTCCCTAGTTTTATCAGCTCTGAGGTATCCAGAAAAATGGATGTCATGCGCAAGCCTCATGACCTCGGACTGATAAGACTGTGGAATCATTAATTGCGTTACAGGCTGTCCTGTGCCCGTGGCAGGGTTCACCCTCTATAATAATTGCCCATTGATAATGAAGTGTGGAAATACTAGCCACCCAGCGCCTTCAACATCCTGACCTTCAATAGACTGGACCTGTCCCCAAGCGTGCACCAGTGTGGGGTCTTTGTTTTGGCCCCACACTAGGTCCGCACTTCGGTCCCACATGCCCACCAGACCCCAGCCTCGTCTCATTGTTGCACCTTCCCATTTTTCGATCCATCACTCTCTTTGTTTTTCTAGGACGAAAAAGGGAAGAAAACAAGTCATCTTGTAAGGGGAAAATATCACCAAACATTTCCCCTTTTCTTTTTTCTTCCACGTTTATGTGCACGGTCAGGACTGCCTTTTTAAGTAATTGTTTATACTCGGCCAGTCCTGGCCCAGAATTACTGGGTGTGGTAGCCTTTCCACCACCCCCACTATGAGGTGACATTGCATCGGTCCTACCGATGTATATATTTTTATAGGGGGTATGTCGCCGTATCTCCATGGATACAGGAGATCACCACCTGGCCTTGTAGCTTCCACGACACACCGCCCAAGAGAGAAATAAGGTCTGCCCGCACCCTGAGTCCACCAATGCATGGGTACTCACCTTACCGATAACCACATCAACAATACAAGGTCCCTCCCGACCATTTCCCCATCTCTTACCAGCTTCCGATGCCAGATAACATGTTACCACGTTGCACTTCATTGTTGAGGAGCACAGCCAGGCGATATGTCCTGTTCGGTGCAACCTGGAACAGATAGGAGGGGAAGAAGGCACTGGGGTTACAAATCTGTCCCGCTGCTGATAAGGCAGTGGGTCAGGGGCATTGAATCTGCCCCAGCTGGGGCCCAGCCATCACCTCCATGGTAGGGAGGTTAGGCTGCCCATGGGGGTTGGTGGTCTGGGGGGTCTGGATTCTGGAGCAAGCATGGGTTGTGGTGGAGGTGGAGCCAGCTCCCTGCTACTCGGTGGTGAGGGAGGGGCCAGCAGGCTGGTCCTGGAGGAGATTAGGGAATCCTCAAAGTCCTCTGCCAGTTTGACTACGGCTTCCAGGGTAATGGCAGAATTGCTCCAGGGCAATGGCTTCGTCCATTTGCACCCCCGTCTTCCTGAGGGAGCTAAGCCAGTGTACCATGTGGTCGCACAATCGCAGGGCAACTATCCTGGGGCGGGTCTCTGGTGTCCTGAGGTACTCCCTGAATCGTACCCGATGAGTTTCCCCTGTGATATTGAGTCGCCAGAGGATGGCCTGTTTGACCAGATCGTATTGGCCAGCCTCTTTGTTGGTCATGGCCTGGTAGGCTGCTTGGGCCTCCCCGATTAAACAGTACTAATTACAAAGCAAACACTATTAATACAAAACAAAACTCACAAAAACACTCAAGGTTAGTTTACAGTTTTTGGAATCTGTCCGTAACAAAAACAAAGGTACAGATCGCTCAGCCACATCCCCTGATATACCTTCAGTCACACCCACTTTGGTAGCGAGTGCAACCACATCTCCTCCAATCCATGACTGACACATCACCTACTGCAGTAAGCTGCTGACTTTTAGTATTGTGGCTTCGCCCCCTTTTTGGATGGACGACTTCAGACTGACCCTGGAATGAACTGTCAAACCATCCAGTTCAGGGCACACTGTTCCTGTTATACAATGCCCTCACAGGTCGGGAGGGAGATTGTTGACTCGGATTCATTCGCTCTCTGTCACACACCCCTATAAGGTTGGTTTAGTAGACCCCAAAATTAAAGAACGTAAACTCAGGAAACACATTCACGTCAAGACCTTCCTGATCCTGATTTGAATCCTACAAAACCCCTTCATGCAGTTTTTTTTTCATTGTTTATTTGATTTGTAATGAACACCACAAGTAAAGCACATGGCCAAAGTAACCTCTACATTCAGTTTTTATATTGGATTTTGATCCATTCAGCCAGCACATACATGCCAATAACCATTACCTGCCAATGCTAACCTTCGTCCTTGAGTGTTTTGAAAATTAATTTGACATAACCTGAGTCTTTATTTTATTGATTTGTATTTAGTTTTGTCTTGTTTTGTGTTTAGTTGCCAGGTATGAATACAGTAACAAATAACAATGCCACTTAACAATGAATTGTATTTTAATGTAACGGTGCGGTGCTGTCTTTCTGTGACATTTGTCATTCAAACGAAATATTATGTGTAAAATAACCGGCTCTTGCTGACACTGTAGTGTCTTCTATAAATTCTTGTGGGCTGCAAAGGAAATGTGTGCTAACATTGGAGGATCATTTTTTTCTCAACCAAAAGTAAAATAGCATGAACTGTGACAACACAATTACATTTCTGGTAGTTACTGTTGTTTTTCAGCAAGACATGTGCATATAAGCTGTATATAAAATTTAAAAAAACATTTTTTTAAATTAAAAAAGCAATTTCTGCACCTACCCTAACCTTTCACTCGCGTCCAGCACCTGTGGTTTGTGCATCTATTATGAGTTTTAAAACTAACATCTCGCTATTTCGGACAACCTGCCTGTCCCCAGACACGTTCTGTAGCCATAACGTGACGGTGTAAACAGACAGTGTATGCCATTGACGCCTTAAGTAGGGGACACGGCTCATTTGTATACCTCTGACAATTGGTTAGATAAAATCCCTCGGTAACAATTCACAATGGTAAATTGCATCAAAACCCATTACTGGCCAGTAATATAACCAGGCAGTAGTTTTATAAATTGCTGCGATACAGACAACACAGGACACAGCAAAGGCAAAGTAATGTATTTTTTGTAAACTTTGCAGGTTGTTTATGTAACATTTGAATCCAAATTTAGTTTCTAAAATATCACATGGGCTTATAGTTTGACTGCTATGTAGTATTGAAATGATAAATTGTAGGTAAGCACTGTATAGAGGTATGGTAAAGCATATTTGGTAAATCTATAGAATAATCATGGGAAAACTGCAAAATTACCAAGCAAATTTACTGTGGTAATCTTTGTAGCTCTATAGGACCTCATCCCAGTTGTGGATGTTGTTCCTGATGGCCGCCTATCCCTAAAAAAGTATCCAAACTCTGCAACCTGTGCGTGGAGAGTGGGGAATGATTACAGTAAGTGGAAGAGTAAATCCCTTGTCATTTTCCACTTTGTAAATGTAGGCCATGGTGGGTCACTACAGGTTTATTACAAATTAAAAGAATACTTTTCCATGTTTATTCATGTCATCACAGTATGCGTCAAGGAATCCCTTAGTGGCACAAATAGATCTGTAAATGTTTCACAGTACACACTTAATTAACTGCTCACCAGGACAGTCATTGCACACATCTAGTTCAGTGGACATTAAATCATTGCAGAAGAGCCAAGGGGTTGTCCTCAAAGGTGTGCGATAGGAGAAAACATGTATTATATATTTGTGATATAAGTTAAGGCTGTAAGTGGGTTCCAACAAATTTGAACAATTAACTTAATATTTTCAAATGCTTTTGTGGAAAACTATGGTATACAACTGCATATACGAACAATAGTATGGCCATATCTTATTTTAAGGAGCACTTTTAAAATATGCTCACTAACATATTGAGAAATGTTAATAGTAACATATTGATAAACCAATAAAAAAAGACAACTAAGACTGTTCATCTGTAAATCTAACATGAAATACAGTACTACTACTATAGACTTTTGCAATATCATTGTGTAGTTTCTTTGATTACACAATGTTAAATAAAATATCTCGGTTATGTTCATATATATATATATATATATATATATATATATATATATATATATATATATATATATATATATATATATATATTAAAATTATGTCTCAATCCTAAAATACTAGGTGATGCAAAACTTTTGGCCATAGCTGTATGTTCAATGGATAAAATATTGTGCATATTGCACTTTGGGGTGAGGACCTTGATGACCATTTTGGGTGGGTCTGTTCCTTAGCAGTCCTTTATCATGATCCCATGGTATATCTTGCCTTCATAAGGAATGACACATGATGGGGCAGACCATTCAAATCAGATCCGGTGCAGTAACAACTTCCCAAATAACAAGGGTATTTATTGTTGCTAATATAATAAGGCTTGCAGTCATCCACTGTAGCAATGACCACATCACTCTCACTACTAACCACAGTAAGGGTGTGTCCTTCTGAGGAAGTCATGAAGACATCCAGTGATCAGCAGGGTACTATCAGAAACACCCGCACTGCTATTACTATTAGAACTATCCTTGCTTTAATTCTCTTCTCAATCATTGATCAAGCATTCCAGTTTTGTTAAGACTCGTTTAAACCAACATCTGATTCTTCTAGATCAGCCAACAGGATTTTTTCCTTCGTAGCTTCCATTCTCATTTGGAAAGGAATTGTTCTTTGGAGCAGAAGTAACCTGGGCCTGTCAAATCTAAAGTTCTGTATATGAAGTACCAACCGACATCTCAGGGGACTCCAGAATATCAGAAGACATTTACATATTCTGTCAAATACATGCTCAGCCATGTTTTAAACTCTTGGCCCACATTGTTTCAAGTGATGAACAGAGTTGCTATTTTTTGAACAGTGAATTGTTTTTTCATTCATGGTAAATTATACTGTAATACCATTTCATTTTCAAATTATCTCCCACGATATACACCATTATGTTTTATTGATAAACACATTTCATTCAAAAGCAAACTGATTATCTTAAGAAATGTTTTAAACATGTACAGTACACTGAGAAAATGAACCAGAGGTCATTGACGCTCCATCGCCTATACTCTCCTGTACACTGTGTGAAGGAAAGGTGTGCTAACAGGATCCTTTATCTCAAAACCTCTGACAAAAGTGACATCCCTGGTGGCTGTAGTACTATTGCAGGAAAGCATGTGAATACTTTGTGCACTTTCACAAAATAATGATAATTCTCAATTAACTCTTAATATACTTTCAATTTTTTGTCACCGTTTTAAGCCAATTTTAAGATTCAAAAGTCCCATTAGCTTTTGAGGGCATCTGCTTATGGGAAAATTACCGATCTACTCAGATTTATAACTGCTCTTTTAAAAAAAGCTGTAATGTGTTTGGTTTTTGTTTGTATATAAAATGTGTTTCTATTGCGGAAAATAAGTTTGTGCTATATATGGCAGGGCTGGGAGGTTAGAATGCCATCCCTGCCTAATTGAAATCCATGTGCAGCAGGTGGTCAGTTGTTGATTGACTAAGTGGTTATCAATTGCCTTTAAAAAAGGGTTTGAAAAGGCAGTCATTTGTTCTGTGCTTTGTTTACCAGTTGAAAGCCTCACGACCACGTGTAGATCCAGGGTGAACCAAATACGCAACCAGTGTGTGTTTATTATTATTTTATTATTATTTATTTCTTAGCAGACGCCCTTATCCAGGGCGACGTACAATTGTTACAAGATATCACATTATACATTATTTGACATTATACAGATATCACATTATTTTTACATACAATTACCCATTTATACAGTTGGGTTTTTACTGGAGCAATCTAGGTAAAGTACCTTGCTCAAGGGTACAACAGCAGTGTCCCCCACTGGGGATTGAACCCACAACCCTCCGGTCAAGAGTCCAGAGCCCTAACCACTACTCCACACTGCTGCCCTGTTTAAGCCGGGTTGTGAGCGCAACCAGACCACCGTGTGTTTAACCGGGATCCTTGGCCTTTAGCAAATGGATTTAATTTGGGTGATTTTAATTCCACAAAACTGTATTCAGTGTGTCAGGGAGAAGGTTCCTGGAGCGGGACTTCCCTTATACTGGGAGCAGCGCTCGGCCGGTGTTTGGCCAGCTTTTGTTTTGTTAGCTGTTTTTTCCACTGTGTTTTGTTTTTGCACTTTTGTATTTATTATTATGTACCCTAGTGGCGGCCCCACCTACTGCAACAGTTTGTAAAGTCTGTAAAGAAAACCTGGATGTCTGAGCGGCGTTTTAACGTCAACCTCTATGTCTCTCTCATCTCTCAGCAGATACCCACACAGTAACAGAACACCCCTGTTTGCTATAGACACATAGAAACTATTTCCATTGATTAAGAGAAGGTCTATAGAAGAATGTGCTTCCATTTACTGCTTAACCCCATCAGCTTGATGGATTTTATTAATATGATCGTTAGTTCTTATTCTCTGTAATAATTATTCCATCTCGATACATGTAGGTTTCATGTTCAAATTGATATGTAACACTTATACAGATAAAGATATGGTAAACAGCAATTTAACATTCATCAAATGTTATTCTACCACCATTATAACATTATTATGAGATATTTAAAATTGAACAATAACATATCAAACAAGGCAATATACATTACTCGGTGTTCAAGGTTCATGCTACTTTATTCCAACAATTAATATTGATCATATTAAATTGTAGACCGATATATAAAATTACAAAAAATTATAAACATGAATTTACAGTTGATATTTACCATGTCTGGACACATCACCCTGCCAAAGTAGAATATTACTTTCTGTTATAAGGAAACGTAATTAACTAATCTTCACTTCTGACTTATATAGGCTCTGTCTCAGCTTGCTGTAATGCTGCTGGGTGTGGATGCTCTTTGGGTGTGGTTACCTTCAGGGACTGACATTCCTGTTTCTTCTGCCATATATGGTCATGCATTCCACAGAGTCAAAATCCTGCTAGTTTACACAGACTCGACTGCCTTCCCCCAAATGTAAACATATTGTTTAGCACACTTGGCCACACTCAAACTGGTTATACAAAAAAGGTATTATAAATTAATAATTGTAACCATGTGTTTTCAAACACATATTATACAAAGTAAATATCATATAGAAAATTAAGCTTATTGCAACAAGATGACACGTGAGAAATTCTGCTGAAATGGCTGGTTTTCACTGTAGGTAAATAACCCTTTTAGAAGGCAATCGGGAGCTGCAGAGGGGATGTCTGCTGTAACTAATGCCTGGGATGAGGCGGCCTGACAGAGCCAGTGCTTGCCTCCCTTTGAATGACGTACTCAGGGATCCACTGCTCACTCTCAGTGACAGGAAATTATGCTAAGTATAAATGAAAGGAGCACAGCAGTCACTGACAGACTCTCTGAAGCTATTGTAGAGAGCCCAGGAAACTCAATTATTGGACACGTGCAAGGAAGCTATCAGCTTTTCTTTGTATAAGGCTTTCTGAAGGGCAGGAAATCATTATGGTCACACACAAAGTAGGGAACTCGCACAACGCACACGAGAGGAAGCATGAGAAATATCAACTGGTGTGACAATAGCACACATAAGACCAGACTGTCACTCACAAACATGTGCTTATTAATATTCATCAGCTGGTGCCAATTAAAAAGTGAGCAATGCTGAATAGGGATTTCAATTCTGGTCATGTTCTGAATGTTAATTATTACATTCTATGTGAAATAGTATTTCTCATGGATACTTTTTCTATACTGTTGAATTTAATGATGACACTTTAGTATGTTTTCATGCAAATTGAATAACAAAGAAATGATTAAGACAAAATGGGAAGCTTTTTTGTACTGGCTATAACTCAAGCTTTGGTATGTACTTGTAATTGGGTTCTTGTGAATAAACTCTATAAACCAAAATGAATAGAAACCTTGAGTAGTGGGATAATTGCCTAGGGCCTACACTGTAGGCTGTAGAACCCCCTAACGGTTTGATCCCATACGCAGCAATAGCTGAAACACCCACAGGTCTTAGTAGTACTCAGACTAAAAATCTTGAAAGGAAGTATATTCTTCATACAAATACCAGAACAGGATCCATATTTCTAGCTGTACAACAAGAAAGAAAACTACACCGTATCATGAACAACATCCTGTTGAGATTATCCTAGCAAATTACACAAGAATCAGTCAGATCCTGTTCTTTTAGTTATGCTCGTTCAATATCCAACAGATGAAATAACAGACCTTGAAACTGAAACAGTAGGTTGAGTGGAGTAGTTTCAGATCAATATCCCAGACAACTATATGTATCCAGTTATATACCATTTCACTGGCAGAAATGCCGCACTTGTTTATCTACAAAATGCTGGAAAAAAGTGGTCAACAAAGTCTTAAAAAAAAACAATGACGTATCTTGGAGCAAGCTCACTCGTGCAAGCAGAGTCGCTCATGTGGTTCAGAGGGCAGGGCGTGGTCCATTACAATTCTCTATGATCTTATGACTTTAGATGTTCAATAGATTTCCAAAAATTCCTACAAATGAGGAATGAACATTAGCACTGGAAAGAAATTTACTTTTTCAATTATTAATGCAGCAGCACTGCCTGTAAAACACGATGCTACCTCTTCAGAGGTGTGAAAGGTAAGTATAGCTGAGTGATTGATCAGGCAGTTCAACGTTTAAATTAATTTTCTGGTTGACTGACAAAAAAACCTGAAGAAAATCTGCCTATTAACAGGTTTTAAAAAGCAAAGGGAAAGTCTTTGCTGGCTTATACTTATAACAGAACAGTGAATAGTGGTAGCTGTTCTATAACTGCAGGCCTCCCTATAGAAACACATGTCGAAATTGGTGACTTATCCCCTGGATCAGCTGAATGGTGTCTGAAGCTACTCTTACAGTCGTTCCACCCTGAATAAGTGTCCTAGTCATTTTTATATGTTGGAGCAGTCCATTTCTTTTGGGGGGATCAATTAATAAATAACCCCCAATTGACAAATGTACAAGGATTTCTTAGCAATATGCTTATGCATATGGACTGCTCCTGACATATTTCCAGCACAACTATGAACAATATCACAATAATGATTTACAAAGGAGAAACTGGCTCCCTATTTTACAAGGAGGAGTTGTGGGCAGCTTGGCACAGACTCAGCCCATATCGTTCTCTTTATGTGCTGGGGAATCATCAACCTGCTGTACATAACTACTGTTGTCTATAACAAGGACATCCCTCTGTATGCAAGCCAGTGCCGCTACAATACATAATGGTGAAAAAAGAAGCAGCATTTTATATCTAATATAAACTGAGCATTGTCTTGGGAAAATTACTCTTTGCTTTCTGTTTAAACTCTTATGTCTGAGGTGCCAATACGATAAGCAGAAAAAGAGTTATCAAGTAATATGTGTTTTGACTTTAAAAAGTATTATAAATATTATATAGAAATAAAATGTAAAGATGTGTTTGTGGTTTCAGCTGACTAGACTTGGGGGAGCTTGCATATTCAGCTGATGTTGCATCAGCCATGTAAGGACCAATCAGTATGTTTGTAAAGGACCAACGTCCCATAGCAACTGACTCAACAAACCAATAACCAATAGAAGAAGTTGGTAAACAGGACACAAGATAAACCACAAGTCTAGTCTGACTGACTACAGGTGTTGAGACAGCCTGCTTGCATGTAGGACGAAGTTGTTTTTGTTGTATATGAGTTAAGCTTCTGTGATTGGCTCGCAATAACTGTAGGTTGCGAGGTATATATTACGTTTACTGGCTCTGCGCAGTCGGAACTCTGCTCGATGTTTGTCTAGCACCACGTGTGTTGAGAGCGTTCTCTAGTTTGCAAACTATTAAACTCATTTACTCAACTTGTCTCTACTCTACTGAGTCTCTGTTCCGGGGTCAAAAAAACTTAAAACTTCCACGACAGCATCCGTTCTGACAGAAACATAAATGGAAACGCAATCCTTCGTATCTGTTAATTAGAGGACGCTGGATCTTGCTTTTATAAAGCCACTTTGGCAGATCTAGGCTGGATTACAGTATGTCTTTGGCAAGCAAAAACAGAAGAGCAACTTCTGAACACAGCTCAAAAAATAAAATAAAAAAGAGTAATTACAATTAAAAAAAACATTCAGAATGAAAATAAGTGTGGCGTCAGTAAAAACACTTTTAAAAATGTATTTTGAAGCTGCTTAATCTTTAACAAATCTACAGGTATGACACAAGCATTACCAAACAAAGAGTAGCTTAACATACAGATGTTATAGCATTTTCATTAAAAAAATCCCAAGCAAATGTGTAATACAGATCACCATGTTCCAACATAAAGAAACAGCCTACACCTTTTGACACCAGCATTCCATGTTTCATTCCAGAGAGATGTCAAGCAAGGCCTTAATCAACCTCATGTTTACACCCCCGCAGAAAGATGTCTAATGATTGTGTTGAATAATTAAACCCTGCATATCAAGAGGACAGAACCCTGTAATGTAATCAGCAACCCATTAAGAAACAATTATGTTGTCTAAAAGAATATATATATATATATATATATATATATATATATATATATATATATATATGATTCATCATTACATGAACCTGCCAGAGCTCATTTGCAACATGCATATTTAGATATGGACAGAGACAGATGTTAAGAATCCTTTCTATTACAAAAAAAAAAATCATATGGATTGCTCACAACACAGGATCACAGAACTTATCCTGGTTTATAATACTATCTTGTTGCTTGGTTACCTTGTATTCAGGACTTACACTAAGCAAACGACCACCATCCATTAGTGCAATGAGTCCAAACCATTTCTTCTGTTGTAGGCGAATGGTATGATGGTACCATGCGGCTCATAAAATAACATGTGATATTAATATTGTGAATCGAATTCGAATTGTCTCATTAGCTATAACTCCTTTAACCCAAATCTCCACCAAATTCAAAAAGGAAGCCGCATCCAAGAACATCATGTCATAACCAATTAGCTCGTAATCATCTCAGACTGTCAAGGAAAAAATAGCTCCCCCTACAATGGGAACCCTTATGGAATTTTGAGCAAGTATAGTGTACTGAATTATAAACCTTGTGTTTTGGGGCTTAGATTAGCAAAGGTTTTGTGCTGAGACAGAGAGTCCTGGAAAATAAGCATCTTTGGGTGGGTTAGGAAATGTGTGTTTTGCAAGCAGAAGACTCTCGCTAGGAACCAAACAAAAGGTTGCCTGTCTATAAATTATTGGAATGAAAGGCCTTACAGTCCAGAGCAAAGTTCACAAGAGGTGAAGATATTTTGCGAGAAGTTGGCTGACTGCACAGGAAGTACATTTCTCTTTGCTGGTTAAGCTGTTTATCTCAGTTCTTAAATATCTTAATCTTTGCATTCTAGAGTGAAATTCTAAAGCTTCTTTACCCACAATTCCAGAAAGGGGGGCACAGTGTGTCACAGCGAGTGATCAGGGTTTGTATTTCTATTGTATCCTTTCGCTGAGTATAACCTGCAACTTCCAATTATTAATTCACTTTTAAAAAACAAAAAAAGCAGGTTGTTCCAGAGCGGTTTTACTTCCAGGTTGTTCCCAACCGGCTTTATGTCTTCATTTTTAGGTTTAACTCAAGCAGTTTCCTTTAACTTTGTTTTCCAAATCCCAGAACAAACATGTAGATTTCTTTCTTTTTCGGTATTGCGTTCGCTTTTCACACAAACTCCATTTGCAATCAAGTCCACGTGGATCAATAAACACATGTTGAGAGAGAGTTGGTCAGATAATGCTGATCCTTGCATGTGAGAGGTATATGATGTCATCAAAAAAACACCAGTTCATCAATTACTTATCAATTACTTAGAAACCTTTTCACAACTTGTTTTTTTTTCCACTGTGTGATTCAGTCCCTTAGTCACTGAATGGTTAAGCTTTAGTGAGGATATGATCATATTTGAAAAAAAAAGTTTAAAGGTTTAACTTCAATTAGCCTGTGGTCCAATTGCTTGATTGTTTGTTAGTATGTAACTTAACAGAGACCTAAGAGTTTCTAAAAATAAAATCAAAACACATTCTAAGTCAGGGCACCAAAAAGACTACAATGTGGGATTTCAGATGAAAATGCCCAATATCCAATTAAATTAATATGGAGATTGAAGGAGTAATAATGTCTCCCTGAAGAAATCCTAGCATAACCATTAGCAGACCACCACATTACCAACAGTGTCCACACAATGGATCTAATTTTCCCTTAGCACAGAACTAATGCAGTGCCACTGGCGGCGTCCAAACAGAAAAAAGTTATAAAAAAACTATGCACTTTAAATGGCCAGTGATTATATTAGATATTAGCATTACCACCCCCACAAACACACATTGTCTGTAACAGTCAGCCTGTAAATAATACATAACATGATCTCATACCCAGTAATAAGATCAGGGAGTCACATGAAGAGCTTAAAGTCGGTTTTGACATAATTAAGCAAGTAATACAGTTTAACTTTCTTGACTTCAGTTCAACTTTCTGTTCTGTATGAAAAACCTGTATCCTGTGGGCTGGGTTCCTGTGGATGTCTGACAAGAAACACCTAAACCCTGATGTAACTAAACAGCTGAAACACCATTTTTTATTTGATGCTTCTTGCATGGTCAGACATGTGTCCAAATATAGTCACAGTTTGTACAGAATGGCGTGGTTTACATGTAATTCAGAAACTTCACATACAGCCCTCATGCAATAGGAAGTGCCTGGCCAAAACATGATATGACTTAAAAGGGTGGGTAAATTGCCTTCTTGCGTTAAAAAGCTGTGCAAATTATATTGCTGCAGGCTACCGACCTCAGTCTTTAGCGACCATGTACAGAGTTGAGGTAAAAGCTCTTAAACCTCATTCAAATGAAAACATGAAAAAGTAAATCCAGTTGGTTCCACAATTTTATTTCAAAAAGACAAATAAGGGCCTTAATATCAATAATTTTACGAACCTCCTGTAGTAGGATGCGAGTCCCAGGAAACTTTGGAGCTGCCGTGTGTTGGCTGGGGTGGGCCACTGCTGCACAGCGGAGACTTTCTCAGGGTCTGTGGCGATTCCCTCCTTGCTGACCAGATGACCAAGGAAGGGTTGTAGTCGCAGTCCAGCAGCTTGGATCCTCTGCAGCACCCGCCGCAGGTGGGACAGAGCCACGGAGAAGGTTGGGGCATGCACCAGCAGGTCATCCAGGTATACAACACACTCCCGTTGGGGGATGCCATCAAGTACCCTCTCCATCAGCCGCTCTAACGTGGCCGGGGCATTGCACAACCCGAACGGCATGGCAGTAAACTGCCAGAGGCCCTGTCCTGTAGAGAAAGCAGTCTTTGCCTTGGCGTCGGGGGCGAGCTCCACTTGCCAATAGCCACTTCTTAGGTCCAGAGAGCTAAACCAGGAGGATCCGGCGATAAGAGCCAATGACTCATCGATGTGGGGAAGCGAGTACAAATCCTTTTTGGTGACCATGACGCAGACTCCCATCTTTCTTTCCAACTAAGACAACAGGTACCGCTGAGGGGCTGTTGGATGGCTCCATCACTCCCGCCTCCTGCATTTCTTGTAGGATCTTCCCGGCCACCTCGCGTCTGAACATAGGTAGTCAGTGTGGTGGTTCTCGACTGGGCGAGGAGTGCCCGGTGTCAATCTGATGTTGGACCAGGCCAGTCCGTCCCCCATATTCGGGCCAGACTGCAAAGAGGTGTGCAAACTGCTGTAAGAGCACACAGAGTTGGTTGCGCTCTTGGCTGGGATTCGGTGGGGGGGGGGTACTTGTGCTCGGTTGATGCTTTGCTTTTGGGCCTGCTCCAAAGGTCACCGTCCCTTTCGCCAGACCTAGCCACCCTCCCGCCTGTTGAAGGCAGTCTCCCCCAGGTGCAGCTGCAGTATCCCTCTCCCTCGCATCAGGGAAAGTTGTCCCGTCACCATCCATAGTTGCACCACCATGGTTGCCACTTTAGCCCAGCTGGACTGGCCAGCCTGCTGAAGGATGTCGGGTCTGACCAGGGTGATGGTGGATCCAGTGTCTATCAGCGTGGTGCAGTGCACGCCCTCCACCTTGAAGTTCAAATGGAGATGTGCCCTGATACTGGTTCTCCCCACGATGACTGGTGCACTGGTGTTTGGTTTGGGGTTGAAGACCTGGGCCAAGGTTTCCCCTTCTACCTCGGTCCTCTTTCATTTCCCACCAGCTAATTTTGGGCTGCGGCGCTTGCTGAGGGCAGTAGGCGTGGATGTGACCGGGCTGCTCGTATCCCCAGCAGAGACGGGGGCCGGGGTGCTGTGGTGGTCTGCACTGTTCGATCATGGCTTGCTGTATGGCCACAATATCCCGCACGGTCTCTGTCAGTGATGCAATGCTTTGGGTGGCATCGCTCTCCTCTTGCTCGGCCCGTCGGGCTGTGGGTTGTGGTCATGTAATGCTCTCCTACCGTGTCACATCTTCCCATTCCTGGGCGAGTTGGAGAGCGGTCTGTAGCGACCATGGCTTCTACGAACTGGAATCAGGCTTGCTCCTCTTGCTCTCAAGCGGCAGGGTCCACATGTGCCCGCCGGGCTTCCCTCTCCAGGTCGGTGGCTAATCGAGCCAGAGACTCCCCTGCTGTTCATGCTCGCCTGCGGAACCTGGCTCGCAGCAGCTCTGCTTCCCCTGTACTGCTGAACCGGCATTGGAGGGTGGCCACCAAGTTGTGGTAGTTGCCCATTTCCTCTTCGGACAGGTTTACCAGCACCATCTGAGCCTCCCCTCTCAGCGCCGTTGTCAGCTGTTGTGCCTTGTCGTCTTCGCTCCACTTGCACAGCTTATCCAGCACAGATAGCTGCATGTGGAAAGCCTCCCAGTTCGTGAATCCATCAAAGCTGGGCAGCTTTGCGCACCGCCGTCTGGTTGATCAGCCCGTGGTCTTGCTTGGCTCAGGGTGTCCGTTGTGGCACTCTGTGGGACCCAGCCAGGCCACATGCGATCTGTCGCCGGTGACCGTCGTTCCTCAGTGCGGCTCTTGGCCTGTTCCATCTCCCTGGCAATCTCCATGTCTAATTCCCGGAGGCACTGGGACAGTCGTTCCATCTCGCTGCTCGTCTCTCCTTCTCCTAGCCGCTCCTGCTTGACGGTCGGGTGTTCCATTCTGTATCCCGCTTCTGAGGCCAGTGTAGCGTTTCGCAGGAAGTAGAAAGGAAGAATCAAGGATGCGCTTGATTCAAGTTCAATTGCTTTAATTACTCAGAGACCACTGCTCTGTCTGCTTCACTGCAATCCTGGAACAGTAACCAGCTTTTAGAACACACACACACAATTGCCGACGCAGCACCCTCTTATAACGTAGCTCTGCCCCTTTATTCTAATCAGGTACCGGAGCTTACACACATCCCACTGGTCCTCAGCCACACACCAGGACCAATAGGCACAGAAAAACAACAACCAATAACAGGGGGACACAGAAAGCACCACACGCGCAGGCTACATTTACACATAGACACAGACAGATGACCAGCAACTGCAGGGAATACATAGGGGGAAAGGAACACAATACAATGGGAATTACAGTACAGTAAACGTGCGTGCGTGTGTGTGTGTTAGAAAGGCAACCAGACAAACAAGTAGTTAATGTGTGGTGTAATTCAGAATGTGCGCGGCAACACGTGAATTCATTTCTCTTGTTGAATGTTTTTATCTTCATGGCAACGCATGAAGCTCTCCTCACGATATTCAGAGTCATTCTTTTCCTACTTAGTAAGCAGACATGGACATTTAAATATCCCCTCCCCTAAATGACTATTAATTGAGTAATCTGCATTGGTACGGCCGATTTATTTTCCTAAATCACAACTGCATAGCAACGCATTTCCTGAAAAGTACGGCAAACATGTCGTGAGGAAAACTGTCATGGCATGTAAACGGCACCAATGAACCAATTTTTCCAGATTTAGTTTATATAAATAGATTCATTTTACATCACCTTTGTTATGATGTGTTCATAGAACTCAATATTTTGAAACATTTATTTAAGAAATTATACATTGAACAGAGACAAGCCCTTTAACCCAGCTCTCAGTAAACATTTTTATAACACACATTTTAGAAAACCAGTAACAAAATTATTGAGAAGTTAAGATGAAAACAGAAATACTAGTTGCTACTCACAATTTCAATGGGGCTATTTAAAGTAAAAAAAATTTTACTAGTTATGAACAAAAAGCATTTCATTACAGTAACCTGTCATTTCCTGTTTGGACATTTGTTCCAAGAATTTGTAAAGTATATTTCAGTTTTCTTTCTTTCTTTTTTTATCTTTTAAAAGTTGCAATAACAATAAAGTATCATGTCCTGTTATGTTCCTTGTATTTTATTAGGAGTGTGTGGGAGGGGTTAGTGTGCTTACAATACAGCAGAGCACTGTCATTTCCTTTTGGAGTTGCAGCGCAGCAGAATTCCTGAGAATTTCATTCTTAAACTGTGTGGGTTGGAGGGAGGGTCACTATCTGCTAGCTTGGCAGTTATCTCTCTTCCTTTAAAGGTCAAACACAGATGACTCCCTTACTTCTTGTTTCACAATAATCGAGGCAACAGCCTGTACCTGGTTTCCTGCGGAAGAGTCATTGCTTGAACTGTGATGCAATCAATGGTCTGTAAAGTGAAGAACACTTATTTATTTATTAATGTATTCATGTATTCATCCAAGCTCTACGAATACTGGAAGTTATTAAATAATGTTTTTTAAAAGTCTGATTAAATGGATAATACTAAATCTAGATATCCATGAAATTGTTCAAGACTATTGCTGGTTTCTTTAACAGCAACCATGAGGCTTCTGGTTAGGAACAGGCCATGAGATGACAACCAAACACTGTCTCTGACCTCAGTCATAACCAGAATGGTTTTCATATTTAATTTACTGTATACAATTATTGACATTTGACGAAAGAAAAAAAAAAAACACAAAATATATCTAAACCCGATAGGCCATTGAGTTCATTCATCCTGGATGACACTGCTGCATGTGACACCAGGCAGACCATATCCTAGCAACCTGAGCAGTTACTGTTTGTAAAAGAGCTCAGGGAGGTCTACTGACTTTTATTGTAATGCACAGTGATACTACCTGACCGGAAATAATAAGGATTTCTCACACTGTAGCCAAAAAAAGTAAACCAAGTACCACCAAGCTTTTGGATAGATCAGAGTTGACCAAACCAGTTCATAATACCGAAAATGTACAGAATGGTCCAATACATCTTACAGGTATTGTTATAACTTACATGGACGTGATATTGGCTCTTTAAGACAAATGACAAAAGATTCACCTATCTTATCCCACCTAACCCAAGGTTAATTACTTCCATATTTTATTTATCCATGTACAATATGAATACAATCAAAACTGTATTATCAGTCCTGCCTTTACCCATTTGCACATAGATCTGACAGAGGAATCCTAGCAGTAAAATTGAAGGTTAGTCTGGAGACAATGGTTTCTAAAAACTTTATTTTTGGGTGGTTCTGACTCTTTATTTCAGATGCCACGTGTGTTTTAACAACAACTTCATTGAAAACCAGAGAGATTTGTTGAGGTTTAGTAGGTATTTGGTTGTTTTCTGTTTTCTTTTCTTCCTGTTAACAATCAGCAGAATTTAGGCGTTTCATAATCCACACAATTACTGTACTTATCTTTAAGCTGTGTTTTCAATTTGTGTGATTAACTGGGGTAAGATTATAAGTCTTTTAGCGAGCCTGAGATGGTGTGGTTGAATAAACCCATTTTTCAATGTGGGCTTTTGGGGTATTCTTTCCTGGTGCATCAAGGTCTGCATTTGTGTAAACCTTTAGGTTGAGTTTCGGGGGGCGCTGGTGAGTCATGTCTGTCCTTCCCTTATCTCTAATCTCCCTGTCAATCACTCTCCCTCTTCAACATAAGTCTCCTGTTTCCACTTCCGCCCTCTCTAGTGTTTGTTTGTTTTTCATATGAGCCAGTAGGCTACCAGTCTGTTCATAGTCTGTGAGTCTACTTTTCAAAGAAAAAAAATAGAAATCTCTTAGCCAAAGCTATTAAAAAATGGGAGCGAGAAGTACCACCTACTTGCTATCCCACTAGCAGCTATTTCGCTTCAATCAAGTATGGATATTCTGCCCTGTACCTCTCCTTTATTGGATTTCGGAGACAACCCGAGTCCCTCATGATTTCCAGATGTCTCTTCTGTTCCAGTTCCAGCAGCAGCTGCCGCCATTCCTCAACCCTGCCGCGGTAAGAGATCTGCTCCGTCTAATCCATCGCCAAGCTGCTGCTTCTTCAAAAACTGGCCAACCAACAAGTTACTCAAATCATTGTTCGATCTCGGAATATCCATACCAGCAGGTACTGACAGAAAAGCAATGTTTCTCCTCCTGTGCGAGTCTCAGTCAGCTAATCCGGTCTTTCCTACCCTGGCAGTGTCAAGAGCCCGCCGCTCCTCTTCCAAGGCGCAGCCCCTCTCAGCTAAGCAGTCCACCGCATCTGCAGCAGCTCTAGTCACTGCAGCTGCACCAGCTTTTCAGCTCCATGCCCAGCCCTTTCAATCTCAGCGCCAGGCTCCAGTTATTTTCTCTGTGCAATCCAGTCCAACTCTCTCTCTCTTTCCCAACCTTCTCATGGATCAGCGTGCAGATGAGCCTGCAGCAGCAGACAAATATGCAGCCAACCTATCCCATGCTCCACAGAGAGATTTTCTCAGACATCAATGGCCTTCTCACAGAGTCCGTTTCATCTCCCTCCTCCCGTCTTCAATCCATCGAGGCACAGCTTGGAAACGGAACCACACCAGCCCTTCCCGTCTCGGCCTCAGCCTCCACTCCAGCCTCAGTTTCAGCCTCAGCCTCAGCCCCCAACTCAGGCCCCGTTCTCCCACCAACCGATCCTGAGGCCCCGCAGTACAACTTGGCCACAGCAGCCTCTGCTTCCTCGTCTTACCAGCCTTCTACTTCCATCAGACGCCACTCCATCTCTTTTCATCTCCGCCGCCTAATCATCCCGGGTAAGGACGTCAACCTTGTATCCATCCTCATTGCAGTCTCCAAGTACCTCGACCATCGGGTAGTGGATTGCAGTGACCTCTCCGTCACCCTTAAGTCCAGTGATCCACGACTTCTAAAAAGTCTCACCCTCGGAGAGTTCGTCATTGCTTTTTCAGCATACCGTGATGTCCTCTGCAAGGCCTACCCTCACAGATGCCAGGAGCTGGATCAATATCTCCTGTACGTTTCCGAGCTGTCGGTTAGAAACGGGGGTACCATATTGTATGATTACCATAAAGCTTTCTCCACCAAAGCAGCCGCAATCCTGGAAGCCGACAACGTCATCATCAACTGGGCCACTCTGCACATGGATTTATTCAATCGGATTTTCAGCGGGCTGTGAGCCCACGCCTGTGGTATCTGTGCTTCGACAGCCTACTCTTCATCTCTGTGCGCCAAAGCAGCTTCCTACAGCTCTCACACCCGGCTGCCTCCTTCTTCTCCACCCTCCACCCGTCACTTCTCTTTCGTCAATCTTATCCACGGTTCAGCACCCCCATCAGCATCTCGCTCCCAGGATAATTGCTGCCACTCTATTAAATTCTCCTGTAAAGAGTGAGAGGTCTATTATATCCTCCCTTATTCAAGTAGAAGTCGATAAGGGTTTCTTGGCGGGGCCCTTTCCAGCCCGTCCCTTTCCTCAATATTGAATTAGCCCAATAGGAGTCGCTACCCACAACATCTCCAGGAAAAATGGCTAATTATAGATCTGTCCGCCCCGAGAGGCTGTTCCACTAGCAGCATTAATGCACTGATCCCGCATGACGAGTTCTCACTTCATATATCACTTTCAGATGCCATTAAATCCATCAAGCAGACAGGTCAAGGAGCGTGGCTAGCTAAAGAGGATATTTCGGATGCATTCAAGGTGATGCCCATGCATCCTTCCTCCATTCTACTGGAACGGAGGATTCTATTTCGCCACCCAGCTCACCTTCAGTTACCGCAACAGTCCGAAGATCTTTGATAGTCTATCCAAAGCGCTATGTTGGATCCTGCTAAACTCCTATCACGTTCCTTTTCTCCTCTACCTTCTCGATGACTTCCTTCTCATTAGCCCTCCTTCGCACCCCCCTGCCCAAGCCATAAATGCACTCCGTTCGCTCTTCTCTTCGGTCAGCGTCCCACTCTCTGCTGAAAAACCATCGTCCCTTTTACATCTTTAGAGTTCCTGGAAATCATGCTAGATACCATCAAGTTCGATGCACGCTTCCCACCTTCAAAACTGGATCGCAGCCGCACCCTCATCAATGCCTTTCAGTCGTCACGGTCCATCTCAAAGCGGAACCTGCTCTCTCTGCTAGGCCACTTTAATTATGCCCTCCGCATTATCCCTCAAGGCAGAACCTTCATATCTCAGCTTCTCAGGCTATCCACTTCTGCAAAAAGCCTCAATTATATCTTCATTCCTTCAGACGCCAGAAAGGATATCAAAATGTGGTTCACTCTGCTCCAACATTGGAACGGCCTATCCTTATTTTACTAGGATTTCATCGCAGGCCCAGACCTCTCACTCTTTACAGATGCCTCCTACCTCGGATTCGGGGGCATCTTTGGAAAACAATGGTTCAGCAGCAAATGGCCCCCGCAAATCCAGAATCTGCCCCCCCCCCCCAATGAAAGTCCTCAACACTCCTTGAGCTCTACCAAATCATCACAGCTGCTCACCTCTGGGGCAAGACTTGGGCCAGAAAATATATTCTATTCTTTAGCGACAACCTAGCAACAGTCCATTTCATCAATAAAGGCAGATCCTCAGTCCCTCTAATCATGCAACTCCTGCGCCACCTCATCTGGCTATCAGTTTCAAATAATTTCATCATTCAAGCTCGCTATATTCCTGGATTCCTTAATAACTCTGCCTATGCTGTTTCTCACCTGCAGGTAGCCCGGTCCCGTCAACTGACACCCCCCGCCACTCCCTTCCCTCTCCAAGTCCCGGAGTTCTCAGCCTGGCAGTACATGTCAGTTGCTCTCGCTCCGTCCACAAACTCCTCCTACTCTATAGCTTGGTCAGCCTTCCTGGATCTGGCTTTTATCATCTATCTCAGGGACATCCTCCACCTCTCTCCTTCTTCAATCAAGTCCTGTATCTCCAGTATTCAACACTTCTACTGGATCATTCACCTTGCCATCCCTTCCCAGCTTCCCAGCCTCTGGCATCTGATCCAGCAACCTCTTCCTCGTTAAGGACCAACATTTCTTCCTTTTTCTCTGATCCTCAAAAACCGACCAGCTTCGATCCGGGCACTGTATCCAGCTCTCAAAGATCAACTCTCCTCTCTGCCCTTACACATCTCTGCAGAAGCTCCCATCAACCAGGAAACCTTCACCCTCTGAACCTCTCTTCTCCGATCTATCCAGAAACATTATCACTAGGCATTGGTTTGCATCTAACCTCTCCTCCCTCGTCACCAAGGCAGACCTGCCCTCCCAGTTCTATACACCCCATTCTCTTAGAATCGGAGCAGCGACATCTGCAGCAAGAGCTGGGCTCAGCCAACACGCCATCAAGTTGGGGTGCCCTCTCCACCCGGTCCACCAGAGGTTTCTTCCTAAAAAGTGTGTTTTTTCCTCTCCACAGTGTGGACGGCTTTCCTTTAGGTCGTCAATACTAACCTCTCTTTGTCTTATTTATTTTTCCCCACTTAAGTCTATGTTGTGCAGTGGCTGCAATCTTTTCTTTTCTATCCTCACAGGTGCGGTTCTGCGGGGGGCGAGGGTCCAATTTTTGGGGGGGGTTAATGAGGTTCTGCGTTGGGACAGAGGGGACACCCGGCCACACTCTCTGTCCTGTCGCGGCTTGTGCGCTTTCCCTATTCTAATTTCTTGAGACTCTTCCTCTCCTTCTCAGCTGTCGACGAGAAGTCTGTCTCATAGTCCTTCGATCTCTTTCTAATCTCTCTACTTCTTTCTTTTTAGCTCCAGGACTGGAAAAGAAATGTTAATTACTCATCACAAAGCAATGCAGTCCCCCGGTTTAACTTATTTACACAATTAATGCATCAATCAGTTCCAATCTGACAGTGTTATTTAATATAGAACCTGCCGTGATCAAACTACCTAAAACTCAATTGTATTTTAGAAGCGATTATTTGTCTTACCTATCTTTTATCCTTTTGATATGAAATCTTTTTTTTTCACTTTCCTTAGTCATCTCTGCAGTGAGTTGTGGGATTGTAGTTCTGGGCAAGCTGTTATATCTGATTAAACCTGACAAAGAATTACATATCCAGGTTTCCACATCAGTAGCTTATATTAGTTTTAAGGAAAGGTCATGTTTACATAACGAATCAGTTGCATTTTTTGCAACATATTTTCAATGTCAGTTTATGGCCTCGGTACGGCAGTTGCCCTAAGTTGCCCTAAGTCACGTTTGCATGATTTAATTCACTTGCATGTTTTGAATTTAGCAATTTGGAGAAGTGGCAAACTGTTTTTTTTTAATTATCTTTCACAAAAGGCAATTCTATTGCAGATGCAGCAAATTAAGGTAAAGTTCACTTTTGCTGTGAAGTTATTTTGGAATTTTGTTTTGTAAATCTCATGTTGAAATTGTTGGAACAACGAATGACATATGAAACAGGAAAGAAACTTATGGAAATGTAGAATTTATATAAACAGATATTGTTACCGTACTTTGTTCTCTACCATGATGTGTGTTTACAGTAACTCTGTTTTATGGGAAACATGGTTTGGGTGCATGAACACCCTGTGTTGTCCCATGCAGTGGAACAGAATAGAGCAGTTCACTTCAGTTTTGGGGTACATTTTTCAAAGCAATTAAAACCCCGCTGTGCTGTGAACTGATAGTTATACATTGTCATTAAAAACACGTGCATCCATTAGATATAAGGTGTCTGTTATTGTCCGTTTTTAGCTATTAGTTGTTATTATCTACTGACAACTGTCTTCATATGTTTGTTACCATGAAAAGTTGCTGTTTTGCAAGGACTTTCTTTATTAAACACCAGGCACTACACTTAATCACTTTCTGTATTTAATAGTACAAACAGCAATGGAAAGTAGTAGGACATTAATTACATTGGCTTGTTATTTTCCTTTGTGTTTTCAAGAGACTTGCATCTAAAAACAACAAACAGGAGCTTCAACGAGAAGGGCTGCAAAAAAACCCAGGATGTTTTGAAAGTGTTCCCACACAGTGTTTATGTTACAGTGGGAAGTAACATCACAAGGCTATTGACGTGCTCACTTCTGTGCAAATCATGTGGACTGTACATCTGTTTCCATCATAGTATACCTGAATTGCTAGCTGGTGATTTGCATTTATCAGAATGGTAGAAATGAAAAATAAAATCTGTCACACAACATAATATTACAGGGTCGTGTATGAGAGTTTGTGTATCTGTTTCTTGGTGGTTTCATTCAAGCGGGGCACATATTGTTCCTCAAAAATATTATATTGGAAACCACACACTTAGTGAAAGTGGGATTGTGCATTTGTTCTGTGTTACAAGTAAATACTAGTAGCTTGTGACCACTTGTTGAAAAAAAACTAACAAAGCAGAGAGAGCTGTCATACTGAAGCATGGTGCATTGTGTGCACGTGGTTAAGCATCACAGTAGTTTAAGACTGCTGCTTTATACTTTAAGTATATGGATCACTGTTGTGAGCTTACAGTAAATGTGCTAGAGAAAATACTGCCAGTTTGATAAGCCTGCTTGGGAGTATGACCTTAGTTCTCTGCTCGATAGAAAATCTGAACAATGAACATATGTACAAGTGTATTCATGTTTGCACAAGCTGGCCAGCAAGCGTTTGACCACAAGATCTTACTTGCAAAAGTAGAAAAAGCATAGCAAAGCGTAGTAAAGCATAGCAAAGCGTAGTAAAGCATAGCAAAGGCATGGTAGTGTATAGGTAAGCTTTGTAAAGCACAGAGAAGTATGGTAAAGCATATTAAAATACATAGCAAATCATGTTAAATATTCAATCCGACCACATCAACCCTTTTGATTTTTGCACAGTGGAGAGTATGTATGTTTGCATAACATCCCTCATACTGTCGGAATTGGGGTTTTGCGACTGTTCTCATCCTTCCTGGCCATTTTTGGTTTTTGCTCGGAACACGAAAAACAGTCGGAAAGTTAAAACCCTGCCACAAAAGCCCTCCCTGACGGTCGGAAAATCTTTGATATTCAGGGCCCTGGTGTTTGCTGCAGTGAGCAAGATATTAACTCATGATGTCCCTTTAGGGGTTCCATACTTTATTAAACCGGTGAATGAAAAGAAAGTTATTAAAACACACACACTTGTAATCTTTATTCCCATCAAAGTCAGAATCTCAGTGTGAGTGACATATTTGCACATATGTCCACACAGTACATATTTACACACACAACACCCACATATTTAGCTGTGACAATCTGTCTGTTCTGTGCAACTGCAATGAGGATGATTGAGAGGGTGAGGTAATGACCTACTGAAAAGTAAAATTATATTTCCAACCCTGCAATTTCCAAATATTCCACTCTCGTATGATGTTGGCTTGTGAAACATGAGGTGGATTTTTTTTCTGTATCTAATGTGAACTGGTCACCAAGAACCTTCCAAAACACGAACGCTTAAAGAATACCATTGAGATACAATTATGAGTTTATAACAGCCTTTTACCCTGAAGAAGCCTTAACAAAACCATTCAGATGCCACAACAATACCAGTAATCAATAGAAACATAATACATTTTGAACACAGGCTATGATACAGTAGGGTTGCACACTGGTAGTGACACGTTATCATAGTTCTGCAATATACTACCAGTTATTGGTACCATTGTGTTACCAATGTTATATGCAAGATATGTAGTTCTATTAAATCAATGGCTCACTGTAGCTCTCGGTGTGCTACAATTAACCCCTGCTGAGAACAGTTGCAAAGCCATGTTGGAAAGGCTTAATTTACTACATTGACCGTGTGACATTGAATATCTGTTAAGCTCAAACTGGTTTTAACAAGGATTTAAAATTTAAAAACTAGCTTTCATGTCCCTTTTTTTACAGCATATTCCCAACATAGACGTGAACTTGTTTATAAACAGTGGAAGCCCAGGAATCTAGCCCCTCTGCCATTCAAAAGCTTCAAGCTATGAGAATGCATCCTCTAGTGATGGGAGGCTGAGTAACTTTCAATATTCCCTACACAGACATGAATTGTCCTATAACTGTATAGTTTGGAATTCATGACTAATTCATTATTTTGTCATTGAAATCAAAAGGAAATAACATAATAACAATATATTTCCATTTCACCTCTTATTGTAAAGTGTTACTGCTTCCTATCAGTACAGGTATGATAATTCGTACTTGTATTCCATATACTGTAATTAATGCGTCGCTGCTGTCCTTGTTACATCTAGAAGACTGTCTGCTCTGGTCTGAAATTGTGAAAATCATGATGGCATTTTGTGTTATGTGGCCACTGGTCTGCTGGTCTAGGAGAGAACCAGTGCTCATTCCAAATAGCCTCATAAAAGCCTGGAGATTACAGGCACTAAATCCCTTGTCTGCATTCGGACCTGTAACCTATAGTTAGCCTATAGGCAGCAGCAGCAGCAGCAGCGTGCACTGCAGGCTGTCTCTAATGACATTGCTTCAAAGATATCTGGTGCACTCTATAACGCCAGCTCTTCCTACTGTGGCTGTTATACCAACAAAACCAGATGTGTTTGTTTTAACAGCTTGTTATTATCTCAGTGTAACTGACAGTCATGGTCAACAGCCCCCCTGTAGGCTTGCTCTCAACCACAGCCTCTGATATTGATCAAATATTCATCAGAAGAATCACAGCTGACTTTTTTATGTCACCTTCAGTGGAAGAATGTGAATTGAGCACACCTTCAATAGAGAAATTACCTTATATTTCAAAATGTAAAGTTAAAAACCATTGGCATGCTTTTCACCCAGCAATTTTCTGATTTTCTTTTATTTGTTAATTTGCAGTCACGTACAGTATTCATATGTTAGTCATTTTTAAACACACTTGCCTGCATGATTAGAACTGGGAGCACTCAAAGGGTAAGTGAAGCAGCACAGCAACTACAATTCGAATTAATAAAACACACCCACACACAGCTCTGTTTTTTTCACAGTTTTAATTCAGTAGTAAAATTCAAAGCGATGCAAACAAATAAAAAATAAAAAGAGCCACTGCATGATTTTCTATCTCAAAACTCTCTTTAAGGAGTAATGTTCCTCAACACGTTCCTCGAATTCCATTTCAACCGTACCATGAGCAGCTAGATAGACTGAAATGAATCCCTTTTTTGGACATACTGCTATAATAGTTTAACATGGGGAATGTCCCTATTTACCATCTCGGCACACAAATAAAGTTTGGCTATGGTATCCGTTGGCCACATTGTGCAGCTGCAACTGTAAAGGAGATAAGCTATTGAGAAACATCCCACCACAAGGCAATGAACCCTGACATGTGGTGGCACCAGATGACATGAAATAAGAATTTACAATTATGGGTCAAAACAAAGGGGGAGCTGTATTAGATGACTGATCACCATTTTCAATTTGCCCGATATATGTTTTTCTCCACAGCATCAGCACAAAGTAGAAAGTTGTTTTCATACATTTTTTTTTAATTATAAATCTTCCTATATTTCTTTCAGAACAGACAATCGCAGTGCTAATATTCTGTGGTGGCCTGAGATTAATAACAATCCCCTTACTGTTTTGAAGATGAAAACAAGACACGCAGTCTTTCTTTTCTTGTGAAATACTGGAATGGAATGCAAAAGAAATGCAAGGGCATTAGAGTACCAACCCACACACTGCCCTCAGTGCAGGTTACAGATTTGAAGCACATTCCTGCTGTTCTTTGAAAGCTATCGAATCAAGTACTGTGCTGTTTGCAAGGTCATGTTGTTCGGGCAATGAAACAAGCTAATACTACAGGGAGTCTGTTGGGGGAAAATATAAAACTAATGATTTGGACAGGAATACAAAGGTTCCCAGTGTAAGTTATTATCTGGTCTCTGACCTTGGCCTTGGGTGTTTGGCCTTGGATGTCATTGGTGCTGGTCTCGTGTAATGTATCATACTGATAACTACAATAAAATCCATACATCTTATGCTGTTGTTAATTTAATACAATACATTATGTTTTTACCAAAAACTTTAATGGAGAGGAGCACTAATAAGATTGTATTTATGAGCAGTTTTCAAATGTTGGGAAATGTATCTGCCATAAACATATGTAAACTTACTGCTAGGACATTGCATCCATCTAGCTTTTATTTTCCTGTTCACAATCCCATGTTTTCTTTTAGCTAAGCCTTTTTCTGGAGACAGGTATGAATGTAAATAAAAAATGTCCACATTTATCCCATCTTACCCGAATAAACAGAACTGCATGTTTGACTTTGTCTGAGACCCCGTTCACACTACTGTGCTGGCCCAGGGCCGCCTCAGGACCACCGCATATTTAGGTCTGCAACCCCGTTCACATTTGTGGTTTAAGGCGTCTTTGCGCGTTCACATATGTGACTGTAAATCAGGCCTAAAATGTGGCGAACTGCTTGTTTGTTTTTTTTACGGAACAATAGCCTGCACTCAGAATGGAAGAGTGTGGCAAAGTGGTAAGTAGTGCACAGGTGTACAGGCAATGCAGTGCTCAATACAACAACAAACAACATTTACTTGTGAAATGATGTTTATTTATAATCCAAATGTCACTTGACAACAGCAGTAATAAAGGAGTACTGGCAATACACAACGATGTGTATTGCTCAGTGAAATAACCACTGGGTTCAATCCTGAGATAATAAACACAGTATAAACGCACACAAACACGATCACAAGTCCAGAGTGAGTGCTAATGTGCAAGTGGTGAAATACAATTTATTAGTGAACACGAGTGCAGTGAAGTCCAGGTTGGGTGCTGGCCTTAAGCGACAGCTCCCGGATTGTGTTAGCCGTCTATCAAGAACAAAGAGAAACAGTTAGACTGACAAACAAAACACGATAACACTCACGATTATTAATTACATCTGTTTTCCCACGGATACTTCAGCAACCAACCAAAGGAACAGATCGCTGGGCCACTTCACCTAAATACCCTCAGTCACGCCCTCTTTCGGTGGTGCAGCCAATCACATATCCTCCAATCCGTCACTGACACATCGCCTACCGCATTAAGGCGATGACTTGTGGTATCATGGCTCCACCCCCTTCCTGGATGGCCGGCTTCCGACTGACCCTGGAATCTGCTCCGGTTATACCATGCCCTCACAGGTCGGAAGGGAGCTACCAGGATATACAGTAATCCTTGATATGTAGCAGATGTTTCTTATTAATATATATATATATATATATATATATATATATATATATATATATATATATATATATATATATTTTTTTCAATGCAGCACAGTAGCAATTTTGTGGTATATATACAGACGTGCTCAAATTTGTTGGTACCCTTACAGCTCATTGAAATAATGCTTCATTCCTCCTGAAAAGTGATGAAATTAAAAGCTATTTTATCATGTATACTTGCATGCCTTTGGTATGTCATACAATAAAGCAAAGAAGCTGTGAAAAGAGATGAATTATTGCTTATTCTACAAAGATATTCTAAAATGGCCTGGACACATTTGTTGGTACCCCTTAGAAAAGATAATAAATAATTGGATTATAGAGATATTTCAAACTAATTAGTTTCTTTAATTAGTATCACACATGTCTCCAATCTTGTAATCAGTCATTCAGCCTATTTACATGGAGAAAAGTAGGCACTGTGCTGTTTGGTATCATTGTGTGCACCACACTGAACATGGACCAGAGAAAGCAAAGGAGAGAGTTGTCTGAGGAGTTCAGAAAGAAAATAATAGACAAGCTTGGTAAAGGTAAAGGCTACAAGACCATCTCCAAGCAGCTTGATGTTCCTGTGACAACAGTTGGAAATATTAAGAAGTTTAAGGTCCATGGAACTGTAGCCAACCTCCCTGGACGCGGCCGCAAGAGGAAAATCGACCCCAGATTGAACAGAAGGATAGTGTGAATGGTAGAAAAAGAATCAAGGATAACTGCCAAAGAAATACAAGCTGAACTCCAAGGTGAAGGTACGTCAGTTTCTGATCGCACCATCCGTCGCTTTTTGAGTGAAAGTGGGCTCCATGGAAGAAGACCCAGGAGGACTCCACTTTTGACAGAAAAACATAAAAAAGCCAGACTGGAATTTGCTAAAATGCATATTGACAAGCCACAATCCTTCTGGGAGAATGTCCTTTGGACAGATTAGTCAAAACTGGAGCTTTTTGGCAGGTCACATCAGCTCTATGTTCACAGACGAAAAAATGAAGCTTTCAAAGAAAAGAACACCATACCTACAGTGAAACATGGAGGAGGCTCGGTTATGTTTTGGGGCTGCTTTGCTGTGCCTGGCAGAGGGTGCCTTGAATCTGTGCAGGGCACAATGAAATCTCAAGACTATCAAGGCATTCTGGAGCGAAACGTACTCAGTGTCAGAAAGCTCTGTCTCAGTCGCAGGTCATGGGTCCTCCAACAGGATAATGACCCAAAACACACAGCTAAAAGCACCCAAGAATGGATAAGAACAAAACATTGGACTATTCTGAAGTGGCCTTCTATGAGTCCTGATCTGAATCCTATCGAACATCTATGGAAAGAGCTGAAACTTGCAGTCTGGAGAAGGCACCCATCAAACCTGAGACAGCTGGAGCAGTTTGCTCAGGAAGAGTGGGCCAAACTACCTGTTAACAGGTGCAGAAGTCTCATTGAGAGCTACAGAAAACGTTTGATTGCAGTGATTGCCTCTAAAGGTTGTGCAACAAAATATTAGGTTAGCGGTCCCATCATTTTTGTCCATGCCATTTTCATTTGTTTTATTATTTACAATATTATGTTGAATAAAAAATCAAAAGCAAAGTCTGATTTCTATTAAATATGGAATATACAATGGTGGATGCCAATTACTTTTGTCAGTTTCAAGTTATTTCAGAGAAAATTGTGCATTCTTCGTTTTTTGTGGAGGGGTACCAACAAATTTGAGCACGTCTGTATATATATATATATTATTGACTAATTTTACTTAATGTTATAGTGCATCAATGATCTTAATATTTGTGGATGAGAACAGTATTTTATTTGTGTGTAAAAGCAAGCAGCTAAAAGAAATGATCAGCAGTTTAATGTAACGACACACACTTCTGTAGCTATGTATATCGTTGCGTGCAAAATAAACAATGGTGGCTGAATATGTCAAGTCGCCAGCATTATTAATAATTTGTATATTTATCGCATAGTCACTAAATAACAGGAAGAAAAAGTAATTGTGACAAATTAAGCTTAATTATGAATGCACTGCAGCTCATATATTATGTGAAAGAAACAACCTGAATGCTAACTAGCTAGAATTTTATTATTTATTTATTTCTTAGCAGATGCCCTTATCCGGGGCGACTTACAATTGTTACAAGATATCACATTATTTTTACATACAATTACCCATTTATACAGTTGGGTTTTTGGAGCAATCTAGGTAAAGTACCTTGCTCAAGGGTACAGCAGCAGTGTCCCCACCAGGGATTGAACCAATGACCCTCCAGTCGAGAGTCCAGAGCCCTAACCACTACTCCACACAGTTGTGTGATGTAGAAATAATTACCATTCAATATTGATCCACTGCCATCTTTGCTAACAAAGCATTCGCCTTTCTATTCGCCTTTCTTTCGTGCATGTGGGAGTATGGGAGTCTCTACTGAGCTACGTAACCGAATTGGTCATGTGATACGAAAAGGCGGCCCTAAGTCAGCTTTGTGTTCATATTTATGCAAAAGCCAGCCCTGGTCCTGCAATTGCAGGCCCTGGGCCACATTGAAACAGTGACCTAAATCTAGGCCGGCCCTGGGCTGCCTTTTCTTTTTTGGAACGTTCACATAGGAGAAAAAGCGGCCCTGAGGAGGCCCTGGGCCACCTTAAATCGCAAGTGTGATTGGGGTCTTAGTTCTTGACATTGAACTTGGCTTAGAGGCTCCCTGTCTTTGCCTTGAATAGTTGATGTGTTTCTGGGTAATTGTTTTATCTTTCAATATAGGAATGTGTATTGGAAGACAAAACCTATGATCAAATGGAGTGCCACAATATGGTCATCTCCAAGCTTATCTATATAACTATCAGAATAGCTTTATCTTAAGAACCTCACATTTCACCATGGGGAGTCCAAGGGCAATATCAACATTTCATTCCCCGAACACTACTGGCCATCAGGAGATTGCTGCTTAAATCAGAGATGCCTAATTGTGTGTTATTTTCAATGGCAATGCAGTACCAAGCGCTCAATATTGTGGATTTGTTTTTTATATAGATTTACTTTCAGTGGTATTATGAAAGGAAGGGATTAATGATTCATTTAGGGACAGGAAAGAACTTTGAGAATGAAGTGTTTTGAACTCAATCATGGAGGGAGCCATCATATACTATTATTTGCTTACAGTCCTGCAACACAATAATAACACAGAGGATAAAAAAACAAAAACCTCCCCATAGTTTTGTGGCTGAGATGCTTGTTTCACTGATTTCCTAACACATGCCTAGCACTGCTTTTTAAGTTTCTCAGACCAGTTTTGGCCAATAATCTGCTTTTCCTTGTATGGAAGATGCTAACACTCAATCAATCCTTTGTACTGAAAATTGTAATGTTTGAAAATTAAAAAAAAAAAAAAAAGTTGTCAACAGTGAAATATAATGTTAAATTACCTATTAAAATGTATCAATAAAGAATGTTTCTCTTTAGTGAAATAATTGTAAAAATATGTATTGTTAATATAACTGCCCATTTCCCTTTCTCTAAACTGAAGGCCAATCAAATGTAAATATTTCAATTTTTCAACCTTCATAAACAAACCCAATAAAAACTATCAAAATTCAACCAGTTTTGTTCAACAAGGAATCAAAATCACCTTTACTGGAAGCCCAACTCGGGAGCCCCAAATATATATATATTTTTAAATAAATATTACCTAATTTATAACTGAGTTTGAAGATATGAATGAGTACAATAATAAACCCAATATTGAGTTACCATAAATATGTGGTCCAATTTGACACATTAAACGATAGAATAAACAAAACCGGGACAGGGCTGGGCTGCTATTTAGTTCCTCCTTTCCTTTTCAATGTGTTGAGTCTGCCATTTTATAACAACTGACTGAAGAGTCCACACTTCAAAAGCACCACTTCCTGAACGTGTCAAAAAGGTTGTAAAACAAAATAAACAAACTAACATTGTCTGCTAACTTTCCGGTTACTATTACCCACCCTCACAGCATTGCATTGTTAGCCCTAACACTTTATTGTTAGAGCTTGGTGTTACATTTGAAAGATATGTCTTTTATAACTCATAACTCATTCCTCTGGCTTGTTTATTCGGATGTTGGTTATAGGAAATCCATCAGTGTTATTATAGACTAAATATTTGTCAACTTGACTATTTTCTTTATTCTTCTAGTTTGCACTTATACTGCTTTCCTGTGGTTTGTGCCTTACATCTCTGTGCTTTACTATGCTTTAACCAGGTCCCTAATGCTAACATGACAAACCTTGCCAGACAGTGTATATGACCTTGTCCTTGATAGAACACAGTTCCATGTGGATAGAAAACAAGGCTACATAGAGCATTTGTCATGCTCTCGTGAAAGCTTTATGAGGAGGTATCTTAAAACGACCCCTCATCCACCAATTTAGTTGATTTGAAAACGTATAATGCTGTCGCCGTTAATGAACTAGACCTTGATAAACGCTCCCCGCTTCTGCCATTAATTATGACATTGACACATAATTGAAGCACTTCAGAGATCAAGTGTCACATTAGCAAGACTGCCATTCATTTCCCCCCTCTGTGGAAGAGGTGTGATATTGGAAATACAGAGTGCCAGAGTCTGCACTTGCCAGCTTCCTCTTCTCTCAGGAAAACAAGCAGCCGACATCCCCAGCACCTTGATTTTTTTTACCTTCTCCAGGGGGGATTGGAATGGTGCATGCAGCGAGCGGAGATAAAGATTAAGGATTCATTTCTGCAATAAACCTGACGTAGGATTCAGTAGCAGGGTTATTTACTACACATCTACTAAAACATATTAGATAATAATTCCTTATTCAGTTTTGTGCAAGTGGCCGTGTGTGTGTGGGCAGGTATTACTATCAATGTGTAGACAAGATTTGAGAAAATGTCCCCACAAAGATAGTAGCTCCTAAAAAAATGACATTGTGGGGATGTCCTCACTTTGTAAAACACCTTTTTAAGAACTAAATATGCCTTTAAAAAAAAAAAAAAGTGCCAAAAGTGTGGAGTTTTGTATGACGAGATAGAAATAGTAAATAAAGATATAGAGTCCCCACAAATATAGGAATGCAAACGTGTGTGTGCGTGTGCGTGTGTGTATCTTCAAAAATGGATGTGAGTATGTGTGTACAGTATTCTACTAAGGAATACTGTTAGTGTACACACATGCAAGGGCCAATATGAATCTACACTGACAACATACATTGGAATGTGAGAGTTATATCCTGCATGCTGATTGGGTGTGACAACATGAGAATGGATACTAGAGGCTGCAATCAAATTTATCTGCTTGTTGGATGTATAGGCGTTGGGACTTAGCATTCCTGATGACATAGACTGTAGTGTGATGTTATTTGCCTTCTTGAGTCTTCAGACTCTGCAAATTAGAAGAACATAAGAACATAAGAAAGTTTACAAACGAGAGGAGGCCATTCGGCCCATCTTGCTCGTTTGGTTGTTAGTAGCTTATTGATCCCAGAATCTCATCAGCAGCTTCTTGAAGGATCCCAGTGTGTCAGCTTCAACAACATTACTGGGGAGTTGGTTCCAGACCCTCACCCTTCTCTGTGTAAAAAAGTGCCTCTTATTTTCTGTTCTGAATTCCCCATTATCTAATCTCCATTTGTGACCCCTGGTCCTTGTTTCTTTTTTCAGGTCAAAGAAGTCCCCTGGGTCGACATTGTCAATACCTTTTAGAATTTTGAATGCTTGAATCAGATCACAGCGTAGTCTTCTTTGTTCAAGACTGAACAGATTAAATTCTTTGAGCCTGTCTGCATACAACATGCCTTTTTCTGGTCGCTCTTCTTTGCACTCTTTCTAGAGCAGCAATATCTTTTTTGTAACAAGCAGAGTTTCTTATGTATAGGCCCTGTCTAAAATGTCAGCCAGGGCCTAAAATGTCAGTATTAACTTTCACCATATTTTTTGTTGTCCTCCTTTTTTTATACTAGCCGCCCTGTGAAACGCCTCTTGCTTTTGGTTTTATTTTTCTGTCTCCAGTGCTGCTGAATACACAGTTGTCTGAGGTGGCACCACCAGCTTTGACAGGACCCATGTGAACCCGATGCCTTGCAGCATTAGCCCTCATGTTATCACTCCTTTTAGGAACACACTCTTGGCTGTAACATTTCTGTTTCCTGCTTTCAGATCCAATCAAAACACCCAAAGGTGACCATTCAGGCTACATAGTGACTACCACTATAATACTGCTGTATTTCGTTCAGTTTAAAAAGACTGTTGACCAATTTAGAGTACCCAGTCCTACGTGTTCCACTTTCAAATACCCCCCCTTTGGCACATAACATTTTAAAAAGGTTAACATAAAAAGAAGGAGGTCCAAATCAAATAGTATATTTGCATGGTTTATTGCAGTTAACAGTAATTTCATGCTTTACATTCACTACAGTTTTACTAAATTTGCCTTTACTATGAGCATGAAATGACCAACACATAGCTTTTATCAAAGTACCTCTCCCACTCCTATCTCATGACAATACATAAGTATTAAATATTAAGGATATAACTATTACAATTATTATTATTTTTTTCTTGGCCTGTGAACACCTAAACTACAATGTCACTTGCCCGTGGCAGCTAATGAAAATGTTCAATGTGCATTTCAGTGTGTTAGACACAACATGACTACTACATTGAATGTATTTAGCAGCCTTGTTAGCTTTGTTTACACATTAGCTTATTGTAAATTGTATTCTTGTACTCTGCACAGCCCCATATTTGTTTTGTTGGTTCAACAAATAAGATTTTACCTTTCTTTATTTAACTGCATTTTGTAAAGCTAGAAGCAAAGTTTATTAGGCTATAGCTGTAAATGATATATCTTTGTGAGTTTCTTCATATGAACATGTATGACTGGAAGGGGGGGAGGAGCGCACCCTCCATAGTAGAAGGTACTTGGGGCAGCACCCAAACCTAGTGTCCTTAGGTCATTCTTTTATAAAAGAAAGAGAACCAAATTAGGGATAAAAAATAACAAATTTTTGTTTACATTTCAGTTGTACAAATAGAGTCCATACAACCATCCAGATCCATGCATCATTTATAAAATGTTAAACTGGGACTGCAATTGGTATTGTCACCTAAATAATTATCAATAGACTAGGTACTGTATTATTCATTTGTTCTTTATCTAATATTTTTCATATGCTTGTGGGTGTTCCACAGCATATTTTTTCCCCGTATTTTAATGGCCGGTCCCCGACATCGCCAACACTACCCCCAAACGAACAATCGATTGTTGCTTATTTTTGCACTTTTCTGTGTGTTTTCAAAAAACTACTTCCAGGTAGAAGCAGGTCAGTGATTGTATGGGATCCACTTAGAGAAAAGTGTGCATTTGTTTAAAAAATGGTTCCCTTTGAATCTGAAAAGGCTATCCTGTATATTAACAGCAAACTATAAAAAATTGAAACACATACATACTACTTCTCCCATTCCTAAGGTTTCAGCAGCAACTAGGTCAGACCGGTGATGAGGAGGTGTACAGCAAAATCAAAGACACTCCAATTAGAAGAACCATATGGCTTCTTGAGTCACTTAAAACACACATGCACAGTGCAAGCGTGTGACACAAGGTAGCGTTAGTATGAAATGTTTTGTCTGACATCCTCCCTCTCGTTTACGGAGGTGGCAATGAATTTGGCTTTCATGTACTCTTTGACCTCCAGCTGGGGACTAATAGGTGGGAGGGGGAATGTCTGGCCCACCAGCACTGGCACCATTGCTGTCTGCTGCTGGTCGCATGTCATGGATGGATACTGGTGCTGTTGCTGCTGCTGCAGATTACCCTTATTCCTGCAGAGCTAATTAACTGCTTCCCAAGGAAGCACAGAGGTGTGAACAGGTTTTGTGAAAGTTGTTTTAACGACAGGGCTGTGCTTGCTTAGAATGACAGACTTCAGATTAAAGATGCATTAGGCCAATTTACAGTCATGCAAGGCAATGTTATATAGATGCAATTGGAGGCAATGGGATAAAGGATACCCTATACTGAAGATCAGACGAGCCACAAAGGGAGGTGGGTGGGTGGATTAAAATCAATTTTCTTACCTCTTATTTGCATGTGCAGCATTATCACTGGTCCCTCCCTCTTCATGTTTTGAAGATCTTTTGGTTTAGGATACATGTGTTGCAATAAGGTAAGAAAATGGTTATTAATGTATTGGTTGGCACTACATAAAGGGTATGGCAAAATCCAATAGAGGTATTTTTTTGCTATTTGGAAAGCAAGCTGATTTTTTTTCAGAGGATGTGAAGATTATGACGGTGTTGTAAAACAACAAACAACTGTAAAGAACTTGGTGACTTGGCTAGTTCACGCAGGAGGGGTGGGAAATAAAAAGACATATCCAACTTTATCTCACTCTGCTAATCATAAATTGCTGCTCAGAAGAAAAAGCCCTCGAATTAACCCAGTTCCCCCTGAAGACTGCGTTGCTCAGGCCTGTTTGAACTCTTGACACATTTCAAGCAGCGTGGAGTCGACAAAGCCTAGCGCCTGTTTCCAGGGAACCGAGCTGCCACAAGACCCTAATCTATGAAGACAATAGGCAGTGCACTTTATTTGTAAACCCTTCTCTATACTGAGAATCTCCTGAGACAGAATGAGTTAGCATTGATAAATACCATGCTGGTCCCCTGCTGAGGTATGGAGGTGAGCAGAAACAGGATTCCCCTGGGGACTGGTGATGATGTTCATGAGCAGCAGCTGAGCGACAGACTCCTTCTGTCTGCAGCAGCTCATGTGATGTGCTACTGAAGGTGCAACAGCAAGGGGTAGGAAGGAATATGGCTCTTTGCAATGAGAACCAACTGGGCTACTAGTCAGATCTAGAAGCCAGACTTAAATAAACACTGTTCATCTATCTATCAATCCTTTGAACTAGAAGTCTGCATACCTCTGGATATATCTCAATTTATGAAGGCTGGACAAAAAAATGTCAAATACTTGCAATATGTAACACACACTTAAATTATCTGTTGCTTAGATGTTATGCAAAAGGTAACCAAGCTATGTATTTAAAAAAAATCTCTGGATATATCTACTACTTGCCAGTTAGTTTCAGACACAATTGGTAAGACAACAGATTTGATCAATGTGGCTAATAGTAGGTTCATGCTTGAAAGGTGCTTCAATATGGATAATGAAAATGAATTGTGTCTAAATGAAACTTAAGCTGCTTAGTGGTTAATTTAAATAAAAGCTGTTTGGTATGGGGCTCCCGAGTGGCGCATCCAGTAAAGGCGCTCCACGTGGAGTGCAGGATGTGCCCTATAGTCTGGACGTCGCTAGTTCGAGTCCAGGGTATTCCTTTGCCGACCGAGGATGGGAGCTTCCAGGGGGCGGCGCTCAATTGGCCAAGTGCCGCCTGGGAGGAGGGAGGGCTAGGTCGGCCAGGGTGTCCTCGGCTCACCAAGCACCAGCAACCCCTGTAGTCTGGCCAGGCGCCTGCGGGCTTGCCTGTAAGCTGCCCAAGAGCTGCGTTGTCCTCCGACGCTGTAGCTCTTGGGTGGCTGCATGGTGAGTCCGCAGTATGAAAAAAAAGCGGTCGGCTGACGGCACACGCTTCAGAGGACAGCGTGTGTTCGTCTTCGCCCTCCCAAGTCAGCGCAGGGGTGGTAGCGGTGAGCTGAGCCTAAAAATAATTGGCCATTCCAAATTGGGGAGAAAATAATAAAAAATAATTGGCAACGACTAAATTAAAAAAAAAAAAAAACATGTTTGAAGCAATATGTGTGGTTAAAGTTAACAGGCGATTTCTTCGCACTAGGTTTTCCTGTTGACAGCTGCCTCATGCTTCCCCCACTTTCTGGTTCCCAGACTCAATCAGCATCTTTCATCTGCATCTGGCTACATATAATCCTAATATCTTTGTGATGGAAAATCAGACAGAAAATATGCTTTCCATGGAAATAGCCTGATAGAGAGACAGTTCAACACAGACAGAGCAGAGGAAGAAAATATGCAAATTGATATATTTCACAGTATTACTTGTGTATTTATTCCCAGTGTGAATTGGGATGACTCACGCTGAGACAATGTCTCATTTTCTGTGAGGTGTGGCCAGCAGTGTTTTTGGAAGAAGCAGGAGAGGGGATGCGCCATGCAGAACTTGCCTGTCAGGGAATATGTGGTTTTAAACTAAGCAGTCTCTTTTGACCACACAGGATTTCCACACCCCTGCATTTCACAGGGCATTATACTTATTCTCTTAACTAACATCTGTGATGGGGTGTCATCATTGTGTCTTTATTTTCATCACAATCACAGCCAAAGGTTATGAGTTGTTAGCAAGGTCAACCTGAGAATCTACTCCATCATTGTTATGGAAATATCTGTCATTGATTTATATAAATGCCAGCATTTTCCAATACGCATTTTCCCATGAAAATACAGATTTTTTTTTTTTTTTTTTTTACAACTAGACAGCAACAATCGCTATGGCTGTGACATCAGACTGTGAAAGCCACAAACTTCTAACTAATTTAATTAACCTTGCCTCAGCTGTTAAAAAAATGGTTTGTGAAAGTACATGTTGGTCCTAATTGGTCCGCTCCCTGTTTCTGTAAAAACAATCACTCTGACAAGGTCCACTAATTTTTAAATATCACTGTTTAAAACTAGCTGGTATTCAGAACTCCCTGAACTCACTTCCATTAGCAACTTTACACTTCCCTTTATTAGGTTGAAAATGACCATTCATTTAAGATAAATATCCCACTTTAAGGGACATGCATTTTGGAAACAGGAGTAATTACAGAAATTGTGATTATAGCACGATTTTTTGTGTTCTTCTCACACATAAAATGTAATAGTAAAGCTATTGTATCTGGTGTTCCCACTCCAAATGAATCACTAAGCATGCATCCTTTAATAGTACAGGAACAGAGCGTGGCACACCTAAGGCGGAGAACCTACACTTTGGTGAAGTGATGGGCGGATGCTGTCATAAAGGGTGGTGGACTTTCAAAGAGTCACCATTGAGGGAAGGGACAATGCCTTAAAGTGAACAAACAAAAAGGAAGGAAAACTAAATGTACAGGCTTACAGCAATTTCTTCCTCTTGTTTAGTGAAGAACATGAACTGAAAGAAATATTTGTTAGTTGTCATGATTATAGCAAATCACCTTCCCTTCCTCTTGTTTTGTTTCACACCCTAATATAATAACAGTGCATTATCCTGAAGAAATGGGAATAGCATACCAGCTTTGGCAAAACAATGGATTTGGAACCACTGTTGCACACTGGTACTGATATGTTACCATGGTGCTGCAATGGATTCATGCATAAAAACATTGGTATGTGAACATTTGGAAATGTTACCAGTGGGGTTCCATTCTACTAATGGCCCTCCCCTTTGTGGCTAGCCTTGTGCTACTATTGGTCCTAAGTAGAGAACCATTGCTTTACCATTGCAGTATAACTGCATTGCTGTTGAATACTGGCACTGGCATTTTGACTTCTTCACAGCGCATCGTTTCCTTTTGTTCCATTTTTTTATCCCTCTCTTACCTGTTAACAGCCATGTATTTATCTATGACCTGTACTACCATGTAAAGGAAGCTGACAGTATTGCACTACTGTGGTTGTGTAAGGCTTTGTGCTACAGCTAAGTTTTTAAGTTATTTCTAGTCTTTGACATAGCACAGCCCCCCTCCCCCTCCCTACCAAAAGCATATATTTTATTAAAAAAATCTTAGCAAGAAATGGATTTTTGTTTGACGTTGAGAGAGTGGGATTAAGGTTTCATCATTTACAGTATTACTGAAGAGACCTACAGTAAATCTATGCATCAGTACGTGATTACCAAGCCCTAACTATCAACCTTTAATAAACTAAAACTAAAAGACTGGTCCTCAGAGCTACTGAGTGGGCTTGCTTCCCATTGCACCAAGCAGTGAGTCATACATTTTTCAGAATGCGCACCATAGATAATTTATCACAAAAAAAAATCTCATCTAATTTCAGCAGCTCCTTGGCTTTTTTACCATCAGTGTTTTGAAATTCACTTTCTCTGTAGATTAAAAAAACAACAACTTTTTTTTAAAAATATATATTGTTTAAGCCTGATGATTTAAAAACGGTTTGGTATTTTTTAAACCATTATTGACTGTTAAATGTGGTGAGCTGTTTAGTCGTGTGTATAAACAGGAGGCTGTGTGGTCCAGTGGTTAAAGAAAAGGGCTTGTAACCAGGAGATCCCCGGTTCAAATCCTACCTGTCACTGACTCACTGTGTGACCGTGAGCAAGTCACTGAACCTCCTTGTGCTCCGTCTTTCGGGTGAGACGTAATTGTAAGTGACTCTGCCGCTGATGCATAGTTCACACACCCTAGTTGCCTTGGATAAAGGTGTCCTCTAAATAAACAAATAATAATAAAAATACAAGACAGTATTTGCAAAGCTCTAAAACATGAAGAATTCATGTTGTTGTAAGGTACAATAAAGCTATTGCTCCTCAAAATAATTTGGCTAAATCTTGCTATCTGATTGGATACATTTAATTTGCCCTTTAGAAAAAAAAAAAAAAAAAAAAAGACACTTGCAGGCATCTTTACAGGCTGCTTTGTAGAGCTGTAGATTGTCATCAGTTTGTACCAAGCAACAGAACAAGTGAAAATCCCCCATTCTGATTCTTTATTTAGTGGAGTACTGGCCTGATTACTCTATAGCAAGTCTCAGCGAGGACCCAGTCCAGTAACTGCACTGCAGAATCACGTCATGAGATGAATATGCAGCACTGTCAGCTTCACACCACATATTTTAAACTCCCCTCCACCGGCCCAAAATCAAAACACAGCATCTCAACTTAATGCAGCACTAAAGGCTGTGACATTCATTTCCTTATGTTATCTAGAACTACAATATGGTGAAACATGGCAATAAGATGTTCACTGAAAAGGATGTCAAAAACCAGCATATCCGTCTTTTTGTTGGTGTCAAATTTAAGTAGCCATACAAAAGACTAAATGGAGTATTTAAAATGTCAATCCTATTTATTTTTGTTCACATCTTTTGAAGTGTGACCTTTATCACACTTCAGATTTTTCCTTGTGATACAAAATGTGTAAAATGTCACTTTTTTTACCCCTCAGTCTTCCTTGTTTATTTTTTAAACACATTTCGATTTTATTATTATTATTATTATTAGTAGTAGTAGTAGTAGTCGTAGTAGTCGTAGTAGTAATAATAATAAACAATACATTAGCAACAATGTGTTGGAAATTGATTAACACATATATAAGGTCAGGAAAATACATTCTGTACATGGAAATAATATAAAATAAGTTATTGGAAATAGAATTATATCAGTTGCTAAGCTACCTTTTTTAATTGCGGGACAATATGGGCTAGGTGGCTTAATAGATGGGTGTAAGGACCTCCCAGGTCTAATCGTCACCCCTATCTTTTTCTTTTGAAGACAATTTACATAAACTGTGCCCCCTAGGCTACAGTTAGAAATGTAAAGAGTTCGGCTGGTACAGCTCCATGTCCTTGTGAATACCTTGAAATGACAGTGACAAAAGTCAGGTTGGATTATTACCGTAGACTAAACTACAGTACGCAGTACACAAATCGGGATTTTAAGCAGCATAACTCACACATAGTAAAACAGGAAACATTCACACGTACTTGTGTCACAGTACTGGCCGATATTAAAACTATTCTGTGGTCAAAATACAATTGAAAAAAAAAATCGCATTTTACACTTTTTAAAAAAAAAACTGTTCTCTGCTCCACGGTAGTGCTGACCTCTTTGATTAGCCCGGGGACAATTGAATAATATGAATAGAAAAATGCAAATACCAGAAGCGGTTTATGTTTACAACCCAGTACTTGGCTATAATTAATCTCTTATTTCCCAATTAGTGTGACCAGCCTGGGGTAAGGAAGAAAAGACAGGAGGAGGAGGAGACAGTCGGTTTAATGTAATGTATGAATCCACATTTTTATTTAGGCTGTTGACCTGTTGTATTGTTGTTTGTAACAAGCAATACATTACAACGTGATTATTTAAACATGTTCTTTCTTTCTTTCTTTCTTTCTTTCTTTCTTTCTTTCTTTCTTTCTTTTTAATGTTCATCGTCATGGTAAAACCTGTTTTGTATCGTGAAATACATACACTGTCGCAATGGAAAAAAAAAAAGCCCTCTTATCTTTTATTCAAACTGTTGTTTCCGAAACGTGGTCCTCAAGTGTGCCTACTGGCGATTTTATTACATCCGCCTCTCGGTTTACTCTCTGCGTGTTTCATCATTACAAATGCAGCCCGATCGATTTGATAAATTCATTTCTGCCACAATCATTCATAGTTTAAGAGCATTCATGCATTGAACATTGATTTTACAACATTGGTAATAATAATAATAATAATAATAATAATAATAATAATAATAATAATAATAATAATAATAATAAATAAAAAAAACGTGTAACTTTGTTGTAAATGAATAAACGATTAGAGAAAAATAAACTTATTATGTTATACATTCGATTAATATTACTTTATATTGCGTAAAACATCAAAGGCCAATATGACTACGTAGCTTCCTTCATATTACAGTGAAGTGATCCTTCTTAGTTTTGGTTGATTGCTAATCTAAAACAAACACCCTGGTGCCTCCGGACATAATTTACATAAAGTCTCAAACTGGTCTAACATGAATGTCTTTATGTTCTTATCTGACAAAGCTGGGTTCTAACGGTTTCGATAGTACACATGGAAACCCTTATTTATCAGACAGTCAATGAATGTATACCGTACCGTGTTATGTTTAGCTGATTGCTGACAGTATTTGGATGGGAGAACACACTGTGCTATACTACTGCCTAACAATACAGACTAAGGTACAGGTATATAATTTGTAGCAATTAATCAGTAGGATGTGTTTTATATTCAACCTGTGAAACCTCCAGTTAAAGTACTACAACAGTCACCTTCCCAGTGCACCAAAAAAAGCCTGGTGCACAGACAATACTAGCCTAGATTGTGAAGCTAGCGTAGCGTCAAATGGTCGCTTGGTGTGGAACATAATTGCAGCCACAAAGAATACAAAAGTATTCAGTGCAGCTACACAGGTCAAATAAAACAAATACCATCTGAGCGGATCTGCTTATTACAGATGATTAATAGACATAGATGGTTAATGTCTGTGTTGTGGACGTACTTTAACATACCTATTATTTAAATATAGTCTAATATGTTTACTTTTGTTGGGATGTATTTCTTAAATCTATAGGTTTCAGAACCAATAGAAAATACATAGAGGCTACCACAAAGATCATACAATGGCAATGAAAAACATACACTTACAGCGACTGGGAAAATAATGGAATTGTATTTTATAATGTTTTTGATCATTTTAGCAGTAATGTAAAACAACGTTGTGCTCATATAGGGTTAGTAATTTACAACTTCTGATAACTCTTGTAACACCTTAGATTAATCTTCCATTTCACTGTGTTTTATGAATGAAAAAAAAATGGCAAGAGGTTTTGATGAATGGTGCTATAGTAGGTGACGTCTTCGTCCTTGTGACGTATTCTCCATATATGGAGCTGGCGGCTGGCGCTTCATTCATAAAAAGGAAGGAGAGGTTAGTGCAGCGATCGTAATCTTCTCAGGAGAATAGCACACTGAACGGCAAGAGTGCAAGGCGGCTACTGGTATTAAAGCTGTAACGCAGCTTGTATTTTTGTTTTTTATGTTTAAAGAAAACACAATGGTAATCATGGATGAGCTTTGTGAGATGGATTGTAACGTTTTGAAAAGGTTGGTGAGGGATGACAGCGGTAAATGCTTGGTGCTGGATTGCAGATCGTTTCTGGCTCACAGCGCGGGTCACATAAGAGGCTCGGTGAATATTCGCTGCAATACTATTGTGAGGAGAAGGGCTAAGGGCTCCGTAAGCCTGGATCAGATTCTTTCGGGGGACGAGGAGGTCCGATCCAGGCTGAAATCAGGACTTTACTCCGCAGTTATTCTGTATGATGAAAGGACTTCGCATATGGACTCCATAAAAGAAGACAGCACAATTACACTAGTGCTCAACGCACTGTATAGGGATTCCTATGGGACTGAAATATATCTCCTTAAAGGTAAATGTCTGCGTATGTCTAGCTCGTGCTATGCTGTCAGGTACAGCCAGGCTTACAATACCGTTATTAAATCTGTAAAGAAAAAAAAAAGATATTACTTATGTTATAAAACAGCTTATACAATAGGCAGAGACACATGTACTCCATTCATAAAACAGAGGATATTTAATACGCCCTGTAATGTATGGCGATGCATCACGTATGTGTTTTAATCTTGATATGAACACAGTGTTTTAATTCGCTTCAATAAGTGCTTGTTATTTATATGCGAGACGTCACTGAAGACAATCACAATTGTAGATGCATTGTTGACATTCATGGTATATGACTATATCAATTCTAGAATTCACAGAATAGCACACGAAACCGTTTAAACCGCACTGTGAATTTAGATACGAATTATTTTAATCTGTATTTGCGTCTTAATAGGCATACAATTATATTTGACAAAAAGTTGAAAATGCTGCTCTTGGTTATACAAATAAGATTACTGATTTTAAAAAAATGGTGATAATTTCTCTGGTCCCAATTTTTGATATGTGTTATTATTGTATTAGCAGCCGGTGAATATTGTATACTGTTCATACAGTATAGAGATATAGAATGATATTTAGCCTACTGCAATGTTTCATTGTTGGTTAAGAAAACAAAAATGCAGCGGCGTGAGTAAGGCATAAGGATCAATGCTGTCTGAAAAACAATAATAATAAAGAATAAATTGATTCCTAGGCTAATCTACAGTATCCTATACCAGTGTAATGTTTTGAGAATCGTCGTTAAACTTATGCATGACACATTTTGAACAATTATCTCAGTTTTGTTTCTAATAAATAAATAAATAAATAAATAAACAAACAGTTTCCCTTAAGGTGTGGTCGTTTTTATGTAAGTCTGTTCATTTATTATTATTATTATTATTATTATTATTATTATTACCCGCTGAACAAGATCACATTTCAATCATCCTAACATATTTCCTTGCTCATCCACAGTCGATCCCAGGCTTACAAAATGGGAGCACAAAGCCAAATCTATATGTGTAGTTTAACCTTGCCTCAAAAACAAAAAAATAAATGTTACCGGTATCAAAGAAAATCTGTCATTTCAAGAAAATTCCCCATTTGAACCAGCTGCATAAATCGATCTGTTTACAGAGTTTACTGGATTTTTTCCCTTTTTTTAAAGATTATTTCTTATTTTTTATTTTGCTAAATAACAATAATTTAACCAATCAAGTGTATCTAGACGGCACTGGTGACAAGCTGTGCATTAGCTACACAACTGAAATCATTGAATGCATAGCAAATATTTTTTTTGCTTAAATGCCTGAAAGAAGTGGTTTTAATACAAATATCGCAGCAACAGCAAACGCGGTATGCCAATGGAAATACGTAGTGGGGTTGTAAAAAAATAAGCTTGCTATCATAATATTTAAAACGTATACCATTCGCAGCTGGCTTCACAAAGCAGTATTGTTTTCCAGAGTTGACGGAAATCCCCAATTAACACAACTTGTAAATACAGTGGTTATTCTGTTTTCTGACGAGTGAGATAGGGCTGTTAATACATTTGCATCCCCAAAACAAAAGTTAATTGGCGTCTAATGGGGTGTGGTGGGGGTTATGCCTTTCGGACCCTCTTTTTATTTTTTTGTAAAACACGTTTTTTTTTTGTGCTTCCTTTTTAGGTGGCTATGAAAAGTTTTCATCCGATTACCCGGAATTCTGCTTGAAAACGAAAATACCATCCGGAATCTCATCTCTGTCAAGCACAGATGTAACAGAAACCAATTGTACTTCCTGTGGGACCCCGCATCATGACCAGGTATTATTACTACTGAACATTGTAGTGGTTTAACAAGAAATTGTCTGGCATAACCTGGCGCCTTTATTTGTCTTAGGTCTTCCGTTGACCTTTCCCTGGCGAGTAGCAGCAGGCCTACATTTCTTAATTGATCTGCAGTGCATTTTTGTCCATTGCTGTTTACACATACAGTACCCTTAGGGTAATGGTAATGTACTCATCGGCAGGAACCATCGCTGATTACCATGCCATTTCCTCTTCTGAACCACTAAATCGATCCCTTCCTCAAATGCATGCTCAGGAATGTTGACAACAATTTTGCTGGGCTATAATGGTTTGGTATGGGTACATTTTGTAGTAAATGATGTAACGACAACTTTAGGGCAAACGTGTAGGTGACACAACTTGACGGTAAGAGTTCACTATTAAGGGTTTCGGTCAAGTATCCGCATAAGCGGGATTTACAACGTAAATGTGTTTAACGCTGCAGTGTCATTTTAACTACTCATTCTGTATTGTTAATATTACCTATTATTTTTGTGTGATACTAAGAGACGTAAGCCTTATCAAGCAGAGATTAAAAAAAAAAAAAAGGTATCTTAAGTAGAAGCAAAACAAGCAAAGCAGATCAGCGGTTCCCAACCTGTGGGTTTCAAGTGATCCAGGGTTGGTCTTTGAACAGGGTATATACACATACATTTGTACAGAAAATAAATAAACCGTTTTTAACCTTTCTCCGTATTGCAAAAGCAACGACTTCCATATTATTGAAACCGATGTTATTGCCTGTCCCAGTGTGGACATCGTTGAAGATAAAACTAAAAAATCCATTGTGTCCCGCTGTCAAATACTATGCGGTTTCCTTGTGAATGAATGGCTTTGCTCTCTAACCGGAATCTGAACAACGTCATTCATTTTTATAGGTACTGTAACGTTACTATGTTAATACTCTTGCATTTGATTGATACAGTGAGTTGAACTTTGAAATAAAATGTAAGGCCTTAGTATTAGGTTAGGTCTGCCTCACTTTTACAATAAAATAGTCTGTGCCCCTCGAAATCCTGCCTAGAAGTATCTGCATTTCAAACTTTCACTGCTGCAAGTTGCTTGAATTGGTTCCAATGATGATTCTGACCCCCGGTGGACTATGTTGAAAAATAAACAAATACATTAAAAAGTGGAAGTTTGTAATTCTCTGCACGTTTTATATTGTGTTTGCTGTTCTTAACAAATTTCTATAATTTGTTCCCCCCTCTAGGGTGGTCCAGTAGAAATCTTGCCCTTCCTCTATTTGGGCAGTGCCTATCATGCTTCCAGAAAAGACATGCTGGATGCCTTGGGGATAAATGCCTTATTAAACGTGTCTTCGAACTGTCCAAATCACTTTGAAGGGTATTACCAGTATAAGTGCATACCAGTGGAGGACAACCACAAAGCTGACATTAGCTCCTGGTTTATAGAGGCAATTGAATATATAGGTAATTATATGTTTTTGTTTGTTTGTTTTGTTGTCAGTACTCTAATTTGGTATTATAGTATATTATACCAACATACTTTATAGCCATATGTATCAATATTAAATACATAAGTAGATTTCAGATGCCATTTGGCAGGCAAATTATATGGATGTTTGAAAGTGGCTATAATAACATGTTAATTTGAATACAAAATATGAATGCAGCAACATTATCAGTTTTACGCATACATCACAATGCGGCATTGAGCGATGGATGATGACTCAATCATTTGCATATTATACAGAGAAAAACTGCACCCAGGTTGCACTAGCTATGTTTAGAATTCTACATGTATGAGCTGGCCTTGTTTCCATTTCTGGACTCAAAATTGAGCTACATTTCCTAGGGTCGGTATTATTCAAGATAATTGTGTAGTGTAGCATGTTGTATGGTTAAAATCAAAAATCTATATTTTTTGCTCGAGATCAAATTGTTGTGCTTCCATAAACTCTTCCACAATTATTTTAACAACATAGAGTTAACAATAACAATACAGCCTAAATAGCCATTAGGCTTGGGATATAAGGTGCAGAGTATGCATTACACTAGTGCAGCCGGTAATTATCCTTAAGCGTTTACTTGGGGCCCTCCAACAGACGGCTATGAAAGCTCTAGGTACCCAATTCCATCGTGGAAACAAGGTTTTATTATTTCAAAATGTGAATTTAACCTTTTGGAACGTGAAACAGGCAATGCTGAATTGTTTTGTGTACCTTCTTCCTGCAGATTCAATAAAAGACTTTAATGGGAGGGTGCTAGTCCACTGCCAGGCTGGCATCTCGCGTTCCGCCACCATCTGCCTCGCGTACCTGATGAAGAAGAAGCTGCTGAAGCTGGAGGAGGCCTTCGAGTTCGTCAAGCAGCGGAGGAGCATCATCTCCCCCAACTTCAGCTTCATGGGGCAGCTCCTGCAGTTTGAGTCGCAGGTCCTGGCCACATCTTGTGCAGTGGAGGCTGCAAGCCCGTCTGCAGCGTGTGGCAAGTCCACCCCCACCTCGCAGTTCGTCTTCAGCTTCCCTGTCTCCGTGGCGGTCCACACGCAGCCTAGCAGTCTCACTTACCTACAGAGTCCCATCACCACATCCCCCAGATGTTGAGGGGCTCGGATCGGAGAAAGGGACACACAAAAAATAAACTGAGCCTCCAAAGATTTTGAATGCTGGGCCTTAGGACTGCAGAATGTTCAAAGTGTGAGACTTGCTTACTGACTGTGCTGGAGTTTTTATATGTGAGTCTTCAGTGAAGAGTCCTTCTGCAAGACGGTAGGCACAGGTTTGAAAGCGTATCCTTGTCAGCCTGAGACTATGTAGAACCATTTTCAATAGGGATATCAAGTATGTATATGTACATCAATCTATATATCAGTATAGATAGATAATACATTGCATAGCTCATTCTGCTGTTACAAATCCCTCAACAAATTGGCATTTTTTCTCTATTTAACTATGAATATGAGACATAAGATGGTTTATTTTTTATATAAAGAATCTCATAATCTATATATAATTTATAGTTATACATATTTTGTTGAACCCTTGTTTTCTCTAACAGAGGCAAGATGCAACCTCTCTAATACTAGCAAAAGCAACCATCACATGATCTCTTGTTAATGCGTCACCATGGCTCCAGACACATGCTTGCATGCTTCCTGCTATCGACAATGCTGTAATCCTACCAAAGATCTACAGATTCACATTTGTAGTTGCATATACTCACTGATGAGTTTATGTCTGCGTGTCTCCTGAAGCTCCTGTGACGATACAGTATATATTTTTTCTTAATCATGGTGAACTGCAGCTTGCTTTAGAAGAGGTCTGAATAAAGCTGACAAGCATACTGCTTCTACCACTTAAACAGTTTTCCAACTTGTCACATAAGCCTGATCTGTCTTTTGCAAATGGTTCTTCAGTTGTTTGTCATAAAATTACTCGGTTCTATCAGTATTTCACATAGGAAAAACAAATAGGTGCTGGTGTCAAACGGACACAACCAGAAGGGGCCAAATATTGAACAGAATTGTTTCACAGAACCAAAATATGGTATCATGAAAGCCGAACAATATTTTATGAACCAGGTTGTTCATGGTAAAAAGTCACTTTGACACCAGTTCCCAAAAGCCTGCTGACTACAACAGACTGGTACTGCTTGCCTGAAATGTCTGGCCTGTGTGAGATGCTGTGTAGATGTGTCAGTGTTTTCTTTTTCCAGTGCCTTGTTCTTGGAGAAGGTACACCCTGTTCCTGGAAGTTTTAAGGTTTTATTCCACCTTCAGTGCTTTTGTTTTTGGGTGCAGCAATAATAGCGGTTTCTACTAGCAAGGCGCTCCTCTGCGCAAGAAGGCGTTTAAAACCTTCAGGGCTGCAATACTGACTTTTATGAAGTGCTGTAAATCTATTTTCCTTTCAGTACGTTGCTTTAGACTCAAAACCTCCCTATCCCACCCGAGAGAGCAAGAGCATTTTACTGTTTGTGTTTTCAGTCACACAAACAATACTGGACTTTTTTTTGTTGGGGTTTTATTTTTACCTCATTTTTACCTCAGTTTGAGACTTGAAGACTTTTGTTTTTAGCCTTATCATGGTTTCAATAGAGGCTGATCAAGATCTTTCCTGGCATGCTTACAACTGGAAAGCCAACACCAGAACATTAAGGCCATATTCACTATTTAGACAACAGGAAGAGGCTTCTGTCTTGTTTGTATGGAGCACAACCCCCAAACTTGAAGGCACAGTATCCATAAATCAGATGCCTCTTTAAAAAGCTACACAATGATACACAGAGTATAATAAGCATGCCATTTTTAATAGGAGTGGCTGTACATAACCTTCTTAAAATGAAAAGGGCTGTTTGGAGCCGGTTCTGAAGATACAAGAATGCTAACAGATCTCCATTACTTCCATAGATAAGTACAGTCATTTCACTAGATATGTGTAGGTTTATGGAGTTACACCATTTGGCTGTTAATCTTGTTAAACATCTTAGATTTGCAATACAAATCCAACAAAGGTGTTTGTTGAAACAGTAAATATAAATTTGGCTTTGGGATATTTAAATGACAGAAGTATGACACTGCTCATAAAGCAATGGTAGACAGGTATATCTGCTGTATATCAGTGAGCTAGAATTTTAGACACTCATCTGTAGCTGCAGCCACTAATCCAAATTATTTAGTACTGTATGTTGACTTGAAGTGATAGGATTCAGAATGATCTTTTATGATTTATTTTACGTTTTTTTTGCCAAAAACTCCAAACTCTGCCAGTGTTCTTCCTTGCCTCCTGTGCCAGGAAAGGTTCCCCAGTCACACTTGTTAAACATGTTAAAGGGTATTTGTTGAGAATGGTGGCACCTTTTTGTAGAGCACTTTTTAAGTGATGCAATACTGTAGTACAACTTAAGGATATTCTTATGTTTAATTTGCACAGTTATTTGTTGATGTTTTTATTTATGAACAGATGGTAGCTGATACCTTTTTTCAGTTCTTGTGTGTAAAAATGAAAAGGTACTGATATATGATGTTAACAATGCAATACTTTTTACCTGTGTGTAGTCAATGTTATTGTCCAACTTCGTAAGGCAATATCATTTGTAATGATAGAATTTCAGACATTCTTTTGCCCTTGTTTTGTCACAAGGTCTACTGTTTTTATTTATTTCTTGAAATGCCATTTCAATATAAATTCATTTTCAGAAATGATGTCTCAAGGTGTTTTTTGGATGGTGACACTGTACAAAGTGTGCTGTTCTTGAAGAATCAAATAAGTTGGGGAATCCTTGGATCTGGGGGTAAACTACTGTATAAAGAACTTGATGCAACATTTCAGCCAACTCCTCATTAGTATTTGTAGTCTTGGTTAAAATTCAAGCCCAGCCAGTGTTGCATGTTCCTGGATTTGGCATCGATTGCTCAAACAGATAGCTTGAATCCAATTAGATATGCATATAAATGGGACAACTGAACAACACCGTAAAATTCAATGCAACAAACTTAAGTTTTATTCCCCTTGGGGAACAATAATAAATGGAGATAACTCACAGTAAAGTAGGCTGCCATTTACCATTGAACCCTTAAAGACCGGAAATACCTTACAAAAATGGTGTGAGTTTTTATAACTTTAGTTTTTGGCATCTAGGAGACCCCTGAAAGTAACTTAAAACAAATTGAGATCCAAGCATCTATTTTGAAAAAAGAAAAGAGGTACTAAAAGTGATGACATAAATTAAACTTGAATTTTTTAGAAATATATTTAATGCATTTAACATTTTTCAATATAGGACTCAGGGACATACATTTATCAAAAATCCACTAGTGGCCTGTTAGTAATTTTTAGTACCAGTTAATAGCCTTCATTCTCTTCTTTCAAACCATAAACTTTTTTCTGAAACCTGCATTACTGTAGTATTCCTAGTACCTTTAAGTAAATAATAACAAATATTGAAAAAAAAAAAGGAAGCAGTAATCGTATTGTACCTTTGATGAATATAAACTAGAGTGGAGTGTAAGCTAACAGAATACTTAATTTCGGGCGATGTTAATACTGTCAAATACACTATTTTAATAAGTGGTCCTAAAAAGTATTGTAGCGTTTGTGAGAAATACAAGCAGGCTCACACAGGTATTTCAGGTTCTCAAATGCAGCAAAATATTAAGCCGGGACTCTGCACTTGACAGGCAAAGCGCATTGCTTTACCAGCCAGTGGTACAGCTACAGCAGAGAAACGTAGGGCTACTCAGACTGTGACAAAATAATACAAGAAAATAAATACTCAGTCCAACACACTGTTTTGGCCGTGTGCTATGCCCAGCTAAGTGCAGTCCCTGGCTGGTTTGTTTCTTCATTCTTTAGTCCTGCTTCTCTCTGGCTTGTTATAGTACCAAAGGCCTCTAAGGTTTAAGGAACATTTTTGAAAATATAATTTTCTTTTTTAACAACCCATTTAATTAATTTTGTCACCAAACCTTTTGTAAAATATTTTAGATAGGGTTACAAATGTATTAGCATTTTGAAGGCCCCGGTGTTTCCAAATTAAAGAAGTGTCTATAGGCATTTTAATCAAACCGACCGATTGAATCTTTATATTCTAAAATAGCAATGGAATAAGCTTTGAATGAGTAATTTGAAAAAGGACACCAGTTACAACATGTCTTTCACTTTTGTATTACTCATGTTTTCAAAATAGTGCAAGAATAAAGACACTTCTTTAAAAATAGACAGGAATTTGCAAAACCTGAAATGCAAATGTGATAATATTTATGAGTATCAAACAGTGCTGGGGCTCTATGAGAATTATCTACACGTTCATCTGGAAGGGAAAGACAGTACACAAGGTACAGTGCTCACACTACTCAAAACTGAACTCGTCTATTTGCATATTCATCTCGTAAGGAATGTTCCTGTTGTGGCCACATGATTTACTTTTCATTCCAAACCTCATGCGGTTACGCCACCTTCTGGGATTGCCACATTGACATGAAAAGAGTTGCTGCACAAAAAAACCTGGGTGCCACAAGAAGACACTGGGGCTGCTACTATTGCCCTGTAGCCAAGATCTATACATTGCATTGTATAGAGGCTCCATTTTGCTAATAGAATGGCTCATGACAAAAATGAACAAAATGAACATAAAAAATATAGCATCTTCATAGGGACACAATCCCGCAAATTAGTTAAGAAAGGTTACTCAGTGTCTAATGCAGCATATTCGATGCACACTCAATGAGATTTATAACGAGAAGACTCAGCGTATACTGCTGCTGACTGTGGATGGCTGTGATTTTGGTAATGTAGGTGGTCAGGGGTAGCATTATCAGCTGTAAAGAAAAGAGACTGAAAAAGCTTTAAATATTATATTTTATGTCTGCTTTCATTTTATTCTGTGATTTACCCCCCCCCCCCCCCCCCTTTATTTAATACAAAGCTATTATACTTCACTGCAGGGATTTCGTTATAACATACTCATATTTACCACCTGTAGGGGTTTGACTTTAAAAGTCAAAAATGGCTTTTTAATAAAATGTTCTATAACAAGGGATTTTAGGGTTACATGTACTTAGTGATTAAAGGTAATATTATAAAGTTTTGTGGTACTTTAACAAAAATAAAATGATACACAATTGGATCTTAAACACATCACCTCACCCTAAAAAGTCTCACATTTCTTCAGATGCAATTGCTTGAAACATGGATTGTGCTAAACAGATGGCAGCTGTGTCCTCTAAAATGTACACTCAATGGAAACTCACAGGTAAAGCACAGGCACCGGTATAAGCTGTGGCATAGGTAATTATAATAACTATATCAACTTTCTTTTGTCAACTACAGCTTTCAGGATTTCTTTTACAAATGTATTGATATTTAACTGAGCAATATTAACCATTGTATAAAATGTTACACAATAAACAGCTTTATTAATTAGAATATTAGAAACTATAGGTGAAAAACTAAAAATAAATATGTAAAGATAAAGTTTTTACTGCATGCATGCTATGGATCCCAAGCTACAAACATATCAGGTAAATGGAGCTGTTACTAGAAGGTAGTCACATCAAGAAAGGTAAATATCCCAAACCTAGAAAATGTTTGCAGCAACACAAACTGCTTTCAAGTGACAGCAGCTGTGCTTGGTCAAATGGTGTTTGGTCGCCCCCAAGTGGTTGTTTAAAGAATATGTATGTGGCAACCTGCAGAGCTAATGCATTGCACAATACTTAATTCCATTCCCATTCTTCTAATTTTGATTTACATTTTTAAAGAGCGATTCGATTTATTTTCACACTGGTTCATTCACATTTGGAGACATAATAAATCCATGCCACAATATATTCTTGCTAAGCCTGTTGGGTTTTTGTTGTTAGATATGCAGTTGTATTTTAAAGGGCACACAAGTCAGGTTCTAATATAATGAAATAAATGGGTTTCCTCATTATGTATTGGCACTAAGAGAATGCTGTTCATGGTCAGTACAGACCTCATTACTGTAGTATTAGTACATTATCTGTAATATTAAAGAGCTTCTGTTACATTCAACTTCCTTCAAACTGGCCTGGCTTCACACTAGCTCCACATCACAACTTATTGCAAACTACTGTGCTGCTGTAATGTGCTATGCATGAAAATCACAATATATCAAAATATATTCCTAGACAAGTTTATCTACTAACTGTAATGCTTATGTGTAGGTTCATTATCAAGGCTGGTATTCACACGAATTCCGAGACAAGCACTCTGCTGAAATGCTGCACACTCAGCCATATAAAGTTTGTTCTAACAGTACTGTAGTTGGAATATTGTCGTTAAATTAAAAAGGAAAATATTTCTCCTTTTTTCAGCAAGGATCTCTCATATCCATCAACTTTGGTGATCCCTTTTTGTACTGATGCATGGAACAACAATCTAAAAGAAAATGAACCTGCAAGATGGGGATTTTGCCAAACAAAAATGAAATATTTACAACAGAAGTTGTTTCACCTTTAACTGCCATAGGGTATACTTTCAAAACAAACAACAAAAAATATGTCTTTTGCCATATCCCTCCCGTGTATCAAATCCTATGTGAGCACCATCCTTAAACAACTTCAATGTGCAGAATGTTCTTAGCATTATCAGGTTTAAATATTAAAAGCTGATATTGTATAAAGATGGTGCACACATTAAACAAGGGATGCACATGGGGGGGGGGGGGGGGGGGGGGGGATTGTGGCAAAAGACAAGTTAATTTCTGCAAATATACTCCATGGTAGCTACAATAAAGGTGACAATTAATTAACGCTTGCTTTAAAAAATCAAATGAAACACCCAATTTTCTGGGTACTCATGCTGGTCATATTTAATATTAGTGTGTATTTAAGTATCGACTTACCTAGGATGGTCTGACTGAATACCACAATCTTCATCACTATACATCTGATTCTCAGCTGTGTGGAATGAGGCAGTGCATTTCTTATCTCACTACTTTCTCGTATCCCATCAGGCACTAGGTTTCAACCCAGGTTGGCAATACGAAAGAGTCTCTCTCACACACCCATGAAAAAATGCAGGTTGGTAATTCAATAATATAATAGCTTATTTTCAGCAAAATGGTGTTCAAGTGGGTAAATGTTTAAGCACACGTCACAATAATATTGGTATATTCACTACCTCCAGTTTTGTCATTTTTCAATTAAACCCAGATATGTGCTTTTGTGAGAGGAATGATGGGACCCTATGTTCTGCTATGCTAAGAACTGCTGTGCCAAAAATGGTAAAATTAGTGTTTAGTGTATTTGTGTGCTCAGAAGAGCCAACATCTCTCTGTCTCTTTCATTGTGAAGGACTTTGGGTGTGTAAATGAAATAGCAAGGAAATCACCCAATCCAATTGTCAAAACCAATAAGCCTTCTTCCCTTTTTATCACGTATAGAACACCAATCTAACAGATTAAGAGCCTGCGAGATGGGAATTTTGCAGACCATTATATGCAGGTGATTTGCAGATCTCCAACTGTAAGGGTATTACTGTAGCAGGAAATACCCTTTCAGTTCATAATGTTAACCATCATTTAATGCCCATCTACATGCTACATATAGAATGCATGATTTCCAACAGGTGATAAATAAATAGCAGTATGTAATGCTCTGGTATTAATCTTCATTAGATTTATATCACAGAACAAGCTTTGTTTAATTTAAAAGCATTCTATACATGGTTTTCCATAATTTAATCTTTCTAGGGCTATAATCGCTTCATCCCCAGAACAACATACAACAGTTATATGGTAATCAATATACACAGTATCTAAAATGAGTGAAACTTTACAATAAATGTAAAAGTAGCACAAATCCATAAACTTGCACAAACATTACTGTAAATATATGCTAAATTTCAAGAACAGGACAGTGTGACCAGGAAAAGATCGCGGTATGCCTCAAATTGTATTATTTGTTCATTACTTTTTTACATTATACAACTTGGCAACCTTTAAAAGTAGAAAAAAAAAGTCCATGAAGTGAAAAGTTGTCATTAGCAAAGCAGCCTATATAGTTCCATGATGAGAAATTGTATTCCTTAACATTACATAGTTTGTATTGTACATTTCAGAAAATCATTACATTGATTTTAGCTTTAGCTTGTAAATTCAAGTCAAAATGCAGTTATTCAAAAATTAATTAAATTGATGTCCAGATTTTATTTTGCAAGCTTAAATTAAACATTGATTAAATTGCCCTAGTGCCCTATTTAAAGCATGTATAATATTACTAGCATATCAGCACTATCGATAATATAATGCACATGCATGTTTTTGTTGTATTGGAAGGTTTTTGTGATTCTACACATTTAAAGTGTACCCAGTGCACCATTGATTGTTGATTATTACCTGTCCAGTATTCAAAATGGGGCACTGTTTAAAAAAAAAAAAACTGACACACAACCTAATTGTGACATCAGTCTGCAACCGAACCCTTCTCCATAGTAGGCTGCTTCCTAAAGAGCTTTGCCGAGCAATTTAAATTTGTGGTAGCAAATAAAAGTATTCTTCAATATCAAGCAGGCACCTTGAGAGAGAATAAAAAGACCAACATGAGGGACACCAGTTTTGCTATGTGTTTTATTAAGACTTGTTTCAATACCGGTTACAAGGTTGAGGAGTGTTAAAGTCGTCTTCAGATCCCTATTTGAGTGTTACTGGTCAATGTATGACTATTTCAGGTTACATATAACATTGGAATTACAACCAGGTTAATGAAACAAAAGAGTGAGATCCCATTCAAATGTCCAGTGACAGGGTCCAACGAAAACCAGGAGAAGCTTAGAGTCAAGAAATGCTATAAACTGTGTACTGTGTATACAACATGGGGAGGGGGGAGGTAGGATAAAACCAAAGCTTTTAGTTTTTATTTAGCTTTGCTGCCTTGGGGGGTCTGCAAGTTTTCTCTGCAGTACTAACTAAACATATCACAATTAGCAGGTCAGAAAAACTGAAATTGCACTGGTTGAGGAATAATGAAACAGGAATAACTTGTGTCATTGAATCCTTTACATCTGATAAACAAATCAGGTCTGACATGCACGTCCAATCTTCTTTGCCACTATAGAGACCATTATCTCCATGTGCTATTTATTTGCATTCATCGTTTTATTCAAAACGACAACAGAATTCAAAAGGCAACAGCTCCACCTACTGGCCCATATGAGAAGTGTTCCAAGGGAAGGTGCAAATCAAAACTGATTTCAGTTACAATACTAATAAAACCCAAATCGCATCAGTAAACATCAAAAGCTTTACAGGGTATCGTCATTTAAACAACCTGTACATGAATTATATTTGTTTTCTTAGTAACATGAAATTATTTGCAATTCTTACAATAACTTAAATATTTCCTCTTTAAAAGTGCAAATCCTTTAAAACTTAGACACTGAGCTCCATGGTTGAGAAAAAGGTATTTCAGATCTTTGTTTTAGGCATCTGTCCATGCGCAAAATGTCCTCAAGAATACCCTGGCTCATTTTCAGAGTTTTCCATTTAACTAATCTCACTTGATTTCAAGTTCTCAACCAATACCTTACTCTGCTTTCCAAGTAAAAGTAGCATTAAAAAAGGACAAAAATAAAAAGGAAAAAAATGACTTGCTTGTTCAATGTAAATCATAAATCACCTAAAGTGTAGGTTCTGAATTTATTGTTAAATATAAAATCATACATTAGGGTCCCTTACTGGGCAAATTGTGTAAATGGTCCATCTGTGTACAGCATAATTATTATAGAAACAAAAAAAAACATTAAAAAAACCATGATAATAAATTAAAGTAAATGTGGTAATTTATGGGATGTCGGTACAAAAACAAACAAAAAAAGTTTAAAATAACAATTCTTGATGATATAATCATAAAAAGCCGCAGTGAGTGGAGACAGTGAGGCCTTGCATCCACTTGACAAGAAGAAGAGAAATTGGCCACAGAATGCTTTTCCAAAATACCTCAGTGCTGCCCTGGAGAAAGCAATTCTAGTGAGAGCAGAGTGTAATGGAGTCACTGTTTTGGTCCATAGCCTTATTTGCAGACTTGGGTAAAAGATGAAGCGGTTTTGAATTTAAAACCACAGACTGAAGCCCCAAACTCATTTCACTGAGGAATAAAGCAGATTCAGGCTCCAGGTTGTTGTTTTTTTTCCTTTAAAATAAAAAAAGAGAAAATGTGTGTATATATATATATATATATATATATATATATATATATATATATATATATATATATATATAGAATTAAATTTCACCGGAAAACCCAGTTGGTGTCAAAATTCTGTTGGTTAACTGCCAGTGAGGAGAGAACCTGGATGAAAATGAGCCAGAGTTTATTTGTATAAAGGCAACCCTTGTAAACATTTTCTCTAAGGAAACTGTGGCAGTTTACAACCAAAATAGTAGCTTTCGTTAATGCTTTTACAAAAGATAATTACTAGCTAATCTGCAGGCTCCCAGAATGTTTATGAAGCTCAGTAACAGTCACAAGTTATGCAGTACTGGAATACAGGCGCATGGTGGTTCCAAAGGTTTGCTGCTTTTCATTTCCTCCTAAAACTAGGACTTTTGTTCTGCACCTTCTGTTGTCTGGGGGGTACTCTCTGGCTTCAGAATCTGATACGCGATGAGGTATTCTGGATAGGCCTATAGAGATATACAGAAGAATACACAGTTAGACTAATAACACAACATACTATTGTAAATGCACAGTAATGGCTAGATGAACAAATAACTTAAAGTAATTCAGACTTTGCTTACCTGTTCACCTCTGTAGATAACATATTCTGCATATGCAAGCCCATTTACACTTGGTCTTCCAATGACAGAGTGGTGACCAGGTGGTGCGTGAGCCATCTTCATTGCACTGAATTGTAGGAAGGATTTTCCCAATGTTACTCTACAAAACACCATTTGTCTGAAACACAGTAAATTGTCATCATTAAACAAACAAACACACAAACACACACCATGTAAAACCATTATATAAATGAGTTACACCCTACATGAATGAATGATAAATGCCCATGCACAGTTTGATCCAATCTGGGCAAACTGTTTGCAAAACATAGCCATCATTAGTGTAACCAATCACACACAGGAAATACACAAGTAGTAACTAGTAGTTGCCAGTTAGTTACCTTTAAGTAGGTGCAATGACTCTCAGTGGTTCTTATTGTAACTACTCAATTGTCCCGTACCCCCTCCCTCCCCCAATAAGTCTGTGTTACAGTGCTTTATGCACCATGTTTTGTATGAGACTGAGCAGAGTACCAATTGAACAGGTTGTGTATCTACATTGTTTTATTGCAATTTTTTTAGTGCCATATTGATTCTGAACAATACAGAGCTAGCTCGCTACAAACAGTATTGAAGTGGCATGAAGCACAGTTCAGGAAAATCATTCTGTGGTTTTAAATGCACATACAACATGTATAGACAAATTGTAATTAAACTGAGCTGTTCCAGCAATTCAGATACAGGAGATATTAACTAGGTCATGGGTTATTAGAAAACAGCAAGTGACATGGAACCCAGTAAGAAGAGACAGCTTGACCTGAACAGATGGATAAAGTCTCACCTGTGGCAGATGTAGCAGGACCTGTCCTTGTGTGTCGGGCACCCAGTCCCACCCCCGATCCCATACACATACTGATTGCTTTTTGAGGAATTTTCAGCAAAATATATTCCTGCCCCAAACATCCCTCCAATGTAGGCATGCCTTTCATCAAATCCTTTGTGAATGATCGCATTTATAAATGGAGAACCTAGGAAAAAAATTAAATAAAAACGCAATTAATCTCTTGTTTATATTCTGTCGGCAGTTACTGAACATTTATTTTTCATTAAATTCTGTTAGGAGGACAAATCCATTTGGTTCATGGAGACTTTGTGTACTAAAAAAAAAAAACATCATCTCATCCACTTTCTGTTGCCACAGGACTGGGCTGAGTACACTTTTGCATTTTAGTAACAAACCTACATTGACTTGAGTGTAGGGATTTCAGTCTGAACAAACACACTAATAAAATGGGTGTACTTCATTCTAGATCCGTATACCTGTAAGCAAGAACTTTTTCAAATAGGAAGCAAGGAAACTGTGTCTACAGCTGCTAATTGTGAGCTCTATGATCCTACCCCTTGGGAGCCCTCTTTTAAATACTGTACACCCTTTGAATGAAAATTGGTTCATCTCTCTCTGATATACATATGTTCAGTAGCTGAAATGAGTTTCAGGTCCTTTTGATAAATTACTTAACCTGTCAAATTAGCTCAAAATTCACAGAAAATGAATGGATGTTCGAGAATAATCTAATGCTTGAAATTTGCATTTCAATTTCTCTTGCAATTAAAATCCCTTTTTACTTAAATAGTTCTCTACTCACTTTAGATACATCTCAAATGAATTATGTGCAAGGACATTAATTATATTTAAACTGTCAAACACGCACGCACACCTGAACTTTTAACTCAAATATGCCTGTTTCCATATTTCACCTTTTCAGAACAGTACTTCCCCTTTATAATACTGCAGTTCTACCTGTTTTCCTGTTCTGCCATAAAAAGTCTATGCTACTGGAATGCCACTATGGGGTAAATAGGAGCTATGATCACACTGTCTTATTACCAGTTCTTAAGGCTGCCTTGTAAATGAGGGAGAACTTTATTAACAGAAAGTAACACTTTCTTTCACGTTAACAGCAATTTCTAACCAGTTTTGTAATTAGCTGTTCTAGAACTAAACCTCCTATTTTAGTTGTTATGTTTCATATTTAATTATCAGCATACAATTATTGAGAAGTTTCCATATCCAAATCCATTTTAAAAGCCAGCAGAGGGACTTTTCAACCTATAATTTGAATTTAAAATGGTACAGCACTTTGTGATGAATATAAATCTAATTGCACAGAGTGACTTCGGCAAAGGGAATTAAAATGAAAAAGATATCTCTCTGCATTGTTAACGAATCATTTATATTTACTGCTACACTTCCTTCCTTCCTTCCATTGAGAAATGCTTCTGGCTCACTACACTATCTAATTGCACAGTATTTTAGAAATGTCCAGCTAAATCCTACTCTGAACATAATGAGACACTCCAGGCTACTGCCAACTCATTACCACTCCTATTGCAGGTTATCAAACAGTTGCTTCACTCCAGAAGTTGAAGTCTAACTTATCTACAGAACTTGATAAAGCTATGCAAGTTCTGTAGAAATGGATAAAAGACACACTGTGCGCTTGGAGCTGACTGGCTCAAAATCTAAAATCACAATACTAGAGGCAGTGCGAGGTGAAAATACAGTGCACAAAGCCGTATCAACTTCATTGAACAGAAGCAACGCATACTCTGAATGCATGGCCAGCAGATTGGGGATCTTGGCTGATGAATCTCATGTGACTAGGTCGAGATTTAAAATAATTTGTAATTGTCTGAAATGACTGACAAATTCTAAGTAATGATGAGGTGCTGCTCAAAAAGGAATACTTTCTTACCATGGAAGAGCATGCGTTCATTATGGTGATTGTGATTCTCATCTGCTATTTCCTTCTGCCGGTGTGAATACCTCTCCCTTAATTTCTTGTTCACCACCTTCTGAATCTAAAAAAAGGTATTGAAAAATTATTAAAATCATGCACAGCATAGGCATATTATATATATATATACTGTATGTATACATATATATACATATATATATATATATATATATATATATATATATATATATATATATATATATATATATATATATATATATACACAAACACACATACACACATCACAAAACATCACAGAAACATTTGAAGTACTTTAAAATGTTCCCCAGAGTGTTCTGAAAATAAGGACACCATTTGCAGAAAATCTGTAATACAGGTTTTTAGTGAATTTTTTTAGGAAGAGAGTCAACTACAGCCATGGTCCTGGGGGAGTATCCCACTGAAAAATGCTTGGTCCTGAAATGGTTAATACTAAATGTGTGGGAGTAAATCAACTTTAATCTAATATGAATATTACTCCTGTGAAATGCTGAAAGGGAAGTCATATTTTAAATGGTATCTGGATGAGTTACATGAGAAACCATAGGCATTTATGCCATCACAAGCCCTTCATTTAAACACTGTTATTGTCAAATAGCATTAAAATATGCAGTGGAAAAATTAGGAAAATACACAATGTTGTAGAAAACCTGCCACTAGTAGGGTTTGCTCACCTTTAGGATGTTATACTTGCTGAAGACACCGCCTGCATTTCCACCATCCCGGTGTTCCCGGATAGTGCTCTGCATCTGAAACAGGAATACAGAACAAACGATCGACACATACAACTCTCAAACAGCTAAAGCTCATTCTCAGTTGAGTATGCTACTCACCTGAGTATCAGCTATAAAGACAATACTGATCACCAGACTATGAAAAGTAATATGTTATTTTATTCTGCTATATTCTTATCACAGTGCAAAAGCAATGCAAACGGCACTTGCCCCCGATTCTGTGGCACAAAAATGGAGCGGCGACGTAAAAAAACGGCACTGCGCTGAAATGGTATTCTGAAGATGTGTCCTGTGCCTTTATACAGCACCTGCCCCATCACCACATGTCGGCATCAATTTTGGGGTGTGGAATCATTAACATATTCGCCGAAGCGATTCTGATGACGCAATGGGGTCCCAAATAGACAACTGAGCACTGTGTTAAGACCCACTGAAACCAGGTTTATTTAGTGGTGCAATCAGGAACTTTAACAATTGAACACACTATAAAAAGCAAAGTAGTCCTAAGTAACAACTGCGTGCGTTTGGACCGACATAGAAAGAGGAATTCAAAGAAAGATAGGTAAAAGAAAAAAAACGAAAAAACGACGAAAAAAATGACAAAACCTAAGAAACTAACAATATTATCCATAAATTAATAATTTATGCAGTTGATTTTCATGGCAATTATTACAAGTGAAAATATTTTCAGTATATGGAGAGCAACACAACAGGAGCACCACTTTGTATCTGTATGTCTGTCCTTCCTTTCCTTTCCTTGGTTGTTGCCAGTTTTTTTAGTTACTTTTTTTTGTTAGTTATGAATTTTTTATTTTAGTTATAGTTATTAGTTAAATAATATAATTGTAGTTATTAATTAGTTATTACAGTTAAATCAAACTAGTAACTGTCACCTATAGCAAAAGCTTACCTACACCTTAACCCGATAATTTCAAAGTAGGCGGTTAGACTGACAGGCGCTGTAGCTGGCAAATTAAAGTGCACAGGGTGCAGGTCTTGATGACTGACAGTCATTTAAACAAATGAGAGCATTCTAACAGGATGAAATGACTGACAGTGAAACTACAGTAGCCTATTAAGGGACCACTGAGTTGACTGACAGCGACATTTAGCCATTCAGAGCGGAACAGAGACAGGACAGACAGCAAGTATAAAAAGTTCACAAACTAGAGATGATTATTTTTGGTAAGAAAATAAAAAATAGCCAGTGGTTTTACACACATTGGAGAAGCCACGCCCTACGGGGCAGACGCGTTTGACTAACTACTGCGTCTGCGATTGCACTCGTTTCATCACAAATCGAGCCCCCTACAGACGCAATTGTGTAAACAATCTTTCGTTATACAAAGTCATTTCAAAAACTGACAGCCACTGTATAAAAAGAAATAATAATGCTTTAATCTTGTAGGTTTCATTTTAGGATACACTAATTCAAAGCACTCTGACCAATATGAAGGCAATATTGTTCTCCATTCAGTTCCTGCTCACTGTTTTGATACTGGGGTAATGCGTCTCATAAATCACTGAAGGATAGTTATGGAGATAAGGTAAAGGGATTAGGTATAGTACCTCTTCTTCCACAGATTGAAACTCTTTGTCATCAGGTGCCAGGTCAATAAGAACGGTCCCTTGGCCAGCGCAGTGGAAAGTCAGGTACGGGTTTGTTCCTAGGGTATTAGAAAATCAAAAACAGGCATTTATTATACAAAAGTGACCTACGTGACAATTTTCAGAATGATTAGGCAACCCGGTGAAACTGATTAAAAACTTGGTCAAAATCTCAACTACTTGGTCCAAAAGCTTCTCATTAAAATTAATTGTCAAAACAATAGACATACATCTCTAGATCTAAAAAGATCTACAGCTAGTACAAAAAATTAAGACAATAACTTAAAGCATACTGTCTCTACAGCAGTAACTTAAAAAGTCACCTAACCTTAATACGGCAGCCATATTAGGACACATGTCAATGTCACCAACACATTTAACATTTAGGGATTATGTATTTTTTTTTTATTTTATTTTTTTTATAATCCTACATGCAGCATCTGAAGTCACCAAGTCATGGTTTGTGAGACTTGACCAAGTGCATCAAAGTATTGGTAAAAACTGCAACACTGAATAGACTAACTTTAGCCCTCTTGCCCACCTCCATACTGGCTTACCTTGCTGTCCTCCTAGAAGACGCTCTATTCCTTTAATTAGTTTGTGGCGATGCCCATAGGCGTTGATGCCAATTTCCTTCAGCTCCTCATGGCCCATGTCTGCCAACACGTCCAATGTAATCTGAAACATTTATAAAATGAATAAACTCAAAATGTGGGAACATAGTATAAAGGGATCATAATTTTTTCAAATTTCAAACATGTACCTACCAGTCAATTTCAATTTGATTATCAATCCACATAGATATTAAATATGAGTATATGTTCATAAAATAAACACAAACTGTACTTGCTTGGACAGCATCTTTAAACTTAATTCAGATAAATTGTGGTACGGAAAAACAAGGAATAAAGATAAAATGTGAGGGCTGAAGTGTATATATATAAATTCAATGTACTGCATTTGCCATATTTTAATGATGGAACAATAAAAATAGCATCACTGACTTGACAAAAAGCAATAGAAGGTGCCAAACCCTTTTACTTTGCAACTAGTCTCAATTTGAATGACGAGTTGAAATCAACTTACTTACTTTCTGCCTGCAAGCCCCTCCAAGCGAGGACAGTTTTATAAAAATGCTATTTAATGAAGTATGCTTTTGTGGTAATGGAGAAATACCACAGGAGGTTTAAAATGCATAATTTGCACTCAAGCATAGCCACTGTCGATGAAAAAGAAGCACATAATTGTGAAGCAATCAAATACCAGAACAATACATCAGGGACCAGAGCTAACAAATTGAATGCCAATGTCCAATAACAATATTTCCCAAGATGAATTACTAAAAAACGATAGCATTTTGCCCTGCATAAAAAAAGAGGGAAATTGATACTGCCAGGCAGGCTGCATATTTTTTTTTTTTTTTTTCATACAGCTCATGTCGTAGACCTTGATGCTTGACCTTGTTTTATTCATTTACACTTTTTTTATTGGCTTTTCCTACATAAATATCTGTGACTTCAAAATGATTACAGTCATTTATAGCCATGGGAAGCAATCTACACATATTCTTAGCGCCACTAAAGCTATAGCAGGGCAGGATGACAACTGGTAAAAGAAAGGTAAGAAACTGGTTTAACAAAGAAATCATTGATCTATAAGTGTTAATCTGTAATCATTTTAATTCACAGTAAAAAAAATAAAGACATAATAAAATTAATAGAATTAGATCATCACCACTATTCATCTAAGTCTGCATCACGTAAATTAAAGAAGATGCCCTTTGACCCTCTATTGACCATGCTTGACAGCTGGTAACAACATAAATGCTGTAGGCAATGCTTTGGGCAGGAAATTATTCAAGGGTTCATTAGATTATTTATTTATTGACAAATATATTTAATTTCAACAAATTACTAGAAAAATAATGAGGACTGTTAACACCTACAATAGTTGTCCTACAACACCGTTACGTAAACTAAAACCAGCCATCTTCTAGGATGACTGAAGGGCAAATGCAAAGGGAGTTTTTTTTTTTTTTCCTCCTCACCTGTTCTCTCTCAAAAATATCACGAAGGTGCTCCAGGCCCAGGCTTTTCAGGAACTGACTTATATTCATATCAAGTACTGCCACTAAAAGAATAAAAAAAAAACACAAGCACATTACCATCAAAAAAATTAATCTTAATGCTAAAATAAATAATCAATTAATCTACCATGCTTGTTTTAGACAAATTCTGATGAACAATTCAGTACCACTATCTACTGGCTGTCTGCCTAATTAGCGTGGCTCGCATGGAGAAATGTAGAATACCTACTTAGGAAACAGCCTTGTGTTAGCATTGGTTTAGATTGACTCAGTGATGTGATCCTGTTATTCATTTCCAGGTAATTTTATTTTTAAACCCCCTGCAGCACACATTTCTTTGGAAACAATGCTCATGCCGAGAGCAATAAAGCAAATCCAAGTACCTGTAATGGGACTTGGTGTGCTATTGTTTTTTGTATGTGGACATGTTTATATCAAATAATGTCTGCCTATTCAAATAAAAATATAATAAAATGATCTTACTGTTATTGTTTGTTACATTTCTAAAATTCTAGCATAAAATATCTGTAGTCATATATACACGAATTGTCCTAGGGCTAGTATCCATTACTGTACTTTCATATATATATATATATATATATATATATATATATATATATACACATATATACATACACACATATACATGTATATATAGTGCCAAAGTTACCAGATTTCTAATCAAGATGGGTGGAGGAGTGGAGACACCATGTGAAAACAGAACACCTCAAACAAAAGACTAGTTTGAAACAGTTTCTAACAGATTAGGTTAAAATGCTTAAATGTGACGCACTATAGAATGTGATAGATTTGGGTGAGTTTCCCCCCTTACCAGGAGGTGTGTTGAAGGTGTGTGATAGCAGGGTGGATCCATACTGATTGAAAGAGAGTATAAGAAATGGAGTGGAAATGCCAATATATTCATAGTATGTAATGTTTTTGTTTGAATAGTCAGTCCATTTTTTTATTTGACTCCACGGACGTCTGTGTTATGCTTGTATGCTTTGTTTGCTTGTATCTAATGTTTATACGATTGTATTAACATTATTTTATACACATAAAGTATTTTTGATAAAAAAAATAAATAAATCATTTGTCAGATTTAATTTCCCTACGTCCGATACTATAAATATCAAAATAATGTGCAGCCTAAGGGTTGTTTCTTTTATTTCATATTTGCTAGTTCTACCAGCACTGATGTTAAGTCTAAGTAACAGCCAGCACACTGCCTGGGGAGATAACAGTAGATTTATATTGTACAATCATTTTTAAAAGAGGCATTTCAAATCCTATTCCAGTCCTCCTGAAAAATATAACTTAAGCCCTTAAGTATGGAGGAGGTGAAGCATAATTAATGAAAGTAATTTGACTTACTTTCTCCTTCTTTCCTCTCTGTACCAGTCGCCCCATCAGCGGCACTTGAGGCCCCGCTGACTGCCAGCTCAGCCAGAGGTCCCGTCAGGTTGTCGATGCTGCTGGCAGCTGAAAGGCAGGATGGTGTTGAGGCAGGTGAAATGACAGAGGCACTGACCACAGTTGCTTGGGGTTTGAAACAGGTTGGGAGGGCTTCAGGTGGCATCGCGTCTATCAGCAGAGCTCTGATATCATCCGCCTGTAATAAAGCAATTTCAATAAAATTAAACACAATTAAAATTGAATTGTACCAAGTCTACAGAAAACAGTTACATGAAATTTCACTTATGGTAGCTGGAAAATGGCATGCTCTAAAGTGTTCTTCTAATGGGACTCCAATAGAAAAGGGGTATTTTTTCGTAGCGGCAATAGTGTATTTTGAACAAGTCTTGCACTAGAACAATTTATATGCTTTTTGAAAGACAAAGAACATTCAGGATTTCATCTGGGCTACCCTGAGAAAAGACATGAAATCTAGATGTTCACCGTTGCCAGGTCCAAAGGCGTTTGTCCTTCTTGGTTCTTCATGGTGGCGTCTGCCCCGTGGGCTAAGAGCAGGGCACAGAGCTGGGTTCGACCTTTCTGTGCTGCCTCATGGAGCGGGGTGAAGGCCCATTTGTCAGTAGCGTTTACGCAGGTGTTGTATTTTATTAAAAGGGCAGCAATATCCACATGCTGCAACAAATACAGGATATGATTAGTGTCTTTCAAAACAAAAGCTATCGAAAAAGAAAAGGGTACACAAAACTCAGTCAACAGGGACTAGAATAAGAAAATTGCATATTTTGTTATTTCTCACAACAGTGGGTGAATGGGAGCTCAAATTAAGAAACCTTATGTTGTCTCTAGACAGACAGAGAAGTTTGTTGGATTAATGGACTACAGTCTTCAGTGGAAAAAACTGCTGCATAGCCATTTCATGTCTGACTGACTTGCAATAAAAATGTCTAGCAACATGAAATTCAGATGCCTTTGGGTACTAACTGAAAACAAAGATAAGCAGATGCACGGGATAGCTGATGCTAGGCAATTAACCTACAGCATGATTGAACAAGCTAGATGATAAGTATTTCAGAATTGCCAGGCTCGTCTATTTTGCACTACTTATGTTTCACCCTCAGTGTTTCCAGAACTTCTTGTTCAGAACTCACAAGTTCATCACGTCATTCACATCACAAAACCATGTAAACTGTGGGTCTCAGAGAGGCCAGATCTGAATGAATCACAGGGTCTTTTTCAGGCCAGGATTGAACTGTTCTTGCAGAGCTGTGAGGGACAATAGGACAGTGCTTTTCTCCTTTACCTTTTATGAGCAACAAATTCACCCTAAAATTTAAATGTCGTGTTTTACAGCAATGGTTTCTTTGGTGTGTTGTGCTATGAATATATTGTTTCAAGGATGTTTAAGATAAAGCTCCTTTCTTGTTAATTTATAGCCAAGAATTTACGAGAGCAGATGTCAAGGGTGTCAAATTTAAACAGATACATTTTACACTCGATACACTTTACAACTGTGATTCGTATAGCCATTCACTAAATGTTTAAAAATGAAACTCAGTCACTAACTTAATTCAGCACACTACTTGCTGGCTTTGTTGTCCTTGAGCCATTTATTTTATAACATCCTTAGTACAAAATTAGGACATTTTTGTATGTGAAAGATGTGATGCATTTTATTTAAAAGTTTGCCAATGTATAATCCAATTGTTTAATTGTTTGCTGATGTTGTTTTATTGCAAATCAGCTTTTAGCTAAACTGGGTTACAGTACTTAAGAAAAATGCACTCATCTAAACTGAAGCATATCTGTAAGCCGTGTGCCAGAACATTCAAGAGCACAGTGTGACAGTGGATGAGTACCACAATGACAGTCCTAATAGAGTTAAGGCTGGTCTCGATTCTCTATGAGGAGGAAGATGCAAAGGCCAGATAATGGCTACTCTGTAATCTTTAATTTTGTCACATAGTGATTGCACATCCAAGTTCCACACAAGAATCAATTCTAGACTTTATTAAAGAAACACTTCCATCCACATATTCTTTTTTTTCAACTGAAGGGTAATCCAATTCAAAGACGGATCACAAACGTAATAATGATAGTGTAGATTTAAAAAAATAATAATAAATAAATAAAAAAAGGTAATGCGGCAGAAGTATTTCACATAAAAATACGAGGTCAGCAATGTGATTAAATTCTCTGTTACACAAAAAGCCTCTAAACTGTTCACTGTGCTATATATCAGTCATGTAAGAGGCAGTTAGATTACTGGAGACCAAAGAGAAATGAAAACTGCTTAAAATCAGCACTTTAAGTATTTCCAAGGAAAACTAGAAGTTACATTCAACTTACCCCATATGAGGCTGCATTGTGCAGTGGAATGAGACCTCCTTTGTCCTGGGCATTGACATCTGCACCATGTTCAAGAAGGTATTCTGCCACTTCAAGATTATTATACCCAGCTGTGGAAAACATCATGAACATATAAACATTTCATATCAAAAAGACTACATTCAATTTGAAATAAATGTTCTCCTGAAAATATTTTTTAAAAAAATGAGCATTTCAAAATGTTGACTAACTGTGGTAGACCAGTACAATAACTCCAATCTATCTTAGTCTCAAGTTCCTTACAAACACTCAAAAAAATGATCATTGTAGTAGATCTCAGAGTCTGAGCCATATTCGTTCTGACATATGCATTGTGACATAGGCTGGACTCACTGTTCCAAATAAGTACGAGAAATGTTTGTTTGAGGCATAATAAAAAATAAAAACAAAAACAAACAAAAAAAAAAACACTATTTGAACATAATTTTTATATTTTTTTTTAACATCATGTAATCAAATAAAACTACAAAACTATATTCAAAAGTCTACTGGAAGCCATAATCTTAGTACCGTATTTCATGTTACAGTTTTCGGTAAGTATATGGAAAATTACAAAGCACGAGTAATTCTATGTTAACGTAATATTATTCAGCAGGTTTCATTCGACTTTATGAAGCAAAATTAGTCCATTATATAGGGTGATGCAAAAATTGTGATCATAACTGTAGTTGGCAACAAAACATTGATAACTGAATTGCTGTTGCTAAATCTGCCACATGCTCACTGGAACATTGACAATTATTTTAAAGCAATTTTTAAGAGGTTCTTCAGTTTGTCTTTTACCTCTGTTTGGGATTGCCCAAAAATATTTTCTAATATGTCTTTTTTTTATTGTGGTCTTTATATTCTGCACATTTAACATCCCATAAACAGTTAGCAAATTGAGACAAAAATCAGGAGGATTAGAAAATGCAATATCATTGGCTGAACACATACACAACACAGAATTGTCAACTGAATTTATGAAAATAGAGCACTGTTCTATTCTAGCAACTCGATTGCCAATCAAAATTGAGTTGTGAATTAGTGATATGCAGTCAATTTGCATTGTCAATTTGAGTTGCCAAGAAAAAAAAATCTTAAATTGCTTGCTTATTTCCGGCCTTAGAATGGTAACAACTGACAGCTTTAAAATAAATTACTCATACACTGAAAACAATGTTACATTTTAATGACATGAATAATGTTATCATCTGTGTAAGTGTGTAAGAGCCTGGTCTAACACATGAGAGGCAAGTCAAATAACTATTCCAATGAACAGGCTTATATCACATTTTACATGAACACAGGCACCCAGTAAAAACTAGCTTCTTCCAACATTTACAGAACCATCAACTGCTTAATACTTCCAGCAAAGCTACCGATTGCAGTACATCATGGTATAACGCAGGGGTGGACAAACTTCCTGACCCTACGAACCCCATACCAAAATTTACACATGGTCGAGAGCCGCAAGACACGTACTGTAAAATGTGAAATGATTCCGAGAGCAAGACATTTTAAATACTAACATTGTTGTGCAGTGTAGCTGCTATCTCTTGATGGCAGCAAAATATACATGAGCAAGGGATAGAACATTGCCTACACAGTTTGTGTAATTTGTATTGTACTGTAGATCTATAGTGTATTAAACTTTAAATGTAACATTGGAATTTTTCATTATTTCTGTGTATTATGTTTTTCCATTATTTCTGTGTATTACTCAAACTCTTTTTCCCCAGTCTGGTTTAAAGCCCTCATACTTTCATTTATTACTCGTAGAGGGTTTGCTCAATGCCATTGTCTCCACGAAATGAACAAGCACTTAATTCAAAATTATGAAATTTACTTTCAGCTGCACATCCTGCTTCGAAATACGCATGCGCCAGCGAGCGGTGTCCAAAGTAAAATAGTGACAAAATATCCTTGAGTGAACATGCAGGCTCAAAGAAACAGGCGAGATAACGAGAGAGAAGAAAGAATAATTAACATGAATCAATACAGAGAACACAAATAATAAACTGTGTTTACTTTTACTGTCTCTCTTTGTTTTTGTTTATTATTCTTTCTTCAGTTCATTCGAGCCGCAAAGCGTGCGTCACCCAGCATTTCACCAGGAGCTGCACTTGAACTGCAATAGAGCCGCGGTTTGGCCACCTCTGGTATAATGCATAACAAGTAAACATGATGTTCTAGAAATACCTGCAACCCCACTAAGGAAGCGACAGTATAATTGTGGCCATGCTAGATGTGAATGGATCAATGAAGTGTTTATCATGTTATTATGGTAATACCTACCTGTATTGTGGCTATGAAGCTGCCAAATGAGAGCTCAACAGCTTGATTACATGGCAAGATACATTACTTTCAAACCCATGTCAGAAATCTGATTTATTTTATCCAGTAAAGTCCAAAGGTTTGAAGTAGAACATTCATGAACATAATAGCCATATAAATGCCATTAATTTTATTTAAAAAAAATAAATAAATAAATATCTATTTAAAGAAAATGTTTTAAATATATATCATAGCTGTATGTGTTGTATTGCCCTCTTCTACATTTTAGCTGGAGCATTTTCCAGTTCTCTCTACAACTACAAAATTCTTTGAACATCCTGTACAAAATGACATTTTGATAAACTTCCATGACAGTGCTAAGTTTGCAACATTTTTCTAAAAAGAAAAAAACAGCTTCAATGTTTCAAAACAGAAATAATCTTAGTGTTGAATGAAGTGCTTTTAGTTACATGCACCCACGTTTACTCTTAACAGCTTTAAAACAGCAATGCAATATTAAGCAACCTTTGCTTGAGTAAAAGCTCAGTATAAGTTGCTACTATATAGAGCGTTTAACAGGCTTTCTTCCAAACTAGACTTGGTGGATATTTTGATTAAAAAAAAAAAAAAGCTTAAGAAAGGGAAGTTCCAAAATTGTAAAATTACATACTGGCGTGAAAAAAAACAAAAAACAAAAATGATAAAAGGAATATTTTGCACGTCTGAGTGATTGTGCAGTACTGTAGGGAAGCCAATGAAGATAGTGGAATTGCAGTAGTAGCATTCGTCTAAAAACACTGCTTCCAGTTTCTTAAAAATAAAGTGGATGTGTGATTAGGACAGTTTTAAAACCCCATTATCCTGAACTTGGTTCATCCTTTTCTCATCATAACTAATACAGTAAGACACAGTAAGAGTAGCCGACTAACTCATTTACAGACCTGAGTTTTGCTGTACAATGAGGGTGATATTCTCGTTGGTGGGTGCAGAGGTTATTATAACTAAAAAAAAACCCAGATTGATGATCAAATCCACCATCTTTATCAAATTATTTGTTTTTGGCACAGGGCCAAAATACATGCAGCAAAACTCTTATAAATGTATTATAACACTAAGACGTATGTTAGATGTGTCTACAGTTGACATGACATCACACAAGTAAGATTCCAAATTTAAAATGTAAACAACTTGTTGAACCAATATAGGCTATTCTGCTGCCATAGCTTGTCTCTGCTGATAAATCGAGACACTGAAACTTTATCAAAATACAGTTATCAGGGGCTCCCGAGTGGCGCATCCAGCAAAAGCACTCGCTAGAGTGCAGGATGCGCTCTATAGCCTGGATGTCGCGAGTTCGAGTCCAGGCTATTCCACAACCGACCGTGGACGGGAGCTCCCAGGGGGCGGCGCTCAATTGGCTGAGCGTCGCCCGGGGGGAGGGAGGGTTAGGTCGGCCTGGGAGTCCTCGGCTCACTGTGCACCAGCGACCCCTGTAGTCTGGCCGGGCGCCTGCGGGCTTGCCTGTAAGCTGCCCAGAGCTGCGTTGTCCTCCGACGCTGTAGCTCTGAGGCGGCTGCATGGTGAGTCTGCAGAGTGTAAAGAAGCGGGCAGCTGACGGCACACGCTTCGGAGGACAGCGTGTGTTCAACTTCGCCCCTCCCGAGTCAGCGCAGGGGTGGTAGCGGTGAGCTGAGCCTAAAAAATAATTGGACATTTCAAATTGGGGAGAAAATAATAAATAAAAAACTAAATTGGCAAGGACTAAATCATTAAAAAAAAAAAAAAAAAAAATAGAAAAAAATAGTTATCAGGTCATACAAAATAAACTGACTATTACATTTAGCAGTAACTTTAGGCAGAATTATAATAAAATCATAATAATGTTACCTTACGTTTAAAATGTAAAACATTTTTCATGACAACATAGCAGCCTTAATACAAGTTATGCTGCTAAGCCTGTTTATATTTAATGAAATTTTCTTCTGTTCTTTGCAGTGCTTTTCCAGTTTTTTCTTGATGTGTCTGGCGAATACAGTTACGCTTTAGCTGCGAGAATCCCCCTGCGTATAAAGCTATTTTAGTTTTTATGTGGGACTGTACAGACCACTGCCATTTAATTTTCTTTTTTTGACAAAGCACCAATTTGGAGCCAGTAGGGACGAAACATGTAAACTATGTTTGCATACCACGGTAAATCATAAACGTGATAACCGTAGTTTGAAAAAATGGTCATGGTATCAACACCTTGGAAATGTATACCACCATATATCGGACAAGTCAATTAAACTACTAAGCTAACAAGTCTGAATCTGCAATTTTAAAACTCTATTTCCAGTGTTAAAGCAGAGCTTCAAGGTCACTCAATTCCATTTCCATTAGGAAATCTGTTTGGACCCTTGATGCAAATGTATGTAAAATAGTATCTAAACACAATCAAAGCCTTTAAAACAGCAGAGACAGCTAATTACAGATAAATGCAATTTCCTGACTACCTACAGAGAAGGCAGCTGGAATATTGAATTTGGTTAAAATACACATAGGGCTTGCATTTCAAAATGACTGCATTATTAAGTGATCAATTTAAACAATAATACCAATAATGTTATTCACAAACATATGTTTGGAAAGCAATTACAAAAGTTGTACAGAGCAAATTGCATATTGTACTTTAAGAACAACAGATTCAGAGCTGACTACATAATTTTAGGAGTAATTTATTTCACTCTCATTGATATATGAAATGACATAGCAGAGGACAAAGCTGAAATAACACAATCAGCTTGTGTGTGGGAGGGTGAGGAACACACCATGCAACTACTGATTTCCTCAAGATTCTACAAAACAGCCATCACATTTTTACAAGAAACAGTGATGTAGTATAGCAAACTAAGAAGCAGTTTTCTTACAAGGACCGATGGAATTGAATGGGATTCTGAAAGAAAAACCTTTAGCAATGTTAAGGTAACTCTTGTGTTCAGCACACTGCACCTACCTGCTAAGTGCAACGGAGTGGAGTTCCGGCCCTGGGTGTCTCTGCAGTTGATGTTCTCTGGACTGCAGAGTTTCTGAACCCTTGCCAGGCATCCTTTTTTGGCAGCATCAAGCAGAGCGGCATCTCCTCTCAGTAAGTCCTGGATGTCTGTGTCCCCCTCTTTCACCATGTCTAAGGGAGTGTTCCCATCTCTGTTCTTTTTCGTGGGGTCTGCTCCGTGCTATTGAAATAAATATTGGGGGTATTATTAAAACACCCCTTATCTATAAAAAGGCCTCAGAAATAAACAGCTCTGCCACACAGCCAAAAGGTCAGAAACTGAATTAGTTTGTATTTCCCATGTATTGTGTTACAGCAATTCCGTTATACTATAAGGTAATAACTGCACCAGGAAATTGCGGACAACAGATTTCACATGTAATTCTTCTGTTGGACTTTGTGGTTCCACCATTTCAATTTATATGGTACAATTAAAATGTAGTGACAAGATATTGCTATCAACCTAGTCCGAATCAATAACTGCCCATTGAGGGTTAATTTTTGGGAGGTTTTTATCCAGGGGAATATACATAACCAATTGGAAGGGTATGACCTAAAAGAACAAATCAAAAGGCTAGCTATCGCTGCAATCACCTTAACACTTTAATGCATGAAAACGAAGCACAACGCGTGCACAACATGTATTATTGATGAAGCAGAATTTACTATAAAACTTACTTGATGAAAAACAACAACAACAACATTATTTAAAATAAACACACACAAAGAAACACATACCTTAAGGAGCAGCTTGCAGATCTCGTACTTTCCTTTGGCTGCTGCTTCATGCAAAGGGGTGAATTTCCAAAGGTCTGCCACATTGACTGAAGCCCCATGTCTCACCAGCAGCTCTGCTACTTCGTAGTGTCCGTATGAGCAGGCGTTATGCAAAGGAACCAAACCTCTGAAACAGAAAGTATTGGACAGCCTTCAGAGTTTGGCCTTGCTATTTAGTTGTGTGGGTGTAGAACAGAGTTTGCCTTCATGGTCATACAGTAAGTTAATGACTGAGCAGAGTTTTAAAAAACAGACTCTCCTGTCTCTCAGTTCTTAACTGGGCCATACTGTCTCTCTCCATTCCATAACAAAAAGGCTAATCTATATTGAGTCTTAAGGAATTATAGATTAAATATGCTTAGGAAAAAAACTTATAACAAAATGATTGTTACGTGTATTTCAATAACATGGCCATTAAACATAGCTACAGGTGTCAGACTATGCAAATTAGGACAATAATACTATATGCTGTGAAGCTTTGCCACTAGAATCCCAGGATGTCTTATAAGATGATTTTTAATTTCATACACAACAAATTATGAACAAAAGGTTACCATGCAAGCTCATTTTGCCCTGTAACTGGTTTCATTTGAAAAACATGCATAAATAACTTAAATATTTCTGCAGTTGCAGTAAGAGGGTTTGCAATTTTTATTAACACTCAGACGGCTGAACTGCTACTGTGCAGTGAAAATGGAAATAAGAAATGAAATGTCTCCCTGCGGGAGCTTCATCTTTCAGTACACAGACACACTTATTAACTAACCGATCTGGCAATTCACAAAGGAGCAAGACTAGGCAGAAGAGGATATGTTCATATATTTAGGTACTGAACCAATTTCAACAGCCCTCAAGGCCAAATAACATATTGAGCTCCTACCCCTTGTCTTTGGCATGGACGTCCGCCCCGTGGTGAAGCAGGTACTCCACCACAGACACTCGATTGTAACCTGCAGCAAAGTGCAGCGGGGTTGAGTGGCGGCCTTCCAGGTCCCGGCAATTCACATTCTGCGGGGAACACAGTTGCTAAAAAAATGAAGTGGGGAAAAAAACCCAAAAAAAAAACACTGCTTTAGTATGCATTAACTTCAACAGTTTATTTAATCTGATTTTAAGGCTATACATTTACTATACATACTGTATAAGAAAACTATTTTTAGATTCCAGCAAGTACTAGCCCTGTGTACAACTTAAAAAATGACCCCAGCAATTTAATGTCAAATGTCATTGAAGATGAGCCATGCTTAGCGTACAAAATCTGTAGCATGAATCGCCAATCCTATGTATGTTGCTTTGCCTAAAGCAAATTGCCATTTCCCAATGTTTGACCTATACAGAAAACAGTATTATAGAAAAACACTGTATCAAATACATAGTAAATACATAATATTATTCATCTGACTTCAGCATATTTTGCTTTATGCTGAGTATGTGCTAGCCTTTTCACACTGTCTTGCTTACTCCATTTAATTGTTAATGATAAAGTCTGAATAAATTGGACTGCTGTAAATTGGCCAATGGCACATTAGGTGCAGCAAATGGTATACCTGTATTACACCTGAACTAGGGATTTAGGGGTTTAATTAGCAATACATGCATTGTGATGCATTTACCTTTACAGTGTCCAAGTCTCCAGCTTTGGCAGCTTCCAGCAGCCGATAGTCAACATCAGAGTTACGCACTGGAATGTTTTCTGGGAGACCAGAACAAAAAGGTTTTGCTGAACCGACTAGTTAAAAGAAATTAAGCAAACCATTACAAATGTGAGTGTGGCGTGAGAGAGGGAGAGCATGAACGGATCCAGACATCACTGCATTATTATGAAACTGCACCACTGGCAAATGTAAATCCAAGATTGCATATTTGTGTTACATAAAAAAAAATGTATCCAAGAGAGCTCAAATGACTTTTGTAGAGACTGCTTTAGCTTGGGTGAAGGAGATGTACAGTATGTTCCAGAAGAGATTCAGTTAGAACTTGACATATTACAAACTGATTTAGTCAAGTTGTAGAGCCAAATCAATGAGCAGGCAGTAATAGGTTATGGCTGTGGGAAAATGTGCTTTATTTCATGCAGATAATCTTGTTATAAGTAGTATCCAAGATTTTATGATGACAATACTGTCAAATACATTCAACCCCCACCCCTTTTTTGCAACGACTGTACATACCATTAAGAATCTGTTGCACAGCTTCATTGCCCATCTGTGCTGCAGTGAAGCCCTGCAGCGAGATAATGGCCGGGTCAGCTCCATAGCTCAGGAGGAGGCGGCAGGTCTGGAGATGACCCGCAAGGGCTGCCCTGTGCAGGGCTGTCTGCCCCAGGGTATCCAAGGCATTCACCTGCAGAGGCAGAGGAAGAAACTGAATAATTATGCATACAAAAATGACTGATGCCGACTCGAATCCTGGAATTCTAGGAAGATGAAGCCATGTGTAAATGTATCCATTTAAAATGAACACAACCAATAATTAGTTAGCATGGCCTCCAGGCAGACTAATCCTTATGAGAATTAAGTATCTGCAATACTTTGGCAAGCAAATGAAACCAAGAAAAACAAAACAAAAACATCTAATCCAACCACGCAGTGGATCATGGAGACGCATCACTTTCACATGCACAAAGAATCTGTTATTTTGAGGAGAGCTTTTCATTGGTTGCCTCAAGCAATGCTTTATACCAAAATGTAACATGACTAATTTGTGGGTTAACCTAAATTCAGTTAAGGCCTCTACACACCAGACGTGATGAGACAAGCGAATGTGTCGTACAACACACCGCACCACGACAAAAAAAAAAAAAATATGTATTTTTGATACACTGCCTGCGATGCGATGGGCAACATTGAAGTGATGCGAAAAAATAGGACTGGTGTCTATTTTTGTGATTGTGTCAATCAGCAGCTAGGGAACTGACCAATGAAGAACAGCTCCCCTTGTACGCCTTCAGTAAACAATGGCGGAAGAAAAGATCATTCTTGCAGCATCATAATACCCGGGCTGTACAATAACGGACATAAAAACTATAAAGACACGGCAATGAGGAAGAACATCTGGCAGTCCGTTTCCAGGGAAAAGGACATAGCTGGTGTGTATGATTAATTTACCTTTACTGAAAAGTATTCTGAAAAGCCATTATGTATTCAACATTTTTATTAGCTTTATAACAGGACTATCATACGTGTGATTTTTTTCCAGATGATGATACAAATCAGAGGAGAGTTGCCGATCAGATCCTGCGCACCCTGTTGTCACTGGTGTGAAAGGTGTCGCAGCGAAAGGACCATTTTATCACAGGACAAATCGCATTGTGTCCGGTGTGTGGAGACCTTTACAATAGCATCAAGACAGTCCTTCAAATCCTCATCTATAAGCCCAGCAAAGGTCAGTTTGTTAACTCGGAGTTTCAGCCCTTCAAAGATGGGGGCAATTTGGATGCCTTTCATCCTGAAGCATTTTTGTGGGGTGATTACATCAGACAGTAAAAGGTGCATACAGAAAGTCTGTTAAATTATGAGCACACCTAAGCAATTTGAAAAGTAATATCTCTATTTTAGAAGGAACATGCACTTAAAAGTCAATTTGACAACTGGACAATTTTTCAATTTTAAGGCCCCCAGCAACACAGAAATACTAAAGCCGTTGTACTTATATTGCATGAATTCTACAGAAGACCGACCTGGCTATCTGTACAGAAGCATTCATAGGGCTACTGACATTCTAAATATCATTTTTAGATCCTCAAAATCACTCCAAAATGAGACGCGTTGCAAGCATGACTACCCCTCCCCTACAAAAGCGGGTGGTGTATCTCAGCAAATCTTCATTGAGCTTAAATATTTGGCCTGGTTTCATACCTGACCTGTACCTTCCACTACACAAAATATAAACAAAAGCAAAATCTTTAGGTGGGAAGTTCTGGTTGAGTTGACACAGAATTATTCTATTACTTCTCCCTTATTTATAACACATTGGTAGGAGAACCACTGCTACTCACAACAGTGCCACTCTTAAAACAGACTAAAATGATTCTTGGGCTCAAAGACCAAAAGTATAAAATAGGGAGATTAATGAGTGCACAAATAGTACAAAAAATGTACTTTTCTGCAACTTTAAATCAAACATTTTACAAGCATTGGCAACATCACTGGCTCTCTTCTGAAACATGAGATCTTCAGCACAAAAAAGGACCCGTGAATATTGCTGGTCCTAATAAGACGTTTATTTAAAGCCTTGGTTATCACTCCCTTAAGAATCACTAAAACAGCAAAAAAACAAAACAAACAATGGCAAAACGCACCCATCCAAATCCTGCAGCAGAAGCACACTGCAGGTGCTGCTGAGCAGTTTAAACAGTAAATAACAAATTCAGTTAAACTGTGTTTGCAGTCTACCCTTACATTTTGGCACACATTTGCCCTCTCAATACATCATTGTGACATCATGAACGTATTTTTTGCTATACCTTTGCGTTCCCACTTGATTGACGGGCACACCCATCTCACATGAAGATAGGGATGTGTTTTCACGAGTGTAGAAGAGAATGCATCACATGCGAAAGCTGAAGTCAAGGGGGAGGCTAACTCCTGTAACAACCCTCTGTAGTCATGCAGACTAAAGGACCATGGAGACCAGCGGTTGACAAATGACTACATCAGCGCCTATGCAGGTCTCCTGAGAAAATCTGCATCTGGTTACACAAAACAGTATATGTGTACCTTTGCTCCATGTTTCTGCAGTACTTCCATAACATCGTTGTGGGATCTCTCAGCAGCAACATGTAACGGAGTCATGAAGCTGGAAAAAGACAAACTGGTGTTATTTCAATGCCAACACAGGGCAGGGATTTTCCAAATGGTAGCCGTCCAATTTCTAATCCTGGCCTTTGCCACTACTTACTCTTTGTTCTTCTCGTTAACGTTGGCACCTTTCCTCAGTAGCAGCTCCGTGACCTGTTTCCGTTTAGGATGTGGTGATGCCATGGCACAATGCTGAAATGACAAGAGGATTTGCTCAATTGGGATTTTTTGCTCTTAATTCTGCCTGCTGAATTTCAATATGCTCAATCAATGCGACAAATTGCAACAAACTATGTGTTACACTTTGTAGGTGTATACAGGCACTGTAGTATGGTGTGCCATTGCCATTTAAAAAAATAAAAAAATAAAAAACACAATACTGAAGTTTTATTTCGGATTTCATATACAGTCAGATTATAAAGTAAGTGCAAGTAGTCACGCATCATAGGCAAATAAAAACAAGGAATTACTTTTTTCCAACCTTTATTCAGGAACGTTTGCCACGAGCAACAATGTTGGTATTCTGAGTGCCATATTGTGGAAACAGAAAACCAGCATTGTTGTAGGAGGGAGCACATCTGGATACACTGCGATCCTTAGATTTTTTTTTTTTTTTTTTTTTTAAACTCCTGGCAAAGCTCTTGAGTAAATGTTGAGAAATGTATTGCCCATTTGATTAACGCAATGATGTGTAATTACACATTTTAAGAGAGTCAGCTATATGTTTAAAAATATAACACTGCGATTCAGACAACACGGGACACAGCAAATGTAATGTAATACGTTTCTTGTAAACTTTACACTGGGTTCTGTAACACTTATATTAATCTAATGCACGTCTAACTTGCAGGAGGGAAAGAAGTAAAATCACATTTGTGGTGTGTATGACCATAGGGGGTGCCACCTTACACATCACATGGACAGAACAGTATAAAAGGAGGCATTAATCCATCAGCTGGCAGTCACCATACTGACACTAGAACATCATGTTGCCTTATGTAGTGCTATGCCAGTCATCTACTTTATAAATCATTCTGTACTAGTAAATTAATTAAAAAAACATAAGGTTATAACTACATTACATTTAAGTAATGTAACACTGCATATAAATCAGTATGTGAAACTATTGATTAGCACATGCCCTTAACCTAGAATCTGGAAAGGGCCATTCTACAGCGCTCCCCCTTTATAAAGGCAGCACTTTATAATACACCCGTTATAAGGCGGCATGTTCACAGCTCCCATTTGTCCCATAGTTCCATTACACTAGCATCATCAAGACGGAACACAAATATGGTTTTGTAACTATGGCTCTCAACTATAGAGTTAAAGGGAATAGCTGTATATATGCAATGTAAAATAAAGCTGGAAAAGCTTTGCTAAAAATCACTGTGGTAATCACTAAGGAAGCTCTGTGTGACTTACTAGTGCAGTTTCATGGGTCTGTGGGTGTTTAAAGTTGATAATCTCCAAAGCAAGAGACTTTTTCACTTTAGCCAAATCAGCCTCCCGTGCTGCTTGGAGTAAAGAATGACCTTTGAATTCATCTGTGTGGAAAAAACAAAAACAGTAAGATGTTCATCTGGAGGAAGGAGGGGTCATTAAAATTGCTACCATGGTCATTTTGCACCACTTGGTATTCTGAAATCAATCTGGATGTTTATGAAGGACAAACAGTAATGTATTGTATAATGGACAAGGTTGCATTGTCCATTATACAATACACTGCCCAATTAGCAGCCACCTGAGTTAACGATTAAATGGACTTTATAAAATCACATAAACAATTGCGGGTGCGTTATAAATACGTTTTCAATACCTCATAACACAAAAAAGGCAGCAGTCAATAGCAAGAAAGTCACAGGAGGCTTGGTAGTGCTTTAAGAGTCAGTTCTGGTTTGTTGAGACAGTAGATCAGAAAAATCGATCAGAAAAAGATAATGTAATGCCATTAAGCTGGAAGAAGACAACAGACTTCATTCGTGGTTATAGAGCTTTTAATCTTATCTCATCTCACCAACGGTCACAATCAATAACAGCAGTGTATCACACAAATTATAGACCAAACTTCTGGGGGGAAAAAAAGATTTTGAAAGCTTTGCGCAATTGCTCAATTATTTGCAGAGAAGGTATACAAAGGAAACTTATGCTATAACTAAGTAAAGCTCTGAAGACGTGGCACTGTATGCATCAAACGCTATCTGAAAAAAACAGCTTTAATACTGCTGAAACACAGTAATGTTTATATGTTAATTCCTCTGTAGAACTACACACAAACAATCTAGCAATCCTTCAAAAGGCATGCCTGACAAACTGAATAGATTATTAGAGAATCATAATGGGCAATGTACCCGACAAGCACAGGTACGTGTTGTGTCTGCATGGAAATGTGCATTGTAATGTACTCTGCAATCCTGAAGCTAAAATGCTTGGGAAATTGTAAGAGCTTCATGATCAACAATATTGAGTGTCCTTCTGAGATCCAGAAATAGTTCCATCAGCATTAGTCCTCATCACATGAAATGAGTAAATAAAAATTACCTCATCAATAGCTATTAATGTGAATCCTGAAGCTAGATTGATGTGTAATTAATATACAGTATTATTCAGTGTTGAGGTTAGGTTAGATGCTGGCTTTGCATTAGCTTCCCTTATATTTTAAAATGCACAGAAAGCTATTATACAGGACTATAATTATTAATTCCTACAGTATATCATGATTTGTTAATTGTTTTTCAGATTGTATACTAAGCTACGCTAGCTACTTTTACAATACATAGGAATTTCCCTTAGTTCCACTAGGTAAAAGGGATATAAATCAAGGCCAAAAAAAACCCCAATTACTAGCACTGCCAGTTTAGGTCGGCTTGGGTTTTATCCCATCATTTCTTGTCGGTTGAGATATTGTCATTTCTATGACCTTAAGAGGACGGAAAAAGCCAAATACTGTATTTAGACTTTACAAACGTGTGTGTGTTCGTGCATGATTGGGAGGTGGGGGTGGAGAGGCAACTATGAATAAGTAGTACTGCTGGGAAAAATATCTGAAATTACATAATTGACAGAAGTTAGAAAAACAAACATAGTACAAATAGTTTTGCCTTGCACCGATTTACCATCTTGTCAGAAATTGTGTGAGAGTTTCTAAAATGGCAAGTGAAAAAAAAGACTTCAGTAATGTTATTACTTTATGCAAATGTGTCTTTGGCCACTTTGTTTATTGTACAGAAGCCACAATGACAGGATTTTTTTTTTCCATATATATGTTAAGGGCGAAACCCGGTGGTTTGGTGAGTCTAGTTCAGCTCAGGCCAATCTAGTTTCGATAAGGGTTTCTAGGCAAATCCTGAAGTTACCACTTTTTTTGGCGCAGAACTTGAAAAAGAAGACTGTGCGAAACCCATTTTTCAACAGGTTTCACTGAATTTCGGGACTAGCCAGGGCGAGTCTAGTTTCGTCCAATGCCAAAGTAATGGTGGACAAATCCATATCTGGAATGCAAAGATGAAGATCAAATACCCTTCAGCCGAAGGTGTACTTACAAGTAAGCCTCTCCTTCAGTTCCGGAGTTGGTGCCATGTCGATAGCACTCTTTCCATGGCAGTTGACCAGTGTAGGGTCTGCTCCGTGACTCAAAAGCAGAGAGCATACTTCAACGCGGTTCTTGGAAGCAGCTTCATGCAAAGGAGTGAACTGCCAAAGGTCCATAGCATTGACACAGGCTCCGTGCTGGAAAGAATTGCGATTACAGTTTGACAAGCATACATGCACTCTCCTCCAAAAGACACATGTAATTCCAGAGCAGTGCTTCAGTAAAAGATCAAAGGGCCACTTCCTGATCAAAGAATCAGCAAATAGCTTACAGTTCAATATTATTAATATCATCTTTATTATGCTAGTAAGATGGATACTGGTAGACCTCCACAACTTCAAAGACATGGCCTGCATGGATATCAGACATTAATGGAAAAACAGCAGCAATACTATTGGATCTTTTTATTTGTGGTAAAAAGCCTGCACATACACATTCACAAACAACATCAAAATACTTCAAAGCTCTGAGATACTACATAACTATATCAACAACATGGTAGCTTTAAATAAGAAACAGATATTGATGTTTCGGAAAACAAGAACAAAGCATCTTGCAGTATAGTACCAACTTCATATTTTTTTTGTTGATTTACTGTTCTATGATCCACCGTCTTTTAGTATAGTCAATGTACTGCAGTCAAAACACCGATTCCAGATGTGCAGTTTACTAAATATAACAAGTCAATTTTACCCCTCCCCCACCCAAGATATAAGCCATGGTTTCCATTGTGCAAAGTGAATACCATCAAAGCCCCTTAATCAGCCATGATTGAAGAGATATTCCAGCAATTGGACAGGAGCTCAAGGTCACTCATAAAATCTTCAAGTGGTATAAATAATAATAATGCCCAACTTTATCTTCAATTTCTAAATCTGGATCTACGGGCTGCTCAACTATTTAATGGTTTGTTAGCGGTGTTTGGGTATTATAATTCTTTTTACTTGATCAATTAAAAAAAAAAAAAACATGTACACACGTTTCATACCAATTTGACATGCCAAATTTAAATATTGCCTTGCCACTACTACCCACTTACTGATCACAAGGACTCAATGGGCAGCCCCCATTCCCATGTTAAGCCAATCTCCTCTATTAACTTGGAAAAACTAGCAACAGATGTTACCAAGCCACAGAACCCTGGAAGAAAGGGCCTGGGAAGTTTTTCTGCCTAGGATCATGGGGTGCATGAACCAGTACGGATGCCTGCAGCTAAAGCGTGATAAACCATGCCCAGATGACTTTCCTCCCCAAAACCAGCACATGCACATCCTGTAGATCAGAGCCAAGGCAATTTCGCTCAATCAGGATAAGCTACTCATCACAAGACTCTCCCTGCACTGCAGTGCAACAGGGCCTTTACTGGATGAGCCTCTGGGGACCTTGGAACATAGCCATTTGCAAACCAAATTTTAATATGAAGCCTTTCATTTCTTCTTACCTTGAGAAGTAATTCTGTGACTTCATAATGTCCATATGAACATGCATTGTGAAGTGGGACAAGACCACTGGAAGAAATTAGAATGCACTCATCAATACTTTAAAAAAAAAAAAAAAAGAAAATTCACATTCAGAACCGACACTGTAATTTTATTGTTATTCTACTCTTAAATATTCTGCTTTATTATGTTATGCTCGTCGGTCAAATTGTTTTATTAAGCTACAAATATAGTAAAACCAGCAGATGTGTTGCCACTGGCTGTTTGAATATATTACATGCACTATTCTTTGACATCATCCAATCTTCAAAAGCAACTACAATTTGAGTGAAAAAGTGTTGACAAATCATGTGACTGGATAACAACAATTAACAACAGCAGTCAATTATAAAGTTATAGAACACTGGGGGTGTGGAGAACAGGGTGGCTAGTGTCAAGAGCAATAGTATTTATTTTCTGATAAAGTATATTATCAGTCATTCCTGTTTGCAGCTGAATTTTCACAATTTTTCATTTATATTTGTTGCCTATGAGGGACTTCCTTTTACAAGAAAAGACTCAGACCTCCACATAAGACAGAGTTACCTGTAAGTTAGTGCAACTTGCTTTACCTTGTAGAGACCATGGGCAGGTAAATCTAACTTGCTTGGATGAGTGAGAGGAGGTGGGATGAAATGAGATAATATGCAAAAGGGCAGTTTGGAGATGGATAACGTAGGGATAGCTGGAGTAAAAAGGGACATCACTACATACCCCTTGTCTTTTGCATGCACATCAGCTCCATGCTGCAGAAGGAGCTGAACGATTCTCACTCTGTTATATCCTGCTGCCAGATGCAGAGGGGTGGACTGCAAGACAAAATTACTCTTATTACAAAACAGTTCCAAACCTAATTTAAGAAAAAAGAGCCTCATAAAGGGGCTTTATCACATAAAACAGTTAAGATGAGCTGTTGTTTTATTTTCATTTTCTTTCTCCCAAACACTGCATGTATAATAGTAAAAGAATATATTAAAATGATGAATGGGAACCTATCAGCTTTTAATATTTCTGCCTTAAAGATGCTTGTATCTCAATTATTCTCCCTGTGAATGAACTGTCAGCCAGTGCATGTTTTGTGGAAGCAAGTGAAGTCTGCATGGTTGGCCCTTCGCAAAGTGTGGTGAGAAAGTGCACAAGCACACACATACCTGCTGACTGCCTTCAGTGCCAACTGAACCTCACAGCCAGCAGCCGAGTGAATTTAGAAGGAAACCATCTAAATCAAGTAACTTCAACCAACAAACATCTTTCATTGACTAAACCAGGACAAATGCGACCGGCAAGTCAATAAGTAACAATACCTGAAATATGACATATAAAACAAATGCAACAGTGTGTTTAACATAAAAATTCTGCTACGCTAAAAAGCAAGTTAAATCACTTACATTGTGATTCAACAACCCCTTACTTGAGCTGCACACTGCTGCAGCAAAGATCTGTCAGGTACTACCCAAAACTGTAACTACATGTCGACTTGTTAGAAAAAGCAGTCATCTACTGTAGGAATCCATCTAGAAACACACACACATTGATGAGAATGATGGGACGTATGTTTAAATCTTACAACAGATTAAGAAGCAGGAAGCGATTCTGCTTCAACATTTTCATAAACTACTTTCACCTGGGAGTTAATCTAAGGAGTAGCCGACATGATCAACCCAGCTGTTGATGCATGAACATAGAGGTGCTTTGTGTATGGCACACCAAGGCAATACGCTTCTATGACACTCAAATTAAACCAACAGCTAACCTGCTTACACTGTAGAAGGAAGTGGTCTGCAGACTTTCAAGGATGAAATTTAGCAGACAAAACATTTGGAACTTTGAGTGCAGTACGAGATGGTTTATTGTGCAAGTTCATGCTGTCAAGAATCGGCTGGATAAATTAAAACAAGATGCAATTGCTTTAAGAGTTATTTTAAAAATCACCTCTGCGAGTAACCAGTGTAAAACAAAAAAGTGAGTAAAAGGCTAGACTTTTGAAGCAGCAGAGTAACATATTAGACAACAGATGTATAAATATATTATACAGGATTCAATTAGGTTTGTTTCCTTGAGGAATTAAAAAAAAAAAAAAAAAAAACATTTAAAATACAATAGAATTAGCTTAGAAATTGGTGTGTGTCAGAACTGCTGTCTGGAAACATTTACAAAATGCAGAACAGTCCTTGTGCATGCATTTCTGTCTTAAAAAGGTGGTGGCCCAAGCTGAGGGGTGGGGAAGTGAAGCCACTGGGGGGGAAGGGGGAGGGGGAGGGGGTTCAGCCACAGACCGGGGTTATTTACCCCTTCCAAAACAAATGGGATTTGGTTTTACAGTAAATCCAATGTAATGGATTGTACCTCTCACATCAAGTCTCCCCAACACACCAAGCTGTGATGTTGGTAGATGGTGTGTGACCAGCAAAAAGACCCAAGACGATTTAGTGCCTAAAGGAGTCTGCGCCATCTTATTTATGAATTTAAAAAATATATATATATATACAATGGTGCATCAATTTAAGAGCTTTTATTTTAAATAAACTTACCAGCATTTTTTGGGATGTTGACTGATAGACAATGTTGCCAGAATAAAAAAAAAAAAAAAAAAAAAAAAAAAAAAATGATAGCATCATGTTATTATCTCAGATAAAAATACAGGCTATACTGTAGTTGTATTTAGATTTTGTGAATCAACAGTACAGGCTTAAGACTTTATTTTTATTTATTTTTTGTATTATAATTTTGTCTTCAATAATCATTAATGAACTATGTATTCAGGAAATCAGGGGCGCACAGCTTGACAGGTCAGTTTGAAAATGTGCTGTGCTAAGTAAAATCCCTCAGAAAATGACAAATGATGTTATGTACTTTCAATTATGCTTTTGTAGTTTTCACACATTCACAGTCAGATAGCAAATAACTGGATTTGTGAGATAGATGCCATCTTCTACCAGGCCTGTGTCAATGTTACATGACCAGTGGAGTTTATACCAGTTGTCAGTCTTGTACACCATATGCACCCTTGTCCTATCCCATTTTTAGCATCACATAGGCAAATAGTGTGCTTGTTCAAGGCCCTGGACAGAGATGCTTGTGCAGCTTGACACCACCAAGACGTACCTTACATTGCCAGTTGTATCAAGTGCGTGTGAAGTGCACTTGCTGCCTGGGGAAAATCACCAGACTGCTATTGAATCATGTGAAGTCAAAATGGCAACCCCATCCGATCTACTGAACACATTTCTGTTCTTTGTCTAGTTGAGATGGCCCTGGAGTAGGAAAGCCAGCAACATATCAACGCCACTTGCACATGCGCATTTAAAGCAGCTTCCTCAAATCATGGTGCACTTCTCATACAGATTTAATTTGTAAATACAATTACTCTACTCCGGGAATCCCACGGCTACAATACTGCAGCACAGTAGTGTTTAAAAACACAACACACTGAACACACACACTTTACATGCACTGAACCTCTCCTTCAGTGAACACAAGCAGTCTAATAGAAACTAGGCTTAAGACACCATCTTTTAAAGCCCAATTTTGGACTGTGCTAAATTTACACTACAGTGAAAACTAAAAGCAAATATTGAAATTATGTTTATTTATTTACCTGCAATCCACCCCTAAAGAGCATTTTAATCTTATGTATGTTGTCTGCTGGCACCTGGCAACTGTTTTTATTTAACCTGGGAAGTTATTGTTTTGTGTCGCACTTCAATTTGGAAGAGTGATGTTCTGGCATTGACATTAGTATATTTTAATTAAAAGAAAACTCCTCAAAATAAAAAGCCCATAATATTAATCTACTAATGTAATATCCCTATCATTGTTTTAATCTAGCATACAGAGCAGAGGGACCACCAGATGCCAATGAGATGGGTAATACAGTTTAACACAAAGCCTCAGAATTGTCTCAACAATCTGGTGGCTGGGTTTTGCAGTGCCATGTAAAATGGACTACTGTAGCTTCACAACTCAGTAAAGCTACACTCCCAAGGTGCCTCAATCTCTAAAAAGGTACAGTAGGATAAAATTACATGCTGCATATAAAATACATAAATGAATACAACATTTCAAATGGACTACCAGGGTATGCAAGATCATCAGATGCTAGAAGAGCAGTCTGCAGGCAAGACAGGGAGAAAAAATATTCCTAGTAATCCTTTAAAATGTGTAAGTTGCAGCACAGCCTGTCCCAACACATTATACCCTAGGGTTAGGGTTTCAATTCAACTGCTTAACTATTTTTTTTTCTTTCAATTAAATGATCATGGTAAGAGAGTTACTGTATGTTGACTTGGTGCAACTATTTCATACCAACATGCTTATAAACGTAGTCTGTTAAAATTACTGTATTTCAAGATGATTAGATGAAACTCACACAAAATCAATCCACCAAGATCTGGTCTGCACTAGAGCTAAAGCAACTTAGAGCAAACTTGCATGTTTGATTATGACAGCAACCATACAACCAAAACAATTTTCCCATGGAGCAGTATCTTTCCTAACTATGAAGAATCTGGGTCTGGCTTTGAAATTAAAACCAATAGGGTATAAATAAAGCACAACGTATTGGGCATGGCTTAGGTTTAACTGTGCCATACTTGTTTTTAAACTACACCAATGTTCACAATTGAAATAGGTTTACTACACTTTGGCTTTCAGGCAGAAAAGAGGATTTAATTCCATTCAGACTGCCAATTTGTATCTGCTTCTGAAGTGAAAGGATCTACTGTTGGAATGTTCCTTTTGCTGGGAAAATGTTCAGCCCAAAACACATATACGGTACACACACAAAAACATGCAATGTCCCCTTAATTAAAGATGGAAATCATAGCTCAGATCTGGCAATGCTGTGTTGGTGCAAGCTTTAGATGGGGGTTGAACCAAAGATGCATTTAATCTTGAAAATCAATCACGAATCTAAATATCTTCTTCGCCCCACCTCCCACTACCTGTTTTTTAGGGGGTTGCTGCATGCTCATGGTAACTATGGCACCAGAACAATTCCTGGCTGTCAGCTGTTGCCATGGAAACAGAGCATAAAGTACCATAAAACGACTACAGTACCAGATTTCCTATTCCTTAAAGCTAGTCCCTCTCTATTCCACACCAGATTAAATTAACTGTGAAATTCTAAAAAGGTGTGCTGCTTCATTAGAGAACCAAATAAAACACTTTCATCCATTTACTACTGTTTTATTCATCAGGTCAATTTAACATAACTAAACTGTGGCAAATCCCACTGCCACTAACATACATTTCTTACTGAGGATCCCTACCTACTGAGAGCATACAACCACACATTCACACACCTCAAAAGACATTAAAAAGTGATATGACCCCACTTCATGAGAGATAATTCTAGCCCCTCTAGTCAAAAAATACTGATCTGCTAATCAGATCATATTAAATATAAAAAATTACTGAAACAAAACAAAAAACAGCCTTTAACTTCTGCGTTTCTCACTAATTAAACAATTCATCTCTTTCATTCACTGTACTTGGATATGATCAGGCAATAATTTGCATTCACATTGCATTCACACCTAATGTTTAAAATTGGAATGAGATGTCATTTTAAAATGAATTTCTTTCGCTGAAATAAAAAAAAAAAATATACTGACAATATTATAACTCGATGTAAGAATGAGGTACAGAAGAGAAAACAAAAAACAACTGACAAATACCAGACTGCACCGAAATAATTTTTAAATAATGTGATCAGTTTTCTATCAGTTTGTCTGATAGAAATTGCGACATACTGCTTTAGTTATACCACTGTCTTAAGAGGCTGTAAGACAGGGGTCGGAAACATAAGCAAAATATTCGTCAGTATCAAAAAACAAACCCTTTGATCAATGTGAATGTAAACTTGGTGAAATATTAATCTGTACTGTTGCAACGGTTACCGTGGCAATGTGTAACGTTTCAGCCCCTAGACGTTGGATACTGCAACAAATATTATTTTTGGTCGCAGACAGCTATGTTGGTTGAATATTTGAAAATCAGTAACAAAATGAATTAGCTGGATTAAGGTTCTAACATATTTTAGGTTTCCATTTATAACAGTCTCAAGTTAGTACAAATTGGTAAAAATCATTCATTATCATAAATGCCTAGGGAAAAATACAATAAATAAATAAAGTGAACTTTTCTACACATTAAGATTCAGGACTGCAGATACGTATCACTGCTGTAAGGCAAGAATTATATCAGCGTTCTATCTGGTTTTAAATGTACCATTATCTGTGGTTTCTCTGTCCTGGGCGACAATCAATTTTCCTCTCTGAAGGAAGGTAATGGCTTGTGTCTCGCCAATGAATCGCAATGCTGTTTTATTTCTTGGTATGAAGTCACTGCATCTAATTTTATTCTCACATGCTTTATCTGTCTAGAACAAAATCCATGGGTAATTTTAAATACTGGCTATGACATTTTAAATAATTATTATTCACAAGAAAAAAAAAAAAAAGATAGATAAAAATTATATATATATATATATATATATATATATATATATATATATATATATATATATATATATATATATATATATATATATATATATATATATACACACACACACACATGCATACATACTGGGATGCCCACAACCAAAATGTACCTTGTATCTGAATTCACAAAAATGATCATAGAACCTGGGGTATAAAAAATGTACTAATCAAGCATTTTATCCACACAAGCCTTTTTAAAGTACTACTGTTCAATGTATCCAACTGGATTTAAGTATTCTTTTTAAGTTTCTTTCTTATTGAGGTATAATATGTTGTGTCTAGCAGAACATGTATTTAGTATACACAGTATCTACCCACCTGTTCTGTACCTCATACAGATTGTCTAAAACTGCTCTTCAGGTGGATTGAACCAAGCACAAGGCATTACAGATGCAAATGGGCTAGGAGCCATGATGACCTTCCTGTTCCTAGTCTTCATCTACCAACAAGTGTGAACAACCACTTAGGGTTTTAGTTTTATATTGTATGTTGTTTAAGAAACGGTAATATCCACAAAAGTAAAATATTTAATTATTGCTACAGAAACTGATTGTTTCTACAGCTGTGTAACAGAACATGTAGTCAATGTTTATGGCATAGATTTAGGCAATATGTCTCAACAGCTGTGTGAAAAAAGCCAGGTTTTTCAGTTTTATAATTTTTTCCCCTCCAACAGGATTCCTTCCCATGCAGCATACTCCTCCTGACTAGACATGAGAGCAACATAGCATTTGTTAAAAATGTGTGTTAGTTTCAATGACGTGCTTCCTCATATACACAAACCCCAACAAAAGTATGACTATAAAGTTTTCTAGAGGCTGAACATTATGCTAATTTGCCTAGTATACAGAAAATCAACTGACACCTAACAAGCTAAATAATTGTTTTCCCTTATACATCATGCTCTGTTAACAAAATGGAGAGAGTGAGAGAGAGAGAGAGAGAGATCATAACTCATCCATAAAGGGGCAATGTAACCTTTCCTAATGTTTAGCATGTGTAAGTATGTGAATATGTTTGTGTGCATCAGTGGTAGTGGAGATGTTGCAAGTTGTTTTCTCTCATTTACCAGTAATCCATTTTGTAAACATTACAGCCCATCCCCAGTGGAGCTTTTTGATGCTTGATCACTGCTACTGCAGTACATTTTTGGCTTCTATAAATACGTAAAAGCCTGTTGATACTACTTGTTTGAAGACCCTAGAAGTGTAAACTAAACAGAACCTCCGACGTTGACTTTGTGGACAATGTAGAAGTATGATAGGTAGGATAAAAAAACAAATTGCAGCAGCTTGGCAACAAAATGTATGAATAGCTGAGAAGAATCTATGTAACAAATGTCATTTGTAAAGTTGGATATTAGATGCTCTTTTAAGAGGGTTGCCTGCAGCAATAAGACAGCAGGTGAACGTGTGTTTAAAGAAACATTCCACCTATTGTGTAGAACCATGCATTACGAAATTAAAAGGGATGAACATGAGTTGGCCAGTTTATATGGTGTGTTGATGTAATCCTGTGGATCTCAATGCGGGACAGCTTTCTTGTTAATACAAGTATCTTGTAGATAGGATTATTAGGCTCATGTTATGGTAAAGGAAATTAGTTGGTGTGTTCATTGTCTAGATTCTTGTGAACAGAGCTAAACCAAACCCTTCATTAGTATCACTGATCTTTAATCATTTTTATGACACACAATATATTAAAAGGATATAAAAATAAATAAATTGCAGTCCCACAACCTCTCACTGCACTCCATGTATCTAGCTATTATAAAATAGTAACTGTCTGTAAGAAGTCAACAGACAATTAAGAGAAACTGAAACTAATTGGTTAGTTCTATTGTTACTGCCTTCCGAATATGGACTCCAGTTTGAAATGGTTTCATGAGCTTGACATCCAAGTTAACTCCATCCAAGGGGGTAAGGAACATTGTCATGGCTGATGAATTGCACTGTCTGAACCAATGCTTTTTTTTGTCTCGCTATTTAAATAAATGCAACCATATTTTAGATGATTGAAAAGCAGCAGCAGCAGAATAAAGCAGACTATTTTCTTGGACATGTCTGAGCTGAATACAAATACAAGTCCGTGAACAACACATTAAGATGGGTGAAAGGGCAGCAGGGTGGAGTAGTGGTTAGGGCTCTGGACTCTTGACCAGAGGGTTGTGGGTTCAATCCCAGGTGGGGGACACTGCTGCTGTACCCTTGAGCAAGGTACTTTACCTAAATTGTTCTAGTAAAAATCCAACTGTATAAACGGGTAATTGTATGTAAAAATAATGTGTACAAAATAATGTAATTGTATGTAAAAATAATTATCTTGTAACAATTGTAAGTCGCCCTGGATAAGGGCATCTGCTAAGAAATAAAATAATAATAAAAAAAAGAGGTAAAGAAAGTGTTGCTAGATTTAATATAAAAATCAACAAAACCTGCTGGTGATCAGATACACTATCTCTTCCCTGGTTATTGTGTCGACATATTGTATTTTACAGATTCCAATAATCTTGTGTTCCATGTACAAGAATGCTTTGTTTCCTTTGAGAAAACATGTTTATAACCAGGACAGCTCGTCACATGCTCATTTTCATATTTGAATAATTTTGACCAAAATATTTCTTTACAGACAGATTGTTGAGCAGAATGAGGGTTCTTTATAGCGACAAAAATAAAAATCTGGCAAGCACACAAGCATTAGCCTACTACTTCAGATTGAAAACTGTAGACACAAGAACAGTGTGGAGTAGTGGTTAGGGCTCTGGACTCTTGACTGGAAGGTCGTGGGTTCAGTCCCAGGTGGGGGACACTGCTGCTGTACCCTTGAGCAAGGTACTTTACCTAGATTGCTCCAGTAAAAACCCAACTGTATAAATGGGTAATTGTATGTAAAAATAATGTGATATCTTGTAACAATTGTAAATCACCCTGGATAAAGGCATCTGCTAAAAAAAAAAAAAAAACATAATTAAATAATGAGAACCCCCCACCCCACTTCCTTTCCTAAATTACTTTCAAATGATAGTCCTCTAAATATGTGCTTTAAGCCATTACTGGGCCTTTAGACTTCAGTTCTACTGTACATATTTCACATATTGCAGAACAGCTACTTAAGATAACCCTAAAAAACCTTGGTCCTTTTGCATCGCAATTATATTTTGATTTGTGATGCAGCATCATGCTGAATTCCTGAAGAAAGATAACAGAACTGAGTTTCTCCCTCAGGTTGAACATTCTCAACTATTCAAAGATGGGAATATTTACCCTTCTCTAAAAAGCGGTTGCAGCAGCAATTACTATCCCAGTGACGAGGATATAGTGGAGGTGGCCACATGACTGTGCATAAGTCCTGCTTTTACGCATGTGGACTTCCACAAGTCTGGGTCAAAAAAGTTCACATGGCAACATGTTCACCACTCCACAGGCCCATCTTTATTTCTTCCTGATCAGATCTACTGAAAATCCATATCCCTGATGGCCTCCTAAAGAAGCCTGAGTGCAATGCCAATAAAAATGCTGGAGCTTTTCAATCCTCTCCTCCTAAGATTATTGACAACTTTTGACTTAGCCAGGTAGAGATATTAATTACCTCTCAACCAAGGAATTAGCCTGTTGTCATGGCTTTTGACAGTTCTCCAAAAGCAGCTGCCAACATGGAGTAATCTGATGGCTTGTAACTGACATGCAACTGCAAGCAGCAGCTTCTTATTGTGAAATCTCTGTAGATACAAAGGTTTCTAAAGGTCAACAAGCAATAAGCTACATGCAGTGCAAACTGTGCATATTGTTCAATATTTAATCTGCTTCATAAAAGAAGGCAACACAAATTTGAATTAAACTCTGGGAAATGTCTGTAGTCGTGTCTATTACTTGGCAAACATTTTGAAGATTATATGGTTAAGGGCAGCAGTGTGGAGTGAAGGGCAGCAGTGTGGAGTAGTGGTTAGGGCTCTGGACTCTTGACCGGAGGGTTGTGGGTTCAATTCCAATGGGTAATTGTATGTAAAAATAACATGATAGCTTGTAACAATTGTAAGTCGCCCTGGATAAGGGCGTCTGCTAAGAAATAAATAATAATAATAATTAAAACACTCTAACATTACCAAACCTAGCCAGAAACCATGGACATATTTTGTGCAAAAAATATACATAAACAGCAATTTTGTGTTTCTAGATATTTTTGGAGATTAATCTTTGGAAATTAGTTCAATACGTTGAACTGGAACTACACCCTGGCAGTAGCTGGGCCAAAAATGCTAACATTCACTTGTTTTAAAAACGTGTTAAAAACATAAAAAACTGCATAATTCTAAAACTTTTCAAGACAGCATGAAGGTCGGTCTGCAGCCTGCTGACTTTAGGAGGTTGTGCCGATTAATTCTAAGCACTTGTTTTACTGACCCAAGCAGTTCTATAAATTACGATCATTGGATCTGAACCTGTATTGGGTCTCAGCAGTTTGCGAGACAGGAGCAGTGTATTTTCCCAGCCAGCTGAAGAATGGATAGCATACTGATCTTGAGATGTGGAATAAATGACTGCCTACCGCCTACTGCTCTTTTAATAAAAGGAAAATACCACCAATATCCCCCATGGCAACTACTGTAGCATACACCTAACACATTTAACATGGCCAAAAATAGAAAACAAAAATAAAGAAATGGGGCCAAGCCATTCACAATAGTGCATTGAAAAAGGGGCTTCTATCAGTTTCAATGACACTTTTGATGATAAAAGGACAACAATGTTATTTTAATAGAATGTCTGGGGGTTCATATTAGGTACTGTAGGGAGGAACTTTGGACATCTCAATCTAAAAATTAAATAGTTCTTTTGATTTTTTTTTTTGTTTGTTTTTTTACAGCAAAACCCCCACAGTATCTCAAAAGACATACAATCACCTCCAGAACTATTGGCACCCTTGATAAAGATGAGCAAAAAAGGCTGTATAAAATAAAACACAGGTAATGAGCTATATCTTATGCTCAAATATATGGGAAAACCATATTCTTTTATTCCAACACAATTGCTCAGAGAAAGTTTTTTTTTATTAACAATAAAATTTTTTCTCAAAAAGATAGGTGTCAGAATTATTGGCACCCCTAAAGATTCTTATAAATAAAATCAAAACAACATTAAATCTGCATTAACATTCTAATTCTTTAACTTCATCTCACAACTGTATTGTGGCCTTCCATGGCTTCCTTTTTCACTGGGGTATAAAAATGAGGTAACACGCATATGAAATCCATTTGTCATCCATCACCATGGGGAAAGGCAAAGAACTCACAAATGAAAAGAGACAACTGGTTGTTGACCTTCATGAGTCAGGCAATGGGTATAAAACAATAGCTAAAAAACTAAATATACCACTTACCACTATTAGGGCAATAATTAAGAAGTTCAAAACCACTGGAACAGTGGTAAACTTGCCTGGTAGAGGACGCAAGTGTATCTTGCCCCCACGCACAGTGAGGAAGATGGTTCGGGAGACAAAGGGAAATCCAAGGGCCACAGTTGGAGAATTACCGAACTTGGTTGAATCTTGGGGTCACCAAGTATCCAAATCTACAATTAGACGCCACCTTCATGCCAATAGGCTATTTGAAGGGTTGCCAGAAAAAAAGCCTTTATTGAGAGCAACCAACAAACGGAAGTGCCTGGAGTTAGCTAAACGGCATTGGCATTTTGATTGGAACCGGGTGCTATGGTCAGATGAGACGAAAATAGAGCTCTTTGGCCACGCACACCAGTGGTGGGTTTGGTGTCGAAAGGAGGATGCGTGTGCAGAAAAGAACCTCATACCTACTGTAAAATATGGTGGTGGATCTATGATGTTATGGGGCTGTTTTGCTTCCACTGGTCCTAGGGCCCTTGTTAAGGTCAATGGCATCATGAATTCTACCCAGTATCAGGACATTTTAGCCAAAAACCTGGTTGCCTCTGCCAGGAGGCTGAAACTTGGCCGCAAGTGGATCTTCCAGCAAGACAATGACCCCAAGCACACATCAAAATCCACAAAGAAATGGTTAATTGACCACAAAATCAACATTTTGCAATGGCCATCTCAGTCTCCGAACTGGAACCCCATTGAAAACCTGTGGTTTCAATTGAAGAGGGCAGTCCATAAGCGCAGACCGAAGGATATCAAGGATCTGGAAATATTCTGTATGGAGTAATGGTCTAAGATCCCTCCCAATATGTTCTCCAATCTCATTAAACATTATAGAAAAAGACTCAGTGCCATTATCCTTGCAAGGGGAGGGTGCACAAAGTACTGAAAACAAGGGTGCCAATAATTGTGACACTTCATTTTTTTTTTTTTAAATAAATTTATAATTTGAGAAATGTGTAATTTTGGTTGATTCCACGGAATCATTAATAAAGTCTAATATATTCCACATGTTGGAAAATTACAATATAACTCAGTACTGGTATTATTAATTTTATACATTCTTTTTTGCTCATCTTTATCAAGAGTGCCAATAATTTTGGAGGTGGCTATATTCCAAATAAGCGTACATCCTCCTGTCAATAAAACAAGTACATTATATTGGTCAAAATAAATGTAATTACATTATAGTACATGCCTTAAATTTATTGCTGCTCAGTCCTGCTTGAAAGTAGATTAGGCATCAGTATGATCCAGTAGAAGTGCATTAAAAGGATTATCTCTTATCAATGTGAGAGATCCATAATACCTCAGTAATAAAGCGCTTTGTGAGAGTCCCTTAAAGCTCAAGATAAACACACTTTTCCTTTGCTTTATTAGTATGTTAGGTAATCAGCCATGGAACACCTTTAAAGAATACAGCGAGAAATGTTTTTAATCCCTTTTTCTATGCTTAAACGTCACACATCCAGGATGAGGCAGTCAACAACATTGTCCATTGGCAAACACAACCCCTCCACCCCCTTAAAAGTAAATGTAGCTAACAAAATAATTTCATAAATCTTACCTATTTTGCACTAAAATAGGTCTCAAATGCACAGTTCTGACAGACATGTTGGCACACATTCTCATTTTAAAACATGATATCTGGTACTACTTTAAGTTAAAGGAAGCTGAAAGTTCCTATGCCTTATTCTTAAGTTATCTGTTTGTGCTTGCACTCCATAGGTCATTTCACTTCTTTATTGTCTCCCAGAGATAGTTGGGTTGCATTTCATCAACACCCAGGGTGAGCAAAGCGTAGAAGTGGGTTTTGATCTCCAAGGTGTATTCCTGACTAATGCCACCCAGGTCGAATCTCTTGGGTTGTTTTTCTCCCTTTAGCCCTTTCAGTTTGACTTTTATCTTTGCCATCGAGACTGTGTGGTCCAGTGGTTAAAGAAACAGCCTTGTAACCAGGAGGTCCCTGGTTCATATCCCACTTCAACCACTGACTCATTGTGTGACCCTGAGCAAGTCACTTAACCTCCTTGTGTTCTGTCTTTCGGGTGAGACGTAGTTGTAAGTGAATCTGCAGCTGATGCATAGTTCACACACCCTAGTCTCTGTAAGTCGCCTTGGATAAAGGCGTCTGCTAAATAAACAAATAATAATGTGATGGTCTGACCCGCAATCTGCACCTGGTTTGGTTTTGAGGTTCTTGATGCTAATCTCCAGCGGTGGTTGGCGAGGATGTAATCTATTTGGTTCCGTGTATGATTGTCGGGTGAGATTCAGCTTCTTCTGATGCTGTTGGAACAATGTGTTATTTTAATAGAATGTCATTGCTTCCATGAAAGATGCAAGTGTTTCTCCTTTCGCTCCTCGTTCCTAAGCCGAACTTCCCTATCAGATTTTCACATTGAAGTCTCCCATCACCGACATCAGGTCTCCGCTTGGTGCCTCATCTACTTGATGTTGTAGCGCACCGCAGAAGTTTTCGATTTCTTCATCTTCTGCATCACTGGTGGGTGCATTCACTTGTATGATGGTTACGCAGACTGATTTGCAAGAGAGTGATTGTTAGAATTTCGTCGTTGATCGGGTTGTAACCTAGAAGTGTGTTGGCCGTTCTTTTTGACAGCATCAGTGCAACTCCGTTTTATTTTTTTTCGAATCCTCGTTTCCTGAGTAGATCATCTTCCCTCCATTCTAAGGTGCCCTCTTTCTGCCCTGATGATGTACAATTGCTTGCAGTTTTCCAATCTACATACTTCAGACATTCCAAGTGGCTACCTGCATGTCCTTACCAAGGTTGATGGCGTCTTTTCTCTCTCCTTCCTCAGCCGTCAGACTTCCACAGAGTGGCTTTGATCTGCTAGCATCACTACATGTGGGTGTACTCAGACGGTCAACTCCCTTTTCCCCAGTAGTTCTAGGGACATCCTTTGGCCTGGGGGCCTCACCTCTGTATGCCATAGCATTAAACATTCGAATGTGACAACTCATGATGGTTTCGCGGGACATATGTGGTGGGTTCCCAGATCCTTCCACAGTGGACACCATTGGCTAGCCTAATGCTTCACTCATCCGCCTTTTGAGGGCATTTCCTTCCCCAAGGGTTTCCACTGCCCAGCTTTTCCACTCCAGAGAGCATGGGCACTTCCTGAGGCTTGTTGAGCCTTTAAAACACCGCCCAGCATTCGGCATTGTTCTGATAAAATTAGCTGGGCAGGTCCACCACGTGCAAGTTTCAGAACACCAGCCCCACATGTAGACTTACAACAAACTAAACATACAGTACTAAAAAACAATGTACTGTATCCTGTTAATACAGCGGTTTCATTTTATTTAGTACACTCTACTTTACTGTCCTGCTTATTTCTGAAATTATTATTTTTATTTAAAACAGTAACTTGACAAAAAATCAAAACAAAGACTGTAATAGCAACTACTGTACTGAAATGTAAAATGTCCAATCTTCACATTTCTTTTTTATTTGTAATGTATGAAAAAAGTAATGTACAAAAATCCTTCATAGTGGACTTATTTACAGGGCCTTTACTCTCCGGTCATTCCCAAAGCAAAGAAAATGGGTCAGTAAAAACTCTGTTTTTCTCCATTAATTCTCCTACAATTATTTCATGTAGTGTTTGGTATGTCAATATACATGCAGAGTTTGAAATGATACTGTAGGGTTAAAATTACTCTCACGACTGACAAATCTGACTGAAAAAAAGCAGAAGCTGAAAATAACCGAAGTGCTATTATCATGAGTTATTTCCACTGACTCCCATTACACTAGCCCGGAAATTTCAATCTGGTGATAATACAGGGAGCCTGACATTAAGTGGGTTTCGCTAAATCCATAGATTTATCTGGGTTCAAACATGGCACCTAAGCTGCTGAAAACACTTAATCAATAAACTAAAAATAGTTCAGCAGTGAGTAACTTGTCTGTCATTAATTGCTCAGTCGAAGTATTCTCGCCCTAGCAAACAGGACAAAACAAAACAAGCCCTAACTTCCATCTGCCACCCTTGCTTCTTACGGATTTTGTTTGGCACAGACTTGGCTTTCCAGGGTGAAAACTAGTATTATTATTATTAGTTTATTTAGCAGACACCTTTATCCAAGGCGACTTACAGAGACTATGGCTTGCTCAAGGTCACACAGTGAGTCAGTGAGTGAGCCGGGATTTGAACCGGGCACCTACTGGTTACAAGCCCTTTTCTTTAACCACCAGACCACACAGCCTCCTATGTCAAAAAAGATTGGAGTGGCTGAGTGACTGAAGTTGTATTTAAAACAAACAAAAAAAAAACAACATTTAAAAAAATAGTTTTGAAGTTTTGAATTTTCATCTTGAAACAAGCATTGTAATTAGTTTAATTAATTTGTGAACTACTCATCACAATACATTTAAATAAATAAATAAATAAAACCTCACACGTTTGTAATGAGGAAGTACATGTATTCATTACGGCTACACAAGCGTGAAGGAACATGATGGATTGATCATCTACATCTATATGGGTTGAGAAGAACTGGAGAATTCAAATACATTTACTACAGGTCTGTAGCAATGCATATTGCAGGAACTTTGGAGAAAGCCCATTGAGGGGTACCTGTAATGGAAGATTTTAAAGTCTCTACCTTTGAACAATATATTACATTGTATTGGGGGTCTGCAGTCCTTCTGGCTTGAACCTGAACTTTTTTTGAGTTTTTGATTGATGAATATGTTTCAACACCAAATGGTTTATGGTGTTCAAGGGTTAACCGATTCCTATACTGTAAGGCGGGTTTTATTCAGGAATGTTTGTATTTTGTCATACGTTCTAGCATGGTAGAATATTCTTTGGATTCTTAAATGCATCTTATCCCCGTTTACCAAGTAACACACAATGCTCCACCAGTGAGCCATTCTTTTTAAAGCAGACATTACAGCTCTTTTGTACAAACACTTGAGCCTTAAATGCTCAAGTCCTGTACTAGCAGATACACTGATACAGCTTGTCACAAATGTGATGCTCAGCTGTGGTTTTCAAAGTGAAAGGAACAGCTCTTTGCATTTTTACCAGCAACTCAATACAGGGGCGACTTTGCGAATCTCAATACAGGAGGATACACTTCAACTGCACTGCATTGTTTTCTGAAACAAGCAACCAGATAGATTCATTGTTGGTAATAGTTTGAGCATGTAGAAATGTCCATTTGTACAAATGGACAACATTGCCAGAATGTGTGCCAACCTTCCAATAGGTAATATTTGAAACTATGTTCATTAAACAATGCCTAGGTGGATTTATTATGTAAAATTGGGCATTACTATTGAAGCAACAGCAGGCAGGCCAACATAAACGTGAACAGTTTTCAGTCGTGTGGCAGCAGCTCCATTCTATCTCTAATTCAAAGCTGACATCACACCACTGTCTTACCTTTCTTCCATCGCTCGCATGGCAATTCACGTTTAATGGAGTCAGCAAGGCCATGAGCTTCTCTTCGTTACCGCTCCTGCAGCAAAATAGCATTTAATAAAAGGAGAGCAAACACAATGTAAATTGCATTACAATCTTGAAACGCTAACTCTCTGAGGGGAGGTGGTTAGATTATTTTAAAACGGAATAAGCATTTATCAGGTTGTACCATCATGGCATACATTATATATTGGCTACAAATAGTTGAAGCAAAATAAGATGTTGGGTGCAAATCCCTGCACAGCATGACCTTGGACAAAATCACTTGACCTATAAAAATCCAGGGAGAATGAAAATCCCCACTATAAGAAGCTGCATCTCAGGTTGTGCTACAGTAGCATGGGAAATCAAACGTGTATCCATTTATAAAATAAAATAAAATAAAATAAAAATCTCAACCTTCTACACTTAGCTTCAGATATCACCAACAAAATTCTAATGCAGACACAGCATGGACAATGCATATGTGTTAAACACAAACCAGGTTTTTCACATGCTCCCACCTACAGTACTGGGTGTACCTTTTTAAATGTAATCCTGTGATGTCTGAGCTGAGAACAAAGTTTGGGACAAAAAAAACAAAACGAAAAAAAAGTCAACTGTATCGGGTGTAATGCAACCAAGTGAAACACTTTGAGCCTCATATACTACCATACTCTCTGGTATTGATCACACGTCTACATAAATGTTGTGATGCTGGTGCTTCATTACTTTTTAATCACATCACTGACTGAGTGCTCTTGCACAACACACATTTCTTACTTGGGTTTTCCTCTAAAATGTGAATGTTAAAAAATGTGGTGTCAGAAAGTATATTGATAAGTAAACTGGCACAATGAAAAAAAAAAAAAAAATCAGGAAATGTTATACAATTTAAGACATACAATGTCAGAATGCAATTGTGGCCTACTATAAAAGGGACACAACACAATGCAGAATGCTTCTGTACACCTTAAGAGAGAAAACTGATCCATTACACAATTACTGTAAACACAACTATAATACAACTATGGATATTAAAAGCCAATCTGAATATTTTTTGGTGCAACTGTACACTGACAAGATTGTATGCTCTGATGGCATACAACCTGTGAAATGTCCAGGTGCCAAATAAAATCTTTAAATTGGCAAGACCCTGCAGTACTATTAGGTACAGAAGCCTACCTGAAGCCATAAATGTTTCCTCTGTTACCCAACAAAGACTAAACAAAACTGTTAGAACATTCCGTGCTCGTGATGCACAAGTATGTGCACACTGTCTATTGTGCCTTGGCAAACATTTGCACCCAACCTCTCTCTCTCTCTCTCCATTCTTTGTGAGAAGCCAAGGCCAGGCTTCTTGGCAGCAGATGTATATTTATTTTAAGGAGACTGATGGATTGTTAGTCTTTTTAATGTATTTCTCTCATAATACATGAATGGAATCAAGACTTATAATAACCTCAATTAATAATTAAATCAAGCAAGGAGTTAAATTATGGCACCACTATTTCTATAGTTTTTTTTATTTATTTTTACAAAAAGCAGAATGATAACTGAATTATTGTATGCTAAGACTGCATATATTACAGTGTTATCTGTATCACAGTTGTTTGTTTTATTATGTGGTACTTTTTAAAAGCTTCCAGGCAGCAACTACAAAAAGTTATCTTCCTCTATGTGCAGTTGTGATTACCCTTATAAAAAACAATCGTTTATTTATATGTGAATGGCACATTTCTGATGCTTTTACCATGATATCTGATTAAAATGCAAAGCAAAGAAACTGTTTTGTTTGTGTTTAAATTTCAAGTTTATTTTTATTTCCTATTACCTTACACTGTATACTCTGCAGAACCCCCTCCCCCTCCCCCTGTTCTATACAAGACAAAATGCATTCGATAGACACCTGTGTATATTAAGTGACATAACAGAGCAGACTGTCTGGGTGGAAAAAAATGCTTTGATGACACATAATGCTCTGTTTTTGGATATGTCTTGCCATGATGGTTTTAAATCAATGTTGTGTTGCCTGTGTTGGCCTACTAACAAGACACCCTGCAAATGTGCGCACATTTCATAAAACACATAACAATTTGTAAAAACTTTTCATAGGCTAGACCAAGAGAGAGATTTCATTTTTATTTGAAATAGAAACGCATCTGGCACCTCTACTGTAAATTGATCAGCTAAATTCAGTGGCGACAAATTCTTAGTTTACTTGTTATTGATATTAACACTTCCCCACCCTTTCCAAAAGCAACATTTATTACATTAATATAAAAAATACAATATTTAACAGGACTAAATGCACAAACCAGCAGCTTGTATACAGTATGTATTCTTTTTCCAGGTGAGTATGCAGTTTCATCATCCAACCCCACCCCCTCTGGATATAAGTGTTTTTAGACAACAATTACATTTTTTTTAAGCCTTTCTTAATAAAGTTGTGCAGGCATTCAGATTGAAAAGCTGTGCTGTGTTGCTTGTCAGAAAGGCAACTCTGAATGTTGTGAGGTTCTTCGTAAACTCCCTGTGCCTTATTGCCTTGACCACCACCTCCCAGGGGAGTGTGTTGGAAATAAAAGGACTCATCTGGCCAATTAAAAAGGCAGGGGGATATTCTGGCACTAAATTATTTACAACCAAAAATAAAATGAAGATAGCAGCCTGCCTGAATGCACATGTCGTCTCTGGTGGCTTTGAGCAAGATGTGTAGTTAAACTCAACCTTCCGTTCAGCGCAACATAGCAGTGTGTGATTAACACTAACATTAAAAAGACATTTAAAAAAAAACACAAACACACTACTAAAACAGGCATTCTATTCAAATCTAAAAAATAAATTTAAGAAACATACAGCATTCAAAATAATCCCCTAGATCACAACAGCAGTGTCTGCTTCTTTCTAACAATCAAGAGAAAGAGAAAGGGTATACTCACCTCGCTGCTTCCAGGAGTTCGTCCTTCTTGTATTCACCTAAGTGATTGCAAAAAATCATTGTGTCAGTGCCGGCTACAGGGAGAGAAACAGCCACAACCAGAGATGAATAACAAGCAAGACAGTCTATGTTCCGTACACTAATATTCACTCACAAACACAAACAAGGATCTCTCCCTGTCTCCGTATAAAAAAAACACAGATGTAAACTGGAAGAGAGCTAGCCCACACCCCGCTGGGTGACAGAGCTGTGACGTTAGGCTGCTTGTGGTGGCATCATCACCAGTGTCTTGGAGACGGGCAGCAAATTGATGCAGATTCTTGTCCAATCCTCAAATGAAATGGCTTTCCTCCGACAACCAATCAATGCTATCCCCCATTTTTGCACAGAGGAAAGGTTGCCTTGATAACAGACTACCCCCCTCCCCCCCTCCCTCATTCTCTAGTTCTCCCTCCTCCTTTTCAATCCAGCCTGAATTGTTGTGAACTAAAACAAATTCAGGGATAAATGCGTTCAACCCTGACATGTGCACATCCTGAAAAAGAGTGTGCACATGCAAGGGAGATACAGCCCTTCCGTTAACCAATTTAGTACGGCATGGGAGACAATGAAACCAAAATCCCAAACAAAAACAGTGCTGTTTAACTGCTGCTTTGTTACCTTTTGGCAGGCTGCTTTAAGGAAAGGGCTTCTGTAGAAATGAGTATGCATACTTAATTGGCTCTGCTACAGTAACACAAGGGATGGACTTCCTTCTGTATAATTCAGACAAAAGGATTCTGTTGTGTAGGTAGACTTCCAAATACCCGAGATGATGAAAGATGATTTACTGTATTGATCAAAACTGACAGAAAGGTGACTGACATAGCCTATTTTGCCCTTACAATACCTTTATACTTTATCATATTTTCCCTATTTTTAGATCTCCTCTGATATTTCTCATTGTCAAAAAAAGAAATAAATATATAAAATTGCGTATGCATGCAACATAAAAAAAAAAGAAATGGGAATAAAAAAAAAGAAATTAAAAAAAATGATCTGCTTTTGCCAACAAACATTATGTCACTTCAAAATACACTGCTTGGTCTCCATCGCCCAGAAACTAAAAAGTCACCGCAATTTAGCAACCATTTTAGGCATGAGCTCAGCCAAGTGCTGCAGCGGTGAATGTTATGACACCTATAAACTAGACAGACTGATCGATATCTACCGTAGCAGTAAGGCAGATATACTACAGCAGTGCTAAATAGAGTACATACTGTACAATAGGTAAATAATGACAGATATTTTCATTATGAATGTTAACATGGCTGATAATGATGAGACAGATCTATGGTAGGTTGGTACATCCAGTATACATACAGATTACCGAGTCTTAATGAAAAAAATGACACAAAAGATCTGCAGACAGTTATATTAGGTATCAACATGCCTTTTTTATACTTTCATTAAAACTTTACTAAACATTGTGTTCATTGAGAATATCCATCAAGTCAATATTAATTAGTGCAAGTCTGATTTCCCATTACCTGAGCACCTCAAAAGTGTGAACCACCTTCCATCTACTACAAGTACCCCTCCACAAAGCTCAGTCAATTAGTATTATCTGAAATCATTTTTAAAAGGCACTTTTGCAACAGAGGAAAATTGTGTAGATTTATCAGGCTGTCACATCAATGGACAAAGCAAGCATGTGCTCTGAAATACAAAATCAGAGGAACAGATCATGTACAGTACATGCAGCATGACTAACACGATTCACGCAGGATTCCTGCATTAATACATTGTGAGCGCTACGTGGACATTGCAGGAATGGTGCGTGAAGCTTGAATGAAGGACGTGTTGAGATCGAGTGTCGTCTGGCATTGAAGGGGGCGCTGTGGAGCAGTGCCGCAGCGAGCTAAATACTTGTACAGCACTGCTCTTTACAGAGTGTCACTTCAGCAGTGATTTTTTTTTCTCTTCCTCTTTTTAAAACCATTGCATACTCGCACATACATGCTCCAGTTCAAAGTCAATAAACTCAACCTCATTGGTTTAATATTACAGAAAGAAATGTATCTTGAAAGTTTAGCATAATAATGCATGTTGCAAAATAAATAATTTTCGTTATTTTCACAATTAAAAAAAGGGTTGTTCACCGATATGTTTAAAAAAAAAATTGCAAAACTACTTCACACAGAACACATCACACCATAAATCCTTTAACCACCTATACATGGCACAATAAAATGCTAGTTTGTCTAAATAAAAATCAATGTAGTTAAAATGTGCAAGCTTACAGTAATACTAATTGAGGCCAATTGTATTTTGAATAACACTACTGGACGTAAAAGGCTGGTATTGTAGCTGCTGTTTCAAAAATACATGCAAAATTCCACAGCAGTGCAAACACATTTTTTTTTTTTTTTTACAGGTGTAATAATTGATCTGTTCTCCCACTATAACAAAATCCACAGACCACTTCTTAAATGCATTGAAAACAATGCTGTTCCACCCTCAACCGCCTTTCATCTGGCAATGTTGATTGTGCCTATTCCCAAAATTGTGTTGCTGTTCTGTCTGTTGTCCCATTTTTGTTTTTATGAATTTATTCTTACAAAAACTAAAAACTTTAAACCAAACTAACTCTAAAACACCTACCCAGCATGCAAATCCTGATGTATTAAATTTAATTAAATTAAATACAGATGAACCTGCTTTATATCATGATTGCCGTGCAGGCATAATTTGTGATATAAAACAGGGTTTCACGTTTGCCTATGACAGCACATTATGAGTGCCAGAGAAAAACAAAAAAAAAAGGAAACTAACAGTGAACTAAAGAGCAGTGTTTTAATAATGTCACATCCCCATTGAAGCGTATTATAACAGCAATAGCTCTTATATTTTCGTTGAGTGTAGATCTCAGACTTGGAGTATAAATGATATAGAATTTGAAACGTTGAAAACCACAACAGGTTATAAAAGTTAATATTAGGTTTTCATCTGTGTTTTATTTCATAATATGTTTCAGTTAGCCACCTCTGATCTCACTGTAAATACACCCAATATCAACCAAACCCTTTGTGTGTGATAATGGGGCACAGGTAGACACTGTGGAAGTTTGACATTTCTAGGAGCCGCACTGTCTAAAATGCACAGGGGATAGCAAATAATACCGCCATAGACTAAGATATTGTTAGCTGTCTAATTTGGTATGTCCTGTGTTTCTCAGTCAATACCAATCTTGTGTGTGTACTATACATCAAATAAATATATAAACAAATACGGTGTCTGTAAACAATAACGTTATATGTAATACATTATGCATTTTTAATATAATTTACACGACTCGTGTTTATTCCAGACATAACAGCACAAGCCACAGAGCAACAACATTCGTGAAAACTTTCGTGATCATTTACTTTCAACTTTCAAGTTTTGAAATCCAAAAAAATATATAAAAAACAGGCTACCTTGAAATTGGAACAATCGTTTATAAACAGGTAGGTCGCACAGTTTATACATTAAGCATTAATTAGTTAAAGATTGTTTTAGCTGTGCATGTCAAAGACGTTTTAATGAAAACAAACTATAACTGATTATACACATCACAAAGAAATCAAGCCGTCGTGTCAAAAAAGTTAGTAAATGATTGCAAAATGCAGCCGACATCTGCTGCGTGTGCACCTCACTCGTATTTTACCTCAGACACGAGCAAAAGAAAAATTTTGTGCCTGGGGGCGATCTCATTTTATGCATGCGCAATGCACCAGGGGATACAGGTTTCTGAGGGGGTACTGAACTGGTTACAACACCTGTTAACTCACGATGTAACTCAGAAATGACTTCAGATAAAACTTCCACCAACGGTCCGTTCGCACAAATTCCGCTTTGAAGCCACTCTAAAATGTACGAAACGGTATCATCACTGCTATTAGTTTCTAGCATATTTCTCGTAGTTCTGTAGCTGGGTCGCTACGTCGGGCCTAGCAGCTTCAGGCATGTACCTAATAAAATAAAATAAACAATAAGAATGTTGCGGGAAGGCAGCGTGAGAGTAGGGTGAAGACAGAATAGAGTGAAAGCTGCAGGAAAGCAGCGTGGTGGTGACGTTAGCTTGCGTGAATCATGTTACAGTCACACTGCATGTACTGTAGGCCAGTGTACAGCAGATCAGACCGTACGTGCAACACATTGTATTGCTAATCAAGGCTTGGTGGTACTGAGGGTGTCACGCACACATTACGTATGTCTCAGAGCTTTCATATTATTGTTTTTAAAGGCAAACAACCTAATTTTAAAACATGTCTTCTGCACTGAGCTAGAATACACTAGAACCATGTTGTGTAAAGTGTCGAAATAAGGTACACAATACAGGATGCAAACCAACATCTACCGCTACATAAAAATGGCATCACTCATGTCAAATCCTAGTAGGGCCACAGTGTGAATACATTGTTTCCAGACAGCTTTTTCATATGCAGGCTAGTTACCTGGAGTTCAGTTATATGGCAATGCAAGCTAAAAATTGAAAAAGCTGGAAAGACCGACCATACTGCTAATAATCACATGGGAACTGGTGCAATAGTAGAGTACTGTACTTCCAGTAATAAAAGAAAAGCAACTGTGAGAAGTTGTCATGCCACAAAAACTGTTTTATGTGATGCGCTCATGATGACAAACCCCTTCCTCCAAGTCGAGTGCTGGGAGAGTTCCATGCTCACTGAAGCAGATCCAGACAGACAGTCAGTCAGTGGAAGTGAAAAGTAATAATTCTATAAAAAATGTAAGGGCATTGGGAAACACTACAGAGTATTGCCAACCCCAGAACAGCAGTACCTGATGTAATAACACAACAGTTACTGTAGTTGCATAAACAACAAGACACGGACAAGGTTTCTCTCAGAATATCCCAATATTAGGAGATCTTATTCCTGTTTACGTTTCCGACAAAAATGCAATTTACAGTAGCTGCACCAGTCATACAGCAGAACAAATAGTATATAGTACAGCCTTGCAACCCGACCCGAGCCCGACAAGAAGTGTTGGGTTCGGGTCAGGTGGGGTGTAGTTTGTATATTATAGTTAGGGCTCCTGTTTTTCAGGTTTTATTGATTGTATTTTTCGGTGCTTATTTTTAGCTGTTTGAGTTTTATGTAAATCAGTTTTTTTGGGGGCTTTCGTTTTTGATATACTGTATGAAATTAGTGTTTTCAGTTACTTTCCAAAATACTTGAGCGTTTTTTTTTTTGTCAAAATATGTATAGTAGTAACTTGACAGCACACTTAAGTTGCACCTTCTTTCCATTGCTGTCTTCCACAACGAAATCCCTATGGTCACGGGCACATTCTTCTGGGGTTTTTGTGTGTAGGCATTTTTGTACATTTCGCCACAATTCTGTTTTAAATCCTCCGTATCTTAACTGTAACACAGCTTGAAATCCCGCTAACAAGCCTCCATCCTGATTGTAATCTTGTTTAAAATCTTGCAAGTGGAGTCTCCAATAGAAATGTAGGAATGTGCTGTCACTCAGTAGTTGGGGCGGGTTTAAAGTATTGAGAACGAATCAATGATAGATGCAAGTAAGGAAGGCTGGACATTGCCCAGCAGCACTGGAAAATGAATTTATTATTATTTTTGTAGTAGGTTTTATTTTTTAATGGGACTAGGGTAAAGTCAACGTGAATTGATTAACCATTTCCACAGTTTTTCTGGTGTTTATTGGCTACCCACCGATTTCTTTTTTTTTTTTTTTATCGGGGGGGGGTGTTTTATCGGTTAAAACCAAAAATCAGAAGCCCTAATTATAGTTCAGGCTCTGGTCAGGTCAGGTCAGTGTGTTATCAGCAAGTGGATTATGGCGTTTTTAAATGATTAAAATAAATACAAATGACAATAAATAATGTATTGCCATTTACTTGAACAACGTATCTTGAAAGTAAAAGTTCAGTACATAAATATAGGTATAGGTATATGACATGAAAAACATGGAAACTACTTCAAATGGAAAAGAGTAATGTTGAAACAGAAAATCACTTTGGTGTACAATTTACATACAAATGGTTTTGGATATTTCTTATTCATTTTATTAATATAGATTAGCACAAACCGACATACCACTTCTTTAGGAGATTAGCATGAGCTACTATAGGAAATCTGGAGCAGCTTCTCTTTTGGGCTGGTGCTTGCAGTCTGCCACAAAACACTGCAGTACACGGCTTATTAGCTTTAATTTGTATTAAATTAAGTCAGATTAATGTTTATGTGGCACCCTGGAAAAGGGTGAAAGTTATTAAAGTAGATTGTATACACTCTATTTAAAGACATTCAATGTAATACTGTTGTAGCTCAATTTTGCCAGAATGTGTCGCCACAAGAGACACTCAGAGAGACTGGAGTGCGTAGGAGTCAAAAGTTTCAAAGTGAAATCAAAACGCAGAGTTAACCCATTCATTAATGCCTACATTTGTATACTGTGTATCTATGTTTGCACCATGCATTTTAGCACCCTAAAGGGCCTGGACATACCAGCGCTTCACGTCACTTCGCTTTTTATTTATTTATTTTAAAAAATTTGACGTGTAGTAGTAGACAGTGCCACACCAGTGCATCCATATCCAAGCGTCAGTTACCTTTCCCGGGTAAAAAAACAAAACACAAACCTAAAGTACTTTATAGCAATACATTTAACGCAAAAATACTCTCACTCCCCCCCACTGTTGCTCTTGCCTAATATACATCAACAGAAGATGAGGAAGAAGAGATTCGTACTGCACATACATTCCCATTTGACTGAACTTCTTAAAAAGGGAATTTAGATAGTCTTCTAAAAATAACAAACTTAAAGTACTGTGCCTAATCACAGTATGTGCAGTATTTATACGTGCGTGTTTATGTGTGTGTTGTGTGTCGGTGTACTTTTTATCTGCATTTTGTGTGTAAACTGTCAATAACATTAATTGACCACAGTTTCACAGCAACTGATTTTGCAGCAAAAGATCTGACCGGTACATCTTGTAGCTCATATAGTGATATTTTTCATTTAATAAAAGACCGAAATCAGCAAAACAAAGCACATAAAAATAAAACTTCAGATCGATCTTCTAAGTCAATGTTTAAGACATTTTACAATGCTATAACACACACACTGTATTTCATACACTTTGAGTAAAGACTATCACATAGAAAACGTAGGTTTTTTTAATTTTTTTTTTTTTTATATAAAAGTTAAATGTCATAACTCTGCTGTACGGTTACTGACTCAGGTATATGATTGTACAGTTGGGCCTTCATTTAAGCTCGAAACCGATTGGTCCATTCACGGTGTCCATGGAAACATAAGCCCGGAATGTTTTGCTCGACTTACATACGTAATGAATAGTGGAAATTGCGAGAGGGGTATTGTTGCAGAACGAAGGCTCCCACAGCGTAGCTCTAACACGGTAGCTCACACAAGGTAGTGCTGCGTGCGTAACTCGTAATAGACGTCATCATTAAACCCCGACCACATGATAAGGGTGATAAATGTAGGTACTAAAACAAAAGTTTATTTTATAACAATAACCTAACCCTAAAACTAAGGTTCGTGGGGTATTGGCCGTAACTTTAAATACACACAACAATAATCTAACCCTAACCCTCAGGTTCGTGGGGTATCATGGTCACATGGTAGGGGTGTTGAGGGTCAATGAAGCACTGCGTAAATTAGTTGCGCACGCAGCATTAACCTGTGTGAGCTACGCTGTGGAAGCATTCGTTCTGGTGAAGTAGACGGCAATTTAGCCAGCGGCCGGCTGGAAGTCAGAAGGCTGTATGTTTAAAATATATTTGTGAAGATGGTCGGGTATGCAAATATTTCAAAAGGTCTCGGGTCGCATTCGGATCGGGTTTTAAATTTAGACCTCTAGTATATAGCATGCAACCCGTGTAATGGCCCCAACACTATCTTTTGACTTGGATTTGCATTCGCACTGCAGAATAATTACTGTATCAGTCATTAAAAAGTGAAATCATCACTTACATCCATCTTTCAGTATGCACAGTAAAAATGCAAGTTTAATATACAGACATAGTGCCAATACATTAAGTTATGTGCCAAAAGAATGTCCTTTGGACAGGCATATGGACAGACACTTGAATACCGTATAGCCCCAAAATCAAATAATGCAGGAGCTCAAAACACACAGAAGTACACAGTTTGAGATCAGCTCAGGAATTATTCAAAAACAGACAATATACTGTAGATCTAGATGAGATGAGATGAGATGTACCACAACATAATTCTGATCAATTCTGATAAAGTAGAATAGATACTAGTTTGCCAGAGTTCACAATTTCCACTTGCAAAAAGTCCTTGGTTGATAATGATTTTATTGCAAGGCTCCGGATGGATTTTATGATGGGCTGTGCATACAAAGCACTGACCAAAATTACAGATCAGATTTAATATTCTATTACATATTGTACTATTCTCTGATAACAAATATTTCTGATGAAGGTGATATATGGACAGCATTATCCTCATTTTCTTGTAATGCTGAAATCCCCATTAAATCGTTATCCTTATCTGAGGTATTGATCGAAAGCACAGGCCATCTCTCACACTGATTTGGTCTGTATACAACCCATAACCTATCCTGAACAGCAGATCAGCCATGTATGAAACTGGACAATTTCAGCAGGTGATAATAGAAGCCAATAACAATAGATAGCTGTGGGTGATTAATTATTTTCCTTTTGATGAGGTGGGGGGTGGAGCACACAAATGGGAGCTGTAGTGCAGACTGTATCATCTCCAAGTAAGGTATATTACTCTCTGGGACTGCAATGCAAGATTTTTTTTTTTTTCTTTTTTTTTTTTATTGAACTGTGTATTTATAATTGCCAGCCAAAAAACACCAATAGATTTCACATATCATAATATGCTGAGAAATTAAGATAAAAGATCAGGTGTCTGGAAATCTTGGCACCTTTGGCAATCAAATAAGAGGGAGCGCCTGAGTGTAAAATCAGGGAGAACTTTTGAATTGGGTTTGGGTATGCTGGTGTAAGGTAGGGCCACTGACTTAAAATAGAATTTCAATCAAAGCAGCAGAACTGATATTTTGAAAGGGAATTCTAAATAGTATTTTGCACGTTTGTGGATACCAGCAGTCTACGTTATGCTGTGCCAAGGGGCTCCACACATACAAGTACAGGGTTTCAACAACTGGGATTAGACATCAATTGGGTGTTTATTCTGTTTGTTACTAATTTATTACTTTGTTGTTTTTCAGTGTCTGGTTTTGATGCTATCTGCAGAGACACACACTATGGATGTAGATGCCACATACTTCAGAATCTTTTTATTGTCCAACTGCTTTGCAGTCAAATGAATGATGATCATGAGTTGGTATATGAATTGGGGTATAGATGGTAGGTTAAGACAAGTACTGTGGCAAAGAGGTACAGAAGAGCGAGTGATAAATTGGATACAAACAGACGAATTAGTCTATAAATGATGAATAGATGGATGCATAGACAAAGGCATATACTGCAAATGTATAAGAAAAGCAGATGGGTGGAGGTATAAATAGATATTACATTAGGAGAACAGCTGTGGTAAGTAAATAATCATAGATGCAGCAGATATTGCCTCAAAAAGGGAGACAAAATTAAAAGGTGCAATGGATACAAGAAGATCTGAACAAGCGTTTTAAAGATGCACCATACGGGTGGGGGTACAATTGAAAGCCTTTGGAAAGCTTGACTACCACTTGGTTAGTGTTTTTTTAGTTAACTGTAACAATAACAAAAATGTCTATCAACGAACATAAATCATATCCGTTAATAATAACTATAACTAAAATAGAATGTAAAACGATAATGAAATAGTAACAAAAAATAAATAAATTATTTTGTTATAGTTAGGCTTGCTACTTTGATTGTAAATTGGTAAAGCTTGTTAAACGTCGAATTCCCCATAAATGAGTTTGCCTGAAATAAATTTATATAGGATAAAATATCTGTAAAACCACTCGCTGTTTTTTATTTTCTTACCAAAAAAAATCTGTAGTTTGTGTACTTTTTATATTTGCTGTCTCTGTTCCGCTCTGAATGGCTAGATGTCGCTGTCAGTCAACGACATCTAGCCATTCACTGTAGTTTCACTGTCAGTCATTTCATCCTGTTCTGACAGATCTCGTTCACTGAAGCAGCGCTAGAATGCTCTCATTTGTTTAAATGACTGTCAATCATTGACTGTCAAGACCTGTACCCTGTGCACTTTCATTTTCCAGCTACAGCGCCTGTCATTCTAACCGCCTACCTTGAAATTATCGGGTTAAGGTGTAGGTAAGCTTTTTCTATAGGTATACGGTGACAGTTACTAGTTTGGTTTGAAAATGGGGCGCAAGAGGAAAACATTTAATGAATATTGTGCACAATACCCTGACTGACGGCTGAAGTCTCTGTGCCAGGAGAAAGCGGGCCTGTCTGCCTTGCCTTCCAGTGACTCAGAGTCCAGCTGTGCTGAAGCAGGAGAGGGGCGGACCTTGGACTCCGAATAAGTGCAAGTTAGTTCTGTTCAACTAACTCTAGTTTTGTTCTGTGCATATTATTTTTACCTGTAAATTTATGCTATAAAAGACTGTCCAATACACTTTTATATGATGCGGTTTCTGCAGTTTATTTGAGAACATTTTGAAATGTGTGTAGGATCTTTATCTATATGTATAGCTTTGCTGTGACCAAACGTTATTTCAATTAGAATATTGGAAATCATGGTTTTGTTGCATGTTGAATATGATAAAGGGGTTTTGCTAAATAAGACGTTTCTCAATGACAAAGTGTTTTTTTTTTAAGCATAAAGGGGTCGATTTCACCCATTCTCTGCTTGAATGGAAAAACAAAGATCGGAAAAAAAAAACGTAAATTCTTTAATCAAAGTTAATCAAACAAAACTAGTGCTGTATTAGATGTATGGAATGAAAATGTATCTTGCGACAAAGCTGTTACCTGATTATGGAATGGAAAAGTGAGCCTATAGAAAATGTACATTTTAATGAGTTTTTGTTTCAATATGGTCCATATTCATAAAGCATTTTCAACCAAAATCAAAAATAAACATTTTAACTGCCTATAGGGAGTGTAAATTAGCACAATAAAAACCTACCTGACACTCCAACTTCTTTGTGTTGTTTTCTAATAAGGATTAAAAGGTAACTGCTTTATAAATATGGGCCTACAGTATGTTCTCTCCAGTCTGTGATTTTGTATTGTACAGAAAAGGCAAATGTTTTATTTTCTATTAATTTTTTTTCCCCCATGGGGACCATTGATTCAGGCAAGTTGCTTATATATTTAACCCTTCTATATGCCTTATTTTCATCAGGCATTGAGGTTGTACTTAAACATTTACAACTGCAAGTTAAATGGTTTAATTATTTTTCCTCAAGTTAGTTTAATGTGAAAAAACCTAAATATAGCTTTTGTAAATTAAGTAAAAATCAAGCTGAAATAAACAGCCTGCTTTTTACTACTTGTTTCCAGCATACAAAATCTATTTGACTAGTGTTCAAGTGTGTGGAGGGCTGTACAGCAAGACTTGGCTAGTAATGGTAATCTTTGATCAATACATTTTTGCGGTTGGCTATCCTAAGGAGTGTACTGTGAAGAGGTGTAGAGCCTGGCATTACCCATGTTATTTTTACCTCGATAGATTTCAAGGTCATCACCATTCTGTTAACTGTAATAACTAATTAATAACTACAATTATATTTAGTTAACTGTGATAACTATAAAACTAAAATTAAACTAATAACTAAAAAACACTGCTTGGTTAGGTGATCAGGTGCAGAGGCAGTTGACAGCAACATAATTGATAGGAATTAAGAGGCCAGTTACAGTACCTGTATTTGCTTGTACTGTGGCCATCTGACCAGTGCCATTGTGAAGTTATTCTGGATGATGTATGTTTGACTGATTAAGATGTGCTTGTCAACACACATCCAATTCAAACACATCCAAGCATGGAATGACAAGTAATGCAATGCAAGGGAAATAAACACCTTTCAGCTTGGACAGTTCCTCTCTTCAGCCACCAACAGGAATTGCCATGTTTTATGTAAAAATATAATATGCTTTAAGAATGTCATTTGCCCACTGACAGCTACAGTAGCAAACCTTGAAATAACTGATTATACTAAAAACTGGCAGTTTTAAATTCACGGTATCCTTACTTTGATATACTGCATGGCTTCTGTCGCAGTCTATATAATATACAGTATCATATAAAGCTTTTTCTTCTGCCTGGCTGCTTTTAAAAGCTTGGCTAACAGATAGTCTTGCACTTCCATGGCCATTTTATGTCAGAGTGAAATTGTTCCCACCCCTTCATCGCCGCCTTTCCTGCCACTAACCAACCGTGTTTTGCTTATTGACTGACATGTGTTCAGCCAGTTACACGCTTGAGCCCAAAAGACATAGCTGAGGTGAAAATGACTAGGAAGTGAAGCAGCAGCAAATTACTTCTCAATATCATGATTAAGAAAATACATGTTTGCAACAACACGTGGTTCTTTCAAAACTGCATATTTGATATACAGAATGAAAGGAAGTGGACAACTGATTTATGGAATTATTTTGTACAACCTCTTAAAAGGCGTTTTATAAATGTATCAAGACACTCCTCTCCATGCCATTTGTATGCAACCAATGAAAAAAAAATAGTAATAAAATACACATAAAAATCTCTTGTACAAACAGATTCATCTTGTACCATCAATGAACACATCCCCTTTAACAATGCAAGGCTTTTCCAAGTGTCTTAATTAAAGATTTTATACAATACCCCTTGACTTGTACAGTTGTCTCCTTATTCTGATAGCTAGATAATTGATGCACTTTCTGGTTATACAGAATATGGCAGGCTTTAGCAAAAAATGTTCGTTCAGTCGTCTCAGATGCAGCAAATCTACTGCCAAACATTAGCCCCCCCACCCCCCCTCCATCCACACCACCCCAACCACCAAAAAATAAGTGAGATAAGAGCTCTTGTAATAGAGAAGTATAAATCTTCGTACAGTGGATCAGCTGGGGAAAAGAATACATCTGCAGCACTTTATTTCAGCTTTATCAGTGTGTTGAATGGCACCTGCAAGGAAATCAGCAGCTCTCCCAGGATCAGCAATTTGTTCTGCAGGAGCATAATCCTCATGCCCTCGACTAAGAGGCATTTTAACACTCCTAATAGTTTAGCGGGCCTTAAATTTCATTTTTTTATTATTATGACTGCCCCCATTTTTATTGTAATTCTTCCTCATTCCCATCTTTATGTTGCACTAACTGATTACTATCTTCTTGGGCTGCTGAAGAAACAGCCAAGCAGGATTTTAACTGTATTATTCAGGGGTGTGCAATTTTTTGGGGAAAAAAAATAAACAACCTTCTTGTTCAGGGGACAAAGTGCTAGAAAAATCTACTTGTTCTTATAAATCTACTTGCCCCCTCCTCGTCCTACAAAACACACACACAAACAGAATATAACACAGGATTTTGTATCGTATTTGTATACGATACAAAATTCTGTATGTTGTATAAAGTTAAAAAAAAATTCTGATTAACCCTCTAAAACCCAACAGAGCTAAACAATTTCATTGTAACAATATAAAGGAAAGCCAATTGGTTACCACACATAGAGATTAAACTCTTAAACCCATAGTTCATTTGAATAACCTTTGCTATTTTACCCTTTACGCAAACAAATACTTACAAGTACAGTACCTAAATTATAAAATCATGCTCCTAAATGTATCTAACAATGGAGAAGATTGTAAAACGTGTGTGTTTGAATCCCAACTTTGTTTATCAAGTACTGTATGTAATCCTTCACTTGGTGATCTTGTGCCATAAGCTCTGATTCAGTGTGAAATGTCGTCCACTTTGTTGAACTGGTTTAAGCGAGTCTGGCTTGATTGTCCCCAGGACATCATCCAGCAAGTAGTACATGCATTCCATAGTAGCTGAAGACCAGTAGAACCTACTGCTACCAATACAATGCATGCATTCAACCTGTAGCTGGTCAGATGTATTACACCTGCTTGACTGGTAAAAATCTGATGGATCTGCATTGTACCTTTCACCGTCTTCAGACTCTCCTTGGGTAGCAGCTCATCAACAGTTTAAATTCCTTCCTCTATCACCATCATTAGAAGTATGTTGGTTCAATCTTGTAATTTTTTGATCATGCATTAACAAAGTCCTCCCCTTCTACAACCACTCGGTCTGTAAGATTTTTCACTGTTCCTCCCACTCCATCATCTGGGCCCTTGCCATGGCCAGCCTCACAGAAGTTCCAATAGACAGCTTTAAAACCCTAGAGGAAAGCAACGGTGCTCATCGGATAGAAATGTCCTTTGTTTCGGTACTGACTAGTGGGACCATCACTGCAAAAATGAAGAGTTGTGCCAGAAGGGTAATCTTCTTTCAGCCAAACAAGAACTGGCAACAGATGTGCCCAAACTGCAGTTTCATCGTGTCTCAAGCCGTCTGACACTGTATGTATGCTCTTTTTGGCAAATGTACATAAATCACCACTGTATGGCAGGTGCACAATTTACAAGCTCCGAAATGGGCCAATTGCACTTGAGAATGATTTTTACATTTGTAATTAGCAGAGAAGTCAACTAATATAACTGCTTTCAGGTTTTGTTTTAGGTTTGTACGGGTGGTAAATTGGTGGGTTGTTACAGAGATGCGTAACATGTTCTGCGCATCCATGTCCACTTCTGCCAAGAGCTTCTCCAAAGTGCCAACAACAGTTATTTTAAAAGTAACACTAACAGTTTTAAGCAACCCTTTTCGTTTGCTGTCCATGCCTTCCATTGGACCTGCTTGGTGGGATCAGAGACATTCACAACAATTTTTTTTTCACTGCACAGACAGAGCATTGTCTATACATAGAAGCTTTATTTGCTGGTGAAGAGACAAGTGTTTTGGCCAATTCCTCATTATTTGTTGTGATAACCTGGTGTTGAAAAAGTGTATTTACTTTATATTGGAAGTTTTCGTGTTTTATGCACCTGCAGGTGTCTCTGTCTTGCAGTCCAGAAGGGTTTGTACCGCCAAAACTGGCTAAATGACTGGCTAAATTTTCTCATTCTGTTTTCTTGCGTGAACTTCAAGTAGAGCTTTCTCATTGGTGCACACAAGAGTCTCTTGCGCTTCTGAACTTTCCTAAATGTTATCGTGTCTTTCTTTCCAGGAAACACTCTACTAATGTCATCTCTTGACAAAAAATTGGTGACTATCTTCCTGTTGATTTGTGAGCTTGTTTATGTCTTTTCTTTGTTTGTTCTTTGGTCAGTGTGCTTGTATCTCTATGAAAGTTTTTTGTGCATAATTTATCAGTTTGTACTTCTTCAGAAGAGAGAGTCTGAATCTGGATATTCTTTTTTGGTCTTCAACAACTGCAACAAGTAATTGTTTCTTCACTTCTTTGTTGACACTACAGCCTTTCAAAATTGTGTTTGTTTTTGTACCTGGTGAATTGAGCATTTAAGTTTTTTTTAATTATGTAGTACCTCTTTCCATTTTCTACTTTTCTTTTTAAGTTGCAAAGCAGTGCTTTCAGCTGTTTTATCTCCTTTGCTTTTTCCAGTCACTTTTTGGACTTGTATTTTAATTGCTTGTTATACCCATTCTTCCCAGCATCCCCTGATGATTCTGGTGCTTCCTGTAAGCCTTGGTACTCCTGTTCATTAGGAATTCTGTCTGCCATTTCTGGAGTTACTGAAGAAACTGGTGGGCTGAGTGGTAACGTCTCCTGAAGTGCTGCCTTAGGTTTTCTGTACTGTTTTTTTTCTGTAATCTCAATTTTTTTGTTCCTGCCTGCGTTCCCTATCTGTCATTTTGCTAATGTCCCTATAATGCTTTCTGCTGCTTTCTCTTTCATTCTCTGAATACATTCCTTGTCTTTCCCTGTCATTCTTCTTTTTTCTCTATACCTTCTGCATCTTTCAGCATTTGTTAACTTACTGGTTATCTTGGATGGCATGATAACTAGAAAATAAAATAAGTAATTTTATTGGTTTAGGACAGACTTGGGGTCAAATGCAAATGCATATCACATTTGCAAATTCAGAATTTCAAAAACATGAAGTCATTTGCATGTATATGTATTTGACCCCATGTCTGGTTTAGGAAAAGATTATCTATTTATTTGTGCTTGTTTGTTTAATGTATTTATTTATTAAACTAATTAAGTGTCTTCACCAACATCTATTTTTTTAAAGTAATAATGTTGAAGACAGCAATGTCAGGACAGGATTTTTTTTATTTTTTTCAATTCTTTTTATTGCATTTTGAAAAGAAAAAAAAAACGTATTTCTCTTCATTTCTATTCATGTTGATGAAGATGCATAAAAAGTCTCTAAACAGAGATTTCATGTAATACATGACAATTTCATAAAAAGCAGGAGATGTCTTACCTCAGCACATGCTGCTATTCCTCAAGGACAAGATGACCTTTCACCCCAATAAGAAATACTATTTAAACAACACTGATTATATCAAAATGATGCCTGATGTTGGTGAGGATATTTTAGTGAACAAAATCAGGGACAGCAATAAAAATGCAAATAAGAGTAAATATGAAAATAGGGTTAAAACAGAAACATGTCACAGTAAGCTTACTTTATTCTCTTTAGACTTGTTTTGTTTTAAATAAATATATATTAAAGTATGTTTTAAAAATGTCACCAGTAGACCAAGGGACAATGTCAGTGAGGACATTTGGAATGTAAAAACCCCAAAAAGCTAAATTGCTTTTGTTAAAAATGTTCCCCAAATAGATCATTTAATACTGCTTCCAAAAACACTTATTTATGCACCTTTTTTTATTATAACTGCAATAAAATTTCAAGGGACATGTTAACGGCGAGTTAAATGAAAAAAGCCCACCCGACTATTGCAATTGCAAAATTCATGGCAACCATCCTAATACCAAGTACACTATGGTGGCATACAGTAATATTACAAGAGAAGTGTACAGTGTACTTCTAAAAAATGCAGAAAGATTGTGCTTCACTGATTAGTATTCAAGTATAGAAAACTACAGAGTTCACGAGTGGCACAAAGTGCTTTGAGAAGAGCTCTCCATAGGCAGAATGGCCAGACGCCTACTTCACCCACCCTCTTATCACTCCGCTCAGTTAAAATCATGTATGCGTATAGGTAGATGATAATTTTGAAACTATATAGTCAGACTGTAACCTTTGAACTGCTAAACAAAAATGAAATATTTATGCACCGTGGTTTAGCAATAACATATAATACAGTTAAATAAAAAACATTGTATTTTACAAAATTAACCCTTTACTTTCATTTTAATGATTGCATTTCTGAGTCATCCTGTGTACCCCTGATGACCCTCAGAAGTACCCCTGGTTGAAAAAGCCTGTGCTACAGGTAACATAATAGATGCATATCATGTATTCATTCAGTAGCAACCAAAGAAGAATGGAAGGAATATTTCACTGTTCCTACTGTGCCAATCTGTGCACTGCATTCAGGCAAAAGGCCTGCTGTGCAGATATGCTGTTCAAGGCTCATTAGCAAACAGACATGCATATTGTAGGTCATGTTAAAAGACTAGTCTCACATTCCTAGAACAAAAAACACATTGCTTTTGAGGTTCCTAGTCTTCTTACATTAATGGATATCTGTCTCCCATTGTAGTGCTCACCACAACACTAGTTAGTTACTATTTAAGGAAAGAATAATAAATGTAAAATGTGCAGTGTTGGTTTAAAAAATAATAATAATAAAAAAGGACTGCCACCAGTCTAACCTTGGTTTTTAAAACATCTGTCACACAAGGGAAAAAAATGCTTTCACACTTGATCATTGAGGCTGCTTTTAAAAATCCTTCTGATTGCACTGGGAGTGTGAGGCTTTCAAATTCATGTTGCCCAGCAGCTGCCTTAAAGCACTTCATCAGAGAACAAGGGGAATACATTTTCTGTCCTGACATGGAGAACTCTAAAATGTATGTAAAAAATAAAGAGTACTCTTACTTCACAAACCTATGGCAAGGTTGTTGTAGTAATACTTTGATGCTGCACGGTGTGGACTATGTATAAAACAAAAATCAAAAATATAAATACATTTATAAAAAATGTAATGATGGCATGGAATAAAAAAGGGAGCCTTTTATCTTTAGGAGAAGTCAATTCTTTAGGTTTAGTGACTCTAATTTGCAAAATGAGGCACAGCCAGGGGAGTGCAGGTGGTAAGAAACAATGTACCTGTATACATGTAGGCACAATGTTTAGTAGTACTTACAGTAGGAGCATTAGGAAGTTGTGATATAATAGTAAACGTATTAATTACACAGACGAAAACTATTCGGCTCTGCTATATTAATGAATGGTATGCATTGTTTGCAGAACAAAGAAAGGCAACTCTACACAATACAGGTCTTGGTAATGTGCACTGTACAGTACATTGAGTATGGGACCCTATTAGAACAACAATAGACTAACTAATGACGGGTCATGCCTGATTTGCACTCGGCATAGAAACAGAGGAATGGGCTACACAGAGGAAAGAGTTTTTATGCAATAATTCATGCAATGTGCACAGTTTATTATTATTTGTATTATTGTTTGCGGCACGGATAAAAGTGCTGCATATTTGTTAGTTTTTGTACTTTTAAAAACCCCATGAGGATGCGTGACTGATGTGATCAGATAGTGATTTATTTAGCTAGCTGACAGTCACGCATCCTTATTAAACTCGTGCAAACGGTGATCATCCATTGTTAATCCATTGATTAATTGTTGCTAATCGGGAGATGGTCACTGTATATAAACCTGCAGCTCTCTACCCTCAGTGGAGAGTGTATTAGGAGTGAGAGCGGAGAGAGCGAGGAGAGAGAAAACGAAACCAAACTGCTCAACCTTAGTTGTTTATTTGTTTGGCCAACGCGCCTTTTTGTTTTGTACTGTTTTGGTGTTTGTTTAAATCTTTTGTTTTGTTTACTCATTTAATAAAACGCTGAGCACCGTAGCGTTCAGCTTCACCACCGCCATTCCATCCGTTCATTGCCTTTGTTTACTTCCTGGTCCGTGACATCACTATCCACACGTCACTGCAACAACATCTCGGTCACATTTCCCCTACCCTTTTCCGCAAAAAATATGGGTCCGTACTGCATTTCACCTTACCCAAATCCTCAAATTATGTCTTAAAAGGGTACAAGGTTACTTATGTACTCCTACAGCATAGCCATTTATTACTCTGGTTCTCAGTAGGAGACCAAGGGGCCATATGAGCTTTTTTGATAAGATAGCTCATCGTGTGGATGTTTAGACTATTTTCTGTTGAACATCTGCATGATTCAGAATGGTGCTGGCTGGAGTTCATACGCAACCCATCTTGTTTTTGTTTTTTATGCTAGTTTAAAACTTGGAAACAAAAAAAACACATGACCCGGTGTCAGATTTACATTTATTCTGGGACAGAAGAATCTTAAATATCATGCCGGATTCCACAATAGACAAGTTTCGGATTGTAGAAGGTATAACTTCATTCATTTCAACATGGATTTGGTCGGGCTGAATTGTACAGAATGTCAGTATGTAGAGGGCCTGGATTAGACAGGTTTTACTGTAGGCCTGTATCTCTACATGGCACCAACAAAATAAACTGAGACATTGTATGAAGGAACTAAATTAAACACTGAAAACACTTCAGTCATTGGAAAACCAGCGATTGGCACTCAAAGGCAAGCCAATGCATCTAGCGTCTAGGAGTTTGAGTTTTTTAAAAATAAATAAATGGAAAACATTTTGAAAAAAAAAATAAAATCAAACTCCAAGAAGCAACTCATGTATGTCGGATGAAGGAATAAAATGGGAAGCATGTAAGAGTGCAGAAGATCATTTTTATTGTTTAGAAATGCTATTTAAAAAAGAATCATAAAATAAATCATACAACAAAATACACGTTCATAATATATGCATTTTTCAGGAAAATGCGAGCTCTTCGAAGTGATGGTAATACATAGAAGATGTAGCCTTACTGGAATTAGTGTCAGCTCTTAAGTTTAATACAAAAAAAGTCTAAGCATTCAAGACAAACATCTCTCATATGAAATAGAATAAAACCATTGAGATTCATCAACAACATTACCTGCCAGAAAAAAAGCCTTAATCAGATTTCCTCAATAATCACAGACAATGGATGCGTACTTTAAATTTCAAGGTTCTATGCAAGTCTACTGTATGTATAGCAACATAAAGCTATTGATAAAATATATGTCCAATACCGATGGCACAGGAGACTTTCTAAAAAAGTGTGGGGGGGTAGCAATGGTTTTCAGGAATAAATTAAAATAATATTTTAATCAAACATCTCAGAAAACTAGAAAATGAAAAACCAGATTACAACTTTTGGGAGGTAAACATTTTCCCACAGATAAAACCTATCAACAGAAATGTGTCTTTTTCCAATATCTTTATAAGAAAAACATCATTGAAATCTTTTGAGAAAACCTACAGTTGACCTTGGAGTATTGCTTTGCTCTTGACTTGTCTAAACAGCAGAGTAAAATGTTTCAACTGGCTGTTACAGACAGAAGCACAACCTATTAGTGAACTTCAGTATAAAGGCTTTGACAATGAAACTTGTCCATGAAGCATTTATGCACAACTTAACGTTAACACTAGACTAGAATGTAAGTTTTCAGATCTTCCCAAAAAACTTACACTGTCACTGGCAACACAAAAATTCTGTAAAACATTTAGGATCTACAGAACAAGTCAGATGTCTCAATGTGGAGGAAGGAGGAGGGGAGTCAAATGCTGTTCAGTCCGACTCGTGCATGATCGTAGGTATGTTTTCAGCCGTCAAAGGCATAAAATGCTGCGCTCAGCTCAGGATACTGTAGTAAGGTAGATTTTTAAATGATTTCAATCAGTGACTCGCTTTTACGTGTAGGACGCAGAGTATAACCGCAACTAAAATACACTGTAGTACATGGAAATGCTTTATATAAAAATAAATGTTGCATTCACCAATGTTGCATTCACCAACACATGACTTTCACTGAAACAAGTGAAGAAGCAAGCTCCTACAGTGTTAAAGCAGTCACAGATCTTCAGCTGAATAATACTGAAAACATGTCCAGTAAAGTGCAGCAAGTGCCTTTACCCCCCCAAAAAAATAAATTATTTACAATCAGTCATGTAAGCTCAACAGCACAAGAATGTACAGGACCATGTCTACTGTACTCTAGTCTTAACAGAGTTTATTAATTGCTGTTAATGAGAAGAACTTTGTGATACACATTTAAAAAATGTACTGCTAGATTCCCACCTGCTTGCCCATCAAGAGACAGCTGCTCACCTGATAAAAATAACACACATCTCATAGTAATGATTTATCTTCATTACCTGTAATTAGTATGGACAGGTTTTATAGAACTGGTGCCTGATGTTGGTCAATAACACCAATTGTTGCATGCATAATTTAACCTTTGTGGATTATAGGGAAGAAATAATTACAATCCATACAAAAATGTTAAGTAGTTGATTCCTTGGCCATTGTACAGAAATTACTTTCTTTTTTGGTGACCGGTCTCATTTATTTTGCATTTTGAATTTTATTGTACTGTAATACAGTAATGAAAAAATGCAACCTATTGCAGCAGAATTAGTTATCTAAACTCAGTAGATAGAGGGCAACAGTAGTTAGTATGCTGTGAACTTTCTTTCCTAGTTTGCTTTGAAGATTGTTACAACTGTAAAGAGTGCTTTACTATCACTATTTTTGTTATAGGCTGAATTTGCATTGATCAAAGGCAAGAAAGGACCAAGCGAAAAATAAACTGAGGTGGGTGGTCAGAGAACAGAACAATTCTTAAAATAAAAAAACAGGCATCACTAATGGGCACCTTGCAGAGGCCAATTATTTGATGAGCTCCTCTCAAAATGTCAGCTTATGCAAACCCAACACCTAAACTTTCTTTCCTCATTAGCTAAACGAAATCAAAAGCACACATTTTCTTATTAACTTCCTAATCTGCCAAGTGAAAGAACACAAGTCATATCCCATTAACCTCTGCCCAGTAATTCCAGAACAGCTCTACACACAAATGGCAGAGCTGGGGTCAATTATAATTACACCACAATTGTTTACAATGCCATTCTGTTCAATTACAATTACACTAAAAAGTAACAAATAGCTACACACATCAATATGTTTACTCTGTTTATTCTACCAAGCAGTAATCACAAATACAGAAACATACTAGAAAGTTTTTATGGGGTCAATAAAAGTGGTTGAAAATATAAGCGTATTCACTCAATGTAAAACAAAACATGGAACGGTGAACGATTAAGCTTGGAAAAGGTGTGTAATGGAACTGTAATTTATCAAGTATGCGGTAATTATAATTACAAAGGTTTGCCAAGGTTCAATTACAGTTACACTGTAATTGCAATTCATTACAAAATTACAAAACTACCCTCTGCAGCACCAAGTTCCAAATCTGAAAAAGAATGCAAATTGATATGAAGATAAAGAAAACATATACACCAAAAAGAGCTGCCATGTCAGTGCAGAAACATATTTCATGTAAAACAGAGGTTATAACACAGGGTTTTCAAAATAAGCCTTCGACAGACACGTTTCACCATCTAAAACGATATTTGAGGCGGATTATTTATATAAAGATTACTTACGTGTATTACCATTGTCAATTTTGTTGTAGTATCATACTGCAAAGTTACATAGTACATAATAGCTATGTATCCATCATCAGATATAGTGGGGGTTCATGTCATGTATAGAGGCTGTACTCCTTTAATATTAAAGGCATGATGGGATATCAGCAGACGTCAGACGACGAATGGGAGGGAGCTCTGAGGAGGAGGACGATGTAAAGACTTTGGCAATTGGAGACACACAGCCGCGCCAAACTTTAAAAATAAATCTGAATCAGTCTCCAATACTTGGCACCAATATAGGCACTGTAACATCTGTTCAACGTTTCTCTTTATTATAAAAAATATATTTTATTGAGGGAAATGTTAAAATACTTGGTATGTTAAGGTGACCAGATTTAAGTTTAAACTGGGACAGTATGGAAATATTATGAATAACTTCCACAGAATAAAACTAACAAGTTTAGTAGTGTACATACAGTAAATATAATATTAGGAGTAAGAAAAAAAATGGTTCATAGCAAGTACAATTTATTGAATGATTTCAATCAACAAAAAAGAAAATATGTATATATCAAAAATACATATTACAAATAAACAAAACTCACCAGTTCCTAAGAAACAGATACTCACATGTTTTTTTTAAATATCTCTTAAATCTTACGAACAAAAGGTGGTATCCAAGATATTTCTATTAAAAGATTTAAGGCTTTGCTGTAATGAAGAAGTCAGATTTTTGTCCTTTATAATAATACTCTCTCAAATATTCTAAAAATTCAACTGAAGTGCATCTCCATAACTCCAATGATGGTGGACTGGTATCCTTCAATTCATTAGGATGCAGCGTTTAGCAGCAGTCAGTAAAAACAATAGGATTCTTTTCTGCGATTTATTTAAAAGGTGAAGATTTAAGTTCCCCTAAAACAATGTGTTGAGGATCATTTCTTAATAATATTCCACAGATATCTGAGATACAGTGTATTACCTTTGACCAGAATCCTTGTCATCTGCTGCATTCCCAAATCATATGTATTAATGTTACAATTTCACTGTCACATCTCCAGCAATTTGAGTTAGGTTTTAGATTTGATCTATATAGTTTATACAGTGTATAATGACAGCGATTTATAATTTTGAATTGAATGGAGTGAAGCCTAGCATTTATAGATCAAATTTTAACATTTGAATTTATAGAGTTCCAAGCTTCTGGAGAGATTTCCACCA